>NC_090648.1:115122559-115431867 GCF_040937935.1 Hyperolius riggenbachi | reverse complement strand
GCGGACAGTAATGTCTCAATTCTGTTTTCTGGACAGTTGATAAAACAATGGTATAATTTCCACAACAGAAACTGAGCTCTCTAAATCGTAATATAATACTCTGTAGAGATTGGGATATTGATGGAAAACATTCTGCTGCACTGATCCTTACCCTTTCCCTGAGGAACCGGCAGAGGATCGATGCATCAAACAGAGAAAATTATTTTTTATTTTTTATTTATGTTTTTTTGAAGTCAATCTCTTTGGGAGCTCAGGGTGATTTTCTTGCCCGTCGTCTGAGAAACCTTGACTCTGTAATGAGGCGTAGGTCAATAATTCAGATAATGCAGTGCCGGCCCTTACTTCAAGGAAATAATTCTGTCAATGGACTTTAATGAAGTAAATGCACAAAACAATCATGGAAGATAAAAACAAAATACAATAAAATAAAATCTGGTATGCTACATGTGGAAAAACAAAATTGTCAAGGCAAATAGTGTTATTTATAATAATAATGAGAATACGCAGATATTAAATTCAGAAAAAAAGAAAATGTAGTCCCTAAAAGCATGACATCTAAGAAAAAATGAATCTGACCTGCCTTTGAAATACTTTACATTTCAAACTTCTTGACCTTAATTCAGCCAAAAAAGCATTTTACAGGCAGCGAACAATTTCTTTCGAGAAACAGAACACACAACAAAGCTTACCAAAAGCAAGTTAGAAAACTAATTTACAGCGTTGCAGAAGACTTCATTCAAACTTCATTGAATGCAAAATGTTCTCTGAAAGATTCAAAAACACATTAGCAGTAAGATGCCTGTATACACTGCCCCTCCTTTTTTCCATGGTATTCATTATTCTAGACCCTTTCAGACTACAGGGTTATTTTAAAAATTTCCAAACAGTGTAATGCTTGGTATAGGACCGGCACTGTGTTGTGTACATGACGTGAGTTGTGCTTTGTTTGTTTTAGCTAAGTTAGCGCGTGCAAAGTTTAGCGTTGTGCGGTGTGCACGAAATGTCGCACCGAGTGCACCTAAAACGTCGCACCTGGTGCGCCCTTAGGCACACCCAGTGCGACGTTTCGCATGCACCACGCAGCGCTAAACTTTGCATGCGATCAATAAAAGCTTTGGCCGTGCTAACTGCTTAGCACCGTAGTTAGCACGCCCAAAGCTTTTAGGCGTGCTAACTGAGTTAGCACCCTTTTGTGAATTGAGCTCACAGTGTGAAAGCTCCCAACACACAACCAACACCAAGGTTATGTCTTCAGTGCTCTTCTATTTTAATCTATGACAGCACCAACAGCAACTTTGAATCACTATACTGCTATGGTATGTGTTTACATAGTCATTCAAAAGTTTTAATTTCTTATTTCAATGTCTTCTGTCAAGCAGTGGGATCAATTAAGCAGCAACATTGGAAATGTCAGTACTTGAAGGTGAAGTGCTGAAAACAAGAATAATAGTCAAGGGTAGGGTTGGTCGGAAATTCCGATTTCTGACTCCGAGGAAATTTTGATTTCCACCAATGCCGATTACTGATTCCGCAGATTTCTGACTTCTGTTTTCCAACTTCTGATTCCAATTTCCGAGTAGTCTAAAAAAAAGACTTTTTTTTTAACGGCCAAATACTTTCTATACTACATACTAAATACTACATTCTCTGATGGTCCAGTGCTTCTGAGTTCTGTGCACGGGCTAAAATTTTCGAGTTGTGGCAATGTGGTATTTGTGCAGAAATCTGATTCCCATTTTCCGATTTCCAAGTTCTGATCAGAAATGCTGATTTTGGATCGAAAATTTCTTTTTCGCATAACCTTGCTTAAAAAGACTCTGTAAAAAAATGTTGAGCCTTATTTCTTCTGTCCTATAAGTTCCTATTACTGTTCTAATGTGGTCTGTCTTACTGCAGCCTTTCCTACTTGCACTGTCTCTGTAATAAATCTTATCTCCTTTCCTCTGTCGTGTCTGTCGGCTGAGGCTGGAATGTGTGGAATGTGCAGCAGTGCTTAGCATTGGCAGAAGCTTTACACACCCCCTCCAAGCTCTGCATGAGTCACACAGTAAGCTAGTTCTCAGCCTACGATACTCTGGTTAGAAGCCAGTCTTTTGTTTGTAAACAGTGCCTAAAACTGTTGATTACAAACCATGATTGCAGCAGGGAGTGGCAGAAACAGCACAGAGGGGCTCAGGAGAACATAATGAATAGAATGGTATGCTTTTTATTGTAAGAATTTTAGAGTACAGATTCTCTTTAACCTTGACTGCAAAGGTTATAACAGGCAAGTACAAAGATCGGTTAGCACACCAAGCTTCTCAAGAGCAAAAAGAAAACATATATTATTCTTCAATGCATGAGTAAAAACACCATATATTGACAATTGTTTCAGGGAAACGCAGAGTCCCCTTCTTCAGAACAGTGAGACATGTGTGTGCACTGTTCCCAAGAAGGGGACCCTGCGTCACCACCCATACAGAGAAATGATAACCAACTATTTATTTATTTTTTTACTTGGGGTTTCTTCCAGCCCCATGTAGTCTTTCAGGTCCCTCACTGTCCTCCAAAGTCCCCTCGGTTGTGCTGCTGTTCCCCTCAAAAAAATTTCAAACTAGTCTAGGTGCGGGTAACTGAGCATGTGCATTCCTATCTATGCTTCTCCTCGATCACAGTCCCATTGCCAGAGCTATCTGCACATGTGTGATTTGCAAAATAATTGTACTAGGCATGTGCAGAATGCTCACAGTGATGGAAGCGTGATCGAGGAGTCACATGGACTAGGGGGGCTAGAAGAAGGCCCAAGTAAGTAAAAATCTACTTTTACAGTTCAGGTGTGCTTTAATCACTATCTTGCTATACAGTCACACAACACAAGTAGTGTTATTTCATTGTATATCTCATCATGCCACATGTTGCTTCATACACCGTTTAATCACTATCCTGCTATACAGTAACACAACACAAGTAGTGTTATTTCATTGTATATCTCATCATGCCACATGTTGCTTCATACACCGTTTAAAGAGTAATACTGGTGTCAAATCAGAAACTCATCGGGGTATAGTGAAATTGCAATTTATTAGAAATAGTTTATTCGAAGAAAATATAATAACCTAGCTCAATAATCAATATATCAAAGTATCAGTGAATAATATGATCCACTGCACATTCATAAAATAAAAATGTATTGCCAGGGACAGTGCAAGGGCATTAGTCTGTGTCAGATCTGTAAATCCTTTACCAAGCACATGGGATATATGAAATGACTTTTCTGGTATTGCCCTGGCTGAACTACAGTACACTTTATTTTTAACAGTGCAGCAGAGGACAGGAAGTAAAGAGTATGTGGGTGGAAGGGGTGGGGTGATGAAAGTGCAGGGCAGAAGCAGTATACAAGGGATGTTTGCATGGCTGTGTACTGCATCAGGCAGTGCAAAGTTATAAGCCGTGCCATTGACATTGGACAAGATGTACTGAAATCTTGTCTAATATCTAGTGGCAGACCAAGGAAACAACATTTTCTAGACTATCGCTATTCCATCTATACATCTTGAGTGTTTGACTAAGAACTTATAGATTTGAAGTAGACTCACTGGTAACACCTATGGGCATAGCAGTGGCATACCCGGTGCTGGGCATTCAATTAAACCTTTGCCACAAAAAAACAGTAAAGGAGTGTAAAGCAAGCGATGGGGAATAATGAGTGTAGTCTGAAAACTGCCCTGGTTAGGTGTAGGTATGTGTGTGTGTGTGTGTGTGGGGGGGGGGGGGGGGGGCTAGCATTAGGTAAATGTGGGAAGGAATTTATTGTTTGGCATAGGTTGGGGAGGGTAGTGTTAGGTGTAGGTAAAGGGGGAGGATAGTGTTAGGTGTAGGTAACAGGGGAGGGTAGTGTTAGGCGTAGATATAGGGGGGGTAGTGTTAAGTGAAGGTATGAGAGAGGTCAGTGTAAGGCGTACGTGGTATCCCGAGTTAGTGTTAGGTGAAGATGGGCAGGTTCTAAAGCATAGGTGGGATGGAGGTACCATAATCAATAATGCAGACTCTGCATTGCTGATTGAGTTACCTCCACCTATGCCTTAGACTCTGCCCGCAGTCTACCTTCACCTAACATTGTCTGTTATTGCAGACTGCAGAGTATTGCAATTGGAAGCAAGCCATATCATTATCTCACCTGCTCCATTGCTAGAGTCCAGTGATGGGCCCTCCTGGCACCGCTCCGAACTCCCCCTAGGACCCGGCATCTCGTTCTGTTGCGTCATGTGATTACACGTGTGCAGATGAGTGTTGAACTGAACCATGGGGCTTGATTCACTATGCGATGCTAACCTACTTAGCACGTCTAAAGTCTTTAGGCACGCTAACCAGAGCGTAGCACCCTGCGCTCTGTGCGGTAAGCGCGTAAAGTTTTACGCGCATAAAGTTTTGCACCTCGTTTAGACATGCTAAGGGGGTTTTCAAGGGCATGCTAACAGTTAACACCGCTTTGTGAATCAAGCCCATGGACTTTACAAGACAATTTAAACTATAGCACCATATGCATAGGTGACTAATCAAAATTACAAAAAGATATATGAGATAATTAGAGCTGAAGAACAGTTACACGGTTGACTCATGTGCAGCTTGCAAATGCCGCATACAATTATTTTTGCTCAAGAACACTCAGAAAACAATGAATATAATAAAGATAAAACAAAAAAGCATATTTGCCTAAGAGGTAATATAACTAGGAAACATTGCATGATGTTTTAATACCATTTAAATATCATTATAGGCAACACAATACTGTCACATTGTTATGGACCGTATGCTGGGTACACGAGTCCTAAATGTGATCATAACCATTAATATGCTATTGTTAATTTAAAGGACCACTTTCCCAAAACACTGTAAAATTTAAAATGAATGTGTATGTACAGTGGTTTGCAAAAGTATTCGGCCCCCTTGAAGTTTTCCACATTTGGTCATATTACTGCCACAAACATGAATCAATTTTATTGGAATTCCATGTGAAAGACCAATACAAAGTGGTGTACACATGAGAAGTGGAACGAAAATCATACATGTTTCCAAACATTTAAAAAAAAAATAACTGCAAAGTGGGGTGTGCGTAAATATTCAGCCCCCTGAGTCAATACTTTTAGGGTATGTCTCTACCAGCTTTGCACATCTAGAGACTGAAATCCTTGCCCATTCTTCTTTGCAAAACAGCTCCAGCTCATTCAGATTAGATGGACAGCGTTTGTGAACAGCAGTTTTCAGATCTTGCCACAGATTCTCAATTGGATTTAGATCTGAACTTTGTATGGGCCATTCTAACACATGGATATGTTTTGTTTTAAACCATTCCATTGTTGCCCTGGCTTTATGTTTAGGGTTATTGTCCTGCTGGAAGGTGAACCTCCGCCCCAGTCTCAAGTCTTTTGCAGACTCCAAGAGGTTTTCTTCCAAGATTGCCCTGTATTTGGCTCCATCCATCTTCCCATCAACTCTGACCAGCTTCCCTGTCCCTGCTGAAGAGAAGAACCCCCAGAGCATGATGCTGCCACCACCATATTTGACAGTTGGGATGGTGTGTTCAAAGTGATGTGCAGTGTTAGTTTTTGCCACACATAGCATTTTGCATTTGGCCAAAAAGTTAAATTTTGGTCTCATCTGACCAGAGCACCTTCTTCCACATGTTTGCTGTGTCCCCCACATGGCTTGTGGCAAACTGCAAACGGGACGTCTTATGCTTTTCTGTTAACAATGGCTCTCTTATTGCCACTCTTCCATAAAGGCCAACTTTGTGCAGTGCAGAACTAATAGTTGTCCTATGGACAGATTCCCCAATCTGAGCTGTAGAACTCTGCAGCTCGTCCAGAGTCTCCATGGGCCTGTTGACTGCATTTCTGATCAGCACTCTCTTTGTTCGGCCTGTGAGTTTAAGTGGATGGCCTTGTCTTGGTAGGTTTACAGTTGTGCCATACTCCTTCCATTTCTGAATGATCGCTTGAACAGTGCTCTGTGGGATGTTCAAGGCTTTGGAAATCTTATTGTAGCCTAAGCCTGCTTTAAATATCTTAATAACTTTATCCCTGACCTGTCTGGTGTGTTCTTTGGACTTCATGGTGTTGTTGCTCCCAATATTCTCTTAGACAACCTCTGAGGCCCTCACAGAGCAGCTGTATTTGTACTGACATTAGATTACACACAGGTGCACTCTATTTAGTCATTAGCACTCATCAAGCAATGTCTATGGGCAACTGACTGCACTCAGACCAAAGGGGGCTGAATAATTACACACACCCCACTTTGCAGTTATTTATTTGTAAAAAATGTTTGGAATCATGTATGATTTTCGTTTCACTTCTCACCTGTACACCACTTTGTATTAGTCTTTCACGTGGAATTCCAATAAAAGTGATTCATGTTTGTGGCAGTAATGTGACAAAATGTGGAAAACTTCAAGGGGGCCGAATACTTTTGCAAACCACTGTAGCTGTATAAAATGTACATCTGTTCAAGCATAAAATGCACTATAAATGTGTTTTTTTTCCTATATCAGTGTCGTTTACAATATGCTGTAAAAATCTGACAGATCTGACAGGTCTTGGACTAGTCCATCTCCTCATGGGGGATTCTCAGGGTGTTCTTTATTTCTAAAAGCACTTGTTAAATGGCAGATGCTCAGTCCGAAGGCAAAACCTACATTCAAGGGAGTAGGGAGGGTGACCGACATCTTTGTATAGATCTTTTCCATGTAGTGGTTTGTAAAGAATGAAAAAATACTGAGAATCCCCAATGAGGAGATAGAGCAGTTTAACCTTCCTGGCAGTAACAGCAGCAGGAGGTTTTCTCAGGCCCTCCTGGGCCGATTTACTTATTTTTTTTTTTTTTTGCTGGACGCAGCTAGCACTTTGCTAGCTGCGTCAGCACTCCGATCGCCGCCGCCCTGCGCTCGATCGCCGCTATCCGTCGTGCCGCCCCCCCAGACCCCGTGCGCTGCCTGGCCAATCAGTGCCAGGCAGCGCCGAGGGGTGGACCGGGACTCCCAATGACGTCACGACGTTGCTGACGTCGGTGACGTCATCCCGAGGAAGCCTTCCAGGAAATCCCGTTCTTTGAATGGGATTTCCTGATCGGAGATTGCCGAAGGCGATCGAAGCGGGCGGGGGGATGCCGCTGAGCAGCGGCTATCATGTAGCGAGCCCTAGGCTCGCTACATGATTTAAAAAAAAAACTGCTGCGCTGCCTCCTGGCGGAAATAATTAAACCGCCAGGAGGGTTAAAACATGTCACATTTTTACTTTCTACTGTCAGTGACAGTAACATAGAATAGGAGGAATATATAGTTGTAATGCTTGTGTGCATAAGCAATACTGTCTGTTTACAAATCACAAGTGTAATGCTTGGAGGTCATACTTTGACCACCCAGAGCAACAAGGCTGGTAGCTGAATAATGGAAGAGGCTACACAGGCTACACAAGCTGCCCAGAGCAACTGCAGCTTTGGGCTTCCGATATCGCTACAAATAAGACGCAATGGCAGCACAGTGCGATGTTGCGCTGCCTTAGCGATAGCAAGACAGGTATAAGACAGGACTATAGATTGGAGCGTAACTAGTAGCAACCGCAGCTCACAGTCATGTCCACAGAAGCAGAGCAAACAGGCTAACAAAAGTCACCAGCAAACATCCACACAGGCAAGACTACAGGAAAGAACGTAACTAATAGCAATACTACTATGCTAGCTAAGCACCGGTGATCACTATAAGAGCAACCTACCAAAACGTGCTAAACAGACTAGCTAGCACAGTAAAATCTCCATGGCTCGAATAAAGACAATAACAAACGACTCAACTAATGAATAAATATATATTAGCAAGTCTGCATATATTTTTATCAAGAACTAGCTAAAGCATAAGTAATGAGGTCACATTGAACTACAATAACAGAAGTATACAGAGTAGCACAGTGCCCAGCAGACCAGCATAGTGATCGCTATGATGGGCAAGGTCTAAAAGGGGAGACAGACTTTTATGTCGGCATCGACCAATGGATGCAAGCATGCAAATCTCCACACAGCTGAATGGTAATCATTCAATCCTGAGCTGGCCGGATTACCATTTGCTAGCTGGTTGTGAATGCAAAGGATTCTCATGGGAAATACATGCAGTATTATGTAACAACATGCCTGCAGGAAATCCAGGGCTATCTGGCCGCAGCTTAGCTGCAACAAGCAATTGGTGGAATGATGTCAGCATCCTGAGCTGCCCAGAACTGCAGAGCGATTGCAAATGACAATGTGACTCATTGCAAATGCACAACCGAATGCAAGCAGACAAGCCAGAACTGTCCGTTTGCAGCTCTACTGCAACGGACAGAATACACTATGGGAGGGATCCTTACAATAGTGTATTTTACTCTGAAAGAAATGTACGTCTTATAAAGATGTGTACGGATGTATTTTACATTTTTTTTCACAATTGCTTTCCTTTAATCCTTCAAGGGTAGCAAAGGTGACATGATGAGATAGACATGTGTGTGTACAGTGCCAAGCTCACAAATAACAAATAACGCAAATGCCGTATTCTTTTTTTCTTTTTCTGCCTGAAAGAGTTAAACTTCAGGTATGCAAGTGACAGTTTCTCTCCAATTGGAATCTAGTCGCATTACAGCATACTCGTCACTGATAAGAAATTACAGCCATTCAACTTTTTCCTGGAAAAGATTAGCTTCTGAGTACAGGGTAGAGATAAAAAAATTATAATAATTTCTTCATATAATGTTGTAGAAGGAGAACAGAGGCACCAACAGGATAAAAATTGCTAAAAACTTCAAAATTTCAAAGGAGGAAGCGGTGAACTCACCTCCCAGAAGCAGTCACCTCTGTCTCACAGAGGCGCTGAGCATTATTACGAGACCACACTGTTGTGTACTCCACCCCTTTATTGCCTGAGGAAGCAGAAATATATCTGCGAAAGGCGTTGCTTTGTACTTTGGAGTATGTAAATACCTATTTCTGTTGAAAAACAACAGTTTCATGTCTGCTTTGGGGAGGTGAGTCCACCGCCTTCTCCTTTGAAATTTTTATCCTGTTGGCACCTCTGTTCTCCTTCTACAATACTTGAGTTCACCCCTGGTGGAGAGGTTCATACCCTTATTCTTCTGTCTACAGAGAGCGATATCTTAATCCTGAGTGAGGACAGGTCTAATCTCCTCACCTGCCTTTACAGTGGTTGCCTATAAGGTGACCCTGGTCTGTGAGTAAATTGTTTACTTACTTTCATATACTTATTCACTATACATAGATAGATTGTAAGCCTTGGCAGGGCCTCCCTCTTCCCTTAGTGTGTCCTTCTTAATTTTACTACCCCGGCAATTACACCCTTCTCATGGACTAACTCGTACATGTTTTGCCGTGTCTCTGTAAACCGCATTTTATACCCTGATTGTATGTATAACCTTGTGCTATGTTGTATAACCGTTTGCTACCTCTCTGTCTGTCACCCCTTGTTGCAATGTATGTATCCCTATTTATTGTCCAGTGCTGCGTAATATGTTGGCGCTTTATAAATACAATAAATAAATAAATATACATACACTACACTATCTTGGGCTCTCAGTGTCCCCTTTTTCTCTTCTTCATATAGTGGTCCATATGCAATTAACATTTTCTCCTTAGTTTTCTCCTAGGAGAAAAATTTCATCTTTAAAATAACTTTTCAGTACCAAAAAGTAGATAAAAGGGTACTGTCAAAATTATTCTTAGAATTTTCTTGCTTGCTGGTGGTTTGCCTGGACAGCATGTGCTCAGAAACAGCTCTGCTCCCACAACATAGCATTATCCACAAATGCAGCAGAACAAGCTTCTGAAGTCCTGTAAGGACGTATAGAACGGTGGTACCAGCAACAAGTAGCACAAATCCATTGGCTAGGTGTGCAGTAAAAGTTATTAGACGAGCATAGCCAAGGTGTGGGAATGTTAATGGATCCCATTAGTTGCATAGATAAACATTTGAAAAGTTGCTGATATGTTGTATGCATAATACAGAAACTAATTTTTACACATAGAAAAATAATAATAAATGCAAATATTTATATACACAAGGTTAAAGCATGGCATGGGTCAGAGGCAGACCACAGACGGTTGGAAGATTAGGAAATCATAAAGAAAGAAAAAGACAGCAACCAGCGCAATGATCAGTCTTAGGCCTGGGACCTACAAGCAGCGCTTTTCTGAGTGCTTGTGGTTTGAAAAGCTCTTGCTAATTTAATGCTATGTGTATGATCCTATTTGAGGGATGTGATTTTCTGATAAACACTCATAGCATTGAATTAGCGAGAGCTTTACAAATCACAAGCACTCAGAAAATCAGTGCTAGTGGCTTCCATGTCCAAGGCAAGGAAGAAAAATGCACACTGCAAAAAATCTTTATTACGGTACAGCCAATAATAAGCTAAAGCTGAGCTTCCCCAGCCCCCCCCCCCCCCCCCCCATCCTTTTTTATACAGGGCACTTAATCTGGCTTTACAAAGACAGCCAATGTGTTATAGAGAAATAAAAAGAGGAAAATAGATTTTTTTAATGATTGCTACTATTAATAACATATACACAGTGCCACTACAGCACCAATAAAGAACTGTAGCCTGTTATGCTGTGGCAACATGTGCATCCCCTATTGCTGCAGCACTGAGCACATGCATGTTGCATATGGGTCATGGCAGAATCTTATGTTTTTCCCATAATAGCCTATATATGCTTGTCATTGGATGTTTGAAATGAACACTGCTTCATAAAATCTTGTGTTGTGTCATATAAAAATAAAGTTTACACTTTTTGAATTGATCTTCTTTAGTTTTGTTGTTGTTATTAGCAGTTGATTATTAGTCTACCCAAAATAAAGGGTTACTATATGCCCTTGGCCTGCTGTGAGAAGAGTGACATTTATGCTTTATTCGGGTGCAGAGAATAGCTGAATAATGCTAAACTTCTTTCAGGAAGGCCACAAATTAGAGTCACAGTACAGGTGAATCCCAAAAGACCCATTGTTCTCTGTGATGGGCAAACTGCTCTTGGATGTCCTTCAGTGATCCGAATCTGATGCTTAGAGATTCATAAACCTGGCACTGTACAAGCTGCAGAAAGAGTCTACTAAGCATTCTAGTGTCCAGGCATAACTCATGCTTCATCCTCCAAAGAGACTCAAAGCAGAGTCCTAAAAAAAATCACTGTTGAAACTGAGTTATCGGAAAAAAAATTCCCCTTTTGCATTGGTGTAGATTATTTCCTTATTTTAGGAACAGCGTGGGACCATTCTTTACTCAGCTTCATGGCCTGTTGTGTCAAAACATTTCCCACTTCAAAAAAACAAAACAAAACTAGAATTGAGATGTACAGCAGCCATCAGGAAGGGAAAAAATGATAGTAATACAGTGTTATTTCCCAATGAGATTGTGGAAAAAGCTAATGGAGATACTCAGCTAAAGAAAACACCATGTGACTGACTGTTTCTTCCACTGGTTTACACTGAATATGCCACTAATATGTTGGCAAAGTGAACGAGGAGCTGCGTAGGCAGCCAAAAGAGTTTTTGAAATAGCTCAGCTGGATTCTGACTGAGCAGAGTAGTGACAGCTTAATTAAGTTGTCACTGCTTTTTTATAAATATATTATAATGTGGGGGAAAAGTGAGCAGAAAGGCAGATTAAGCAATGTATGCATCTGTGGGAAGAGAGACATAGCAAATGCAGTGGGAGACAAGCCCAATTGGGGAGCTCCATGACTAGGACTATATCCTAGGAGCTGTGCGTCCCACGATGACTATCCTCCATACTCAGTTCCATAAAAGGAAAAATGAGTGTGTGAAATTTGGGAATCCTTATTCTCACCAAAGGAGAGCGTTTCACAAACATAGTTTACATTTCTGTAACTTTTTGCAAAAACTTCAATGAATTGAACAGGGTCATGTTTGCTGATGACTATTTCTCCAAGTAGGGGCGTAACTACAAGGGAGCAGCCCCTGCTACTGCAGGAGGGGTCAAAGCTGTAAGGGGGGGCCCAACTTCTACTTCACTTCCTCCAATAAAGTGGCCCATCCTTCAGATCACGTGTGTTTGTGGCTACACTTAATATGGTGTGAAGTTTATGATGTCCACACCTGTTTTAGGGCCCTTACAAGATGGGCCCCCAGGTTGTGAGGGACAGGTGACCAGAGGTAGGCAAGGGAAAGGGTGTGAACATTGGGGGCCCCACACTTTTTCTGGGGGCCACATGACTGGTAGTAATGCCCGTCTCCAAGTCTGTGGCTACACATATGGGAAAATACTTGGAACAGCTACACATTTTCCTAATAAATGTGTGGCATTAGCCGCAATCTGATGTGTGTGTGTATTGTAGCCAACTGAAAGTCTCCACTGCAGGCTAGAGTAACATGCATGTGAAGTGCTAGCTACTTTTGAACTGTGATATATCACTACATACAGATATAGACAGGGCCGGTTCTAGACGTTTTGCTGTCTGAGGCAAACTTGTGAGGATGCCCCCTCCAGATCTGGAATAATCGCACAGTACACGGCAGTCCCCCCCCCCCCCCCCCCCCTCTTGCCTACCCCCTCCTGCCTACCCCCTCCTCACTCACTGTCAGACTCCTCACACAGCACAACAAGCTGATTTTCCCTAAGGATGACTTCTTCAGCTTGCTCTCCTCTCACTTCTCCTCCTACTCTGACTGAATGTTGTTGTTAGTGTAAACACAGCACAAGCATGCTGCCCATATAATCTCTGCGCCTGATGCAAATGTTTCACCTTGCTTCATGAGAGAAATGGCCCTGGATATAGAAAGATGAACATGAGATTAGGGTGGGTAAAGGATTTATACTTACCTTTCAAGCCCCCTGTAGTCCATTTTCTCCATGGTGTCTGTCCGGTCCCCTCTGTTCTCTATACAATGAAAATAATAATATGAGACCATATGGATGGATCCATATACTTTTGCTATTACACATAGAATTAATTATCTCTTGAGTTTATTTTTAGTTCAGGTTGCTTTAAACACAAAGCAGCACAGAGCACCAGGTGACATGCTTCAGATCTAAAACTGACTATAATGCCTCTACAAGTTACTGTTAGTGTGACATATAGTGACTGCATTATACATACAGTACATGCAGGGCAAGATCTAAGCCAAGTCCACATAGGCCATGGTCTAGGGCACCACAGGATCAAGGACATGTGGGCAGCAGGCTATACTAGGGGGAAGGGTAATCTGGCTACCTATACTGGAGGGAGAGGGGTCATCTGGCTATCTATGCAGGTGGCTGAGAGGGTCATTTGGCTTCTTACACTAAAGGGGAGTGGCTGGAAGTGTCATCTGGTTACCTATACTGGAGGGAAGCGTCAACGGGCTACCTATACTGGAGGAAGGGGGAAGGGTCATCTGGCTACCAATACTGGGGGGGGGGGGGGGGAGAGATCATCTGGCTATCCATACTGAAGGGGGGCGGCTGCAGAGTCTGACAGTGGCCTTAGGCGGTAAAAAGTACAAATCTGGCCCTGAGTATATGTCTTCTATGTGTCATAACCCTAAACCTAAGTATGGTCCCTTCTTCCCTTCCGCGCTGTGGGAAATGCAGATGGGCGTCGCACCGCACAGCATCTGTGTTGCTACATGTTTTTCGCCGATGTGGTTGCAATCCCACTCATTGTAATGAATGAATTTCTAATGTGTTAACGTATTATTGTCTGCAACCATGAGTTGCAATTCCACAGTGAATCATAGCGCATGCATGGAAACATCAGACAGTGCAGTCTACGACGAGTGAAAATGCCATTTAAAATCATTTTGTAATAAGTTTGTGGGTTTTTTGTGAATTTTTGTGCTAAAATAAATTATTTTGGATTTTCTTTTGCAGTACAAATAACTTTTTTTTTTTTTGCACTTTCCAAAAATGTTGCATTGGAAATAAAAATTAGTTTTCATTTACCATATTATATTATATCCTCAAAATCAAAAACAGCATTTTCGATGAGAAAATTCACAAGCAACACTGCTGATGTCCCTGTGGTTTGCATTACTCTGCATTGCTGAAAATGTGATCAATGAGGCCTTCAAGGGCTTTCCATACTATAAAGCAAAACACGCACACTTGCAGAAAAATACTTTCTGAATTCATCTACATATTTTGAACACAAATTGGACAAGGCTGCACAAGATTTGAAACCGTTTTTTTTTTCAAAGCAATATTTGTAAACTTTTGAAAATCAAATCATTCAGAGATGTGTGCGAAGCAATATTCATGAGCTGTAGACTTTTTGTTGTTGTTGCTACAGCCTGTTTGCTCATTCTTGAGCATATTTATTGCATTTTCATTGCCAGGAAGAAGAAGCAAACTTTTTTTATGTTTCAGAGGCCAATTTACTCCTTTTTGTGTTTATTTACAATTCTTTTATGTACCAAATAAAAAGTGCAGAGTTTACATTTCTACCTGCTCAGTCTAAATCAAATGGATTTTGTGAATGATTATACTCATTTAATTGTGGGTTTTCATCCCATTCTACCTTTCAAATAAAACTGGTATTCCAATTCACGGTATAAAATATTTTTGTCAACAGTGCTATATTGTTCCTTTAAGACTGTATTTGACTAAGGAATACAAAAAGATCACATTAGTGGCATAACTACAATTCCCGGGGGCCCCCAGCAAAACTTTGATGCCCCCCTCTCCCAATATTCACACCCCTTCCCTTGTCTCCCCTTGGTGATCCTTATGGCCTTGGGACCCATCTTCAAGGGTCATAGACAGGTGTAGTCACAAAAACACCTGATCTGAAATATAGTTCCCTGAAGGTTAGTAGTTGATGCCCCAAATAAGCTTTGTGTGCCCCCTGCGATCACAGGGGCTGGTCCCCTCTAGTTATGCTCCTGGATCACATGGGAAAAATTGAGACTGGGTGCAAGACGCAGCTGCCAGAGAAGTATGTAGAGAGTGCACATCTCTTGCAGCAGACTAGCCGCGACTGGCTGAAGTTACGGGACCTGGTACCAGATCTGGAGAAGGCTGAGGATGGCAGCGTGAGAGCGACCATGCGCATGGGGCTGGAGGAAGCCCCAGGTATGTATAAAACTTTTGTTGTTATTTGTCTCTGGTTTTCTTTAAAGAGGAATGTTAACCCAGTATTGAACTTCATCCCAATCAGTAGCTGATACCCCCTTTCCCACAATAAATCGTTACCTTTTCTAGAACAGATCATCAGGGGGTCTGTGTGGCTGATATTGTGATGAAACCCCTCCCCCATAGTGTCATGTCATGACCATGGTCCTGACACTTTGCTGTTTGTGAACCTCGTTGTATTTTGGGAAATAACGGCTTTTTCTAACTGCCAAGCAAGCAATATCTCCCTCTGTGCATAGAACTCTCAGTGACGAATATTACATACAAATCACCTGACAGAACTAAAGATGTCACCACCATTGATTCATTTTAGAATGTAAATCAGGGAAAGGAAAGATTTTACGATGGGTAAACCCCGACTAAATTATCTATAAATTGAAAAAAATAAGCATTTTTATTCATTTTGTGATTTTCACTACAGTTCCTCATTAACTTATATTAGAAAGACTTAAGCAAACCTTCTGAAATGCCATTTACTTCTCTTCTTTACTCCATGTCTCACCTGAGAGCAAAATGACTGTTTGGGTATGGCTGCACATGGGCTATAAGCAGACATTTGAATTCTAATATACCTCTTTTTTCACACTTAAATGATCATAAATTAAACTTGTAAGGATTTTTGCCAGGTTGTTGGTGCTGCAATGAAGTTTAACCTATTGGGGACTGCCGTAGGTTGAATCAACGTCCGGCAGGTGGTGATACCGTTCTGACCGGACGTTGATTCAACGTCCATGCTAAAGAACAACTCCCGACGCGATCGTGCGCACCCGAAGGGGGAGATTAAGCTGTCATATGACAGCTGGCATCTCCCTTCAGTGTTCAGCAGCCATCGCGTATGGCTGCTGATCACGTGATCACTACGATCACCATCGGATTGTAGTGGTCACTTTGACAGCGGCGGCGGCAGGAGGGAAAAGAAGAGGATCCACTCATCTCCGTGCTGTTCCAGCAACGATCGGCACCGCCCTCCATTCTGGCCGGCATCTCTGCTCCATCTGACGTCAGCGCCGGGTCCCAGCTTGATGACGTCATCAAGCCGCGACCCGACCTGAGCATCATTTGGAGCGGAGATGCCGGCTGGAGAAGAGGTGACTTCTGCGGCTCATCGCTGAAGCCTGGAAGGTGAGTGATGGCTTCCAGCTAAAGGGGGGCCACCTGCCTCCATGGGGGACACACAGCCCAGCACACCACAGACGGGATCCAGCCGCCCGACCCCCCAAACACGCGCACCCCCTTCACCGCAAAATGCCCTGGTCCTTAAGGGGGGTTTAGGCGGCCGGTCCCGAAGTGGTTAATTTAGTACATATTTGATATACAATAAACATATAAACGTGTCACATCATCACAACTGAGCCAACAGTTCTTCCCCCTTTGACACTGCAGGATTGTACTTCATCTGAGTGTAGAGACTGTGCAAAGTCACATTTCCATGAAATCCCCAAAAGTAGACAAAAGCAACTGTCATTGGATAAGTTCCTTGTTAAAGCCACAAAAAAAAGTTAGGGAGAACCACCAGCTAGAAATGGTTCTGTTATAGTAAAAGTCTTGTTTACGTTTTGTTCCCGGAATTAATTATGCGCGCAAACCAAGGTTCCACTGTACGTTTAACAAATTATAGTGAGCTGTAGACTAAACAGAAACTTTTAAAAATGACTTTAATCAGGGTCGCAACTTATACTTGGCGGGCCCCCCTGTAAAACTCTGCCAGCCAGGTCCCCATGCAAAACCCTTCGCACCATAACCCCCTCCACAATCGAAGTACAGCAGTGTGCTTTCCCCTGCCCCCTATTATGGAGTAGAGCTTCATACTTTACCTTCGAGCAGCGGCGCAACAGGTCCTCACTACTCTCTTCACTGTTGCCACCGTATGGCCTTTCTCCTTCCGGCTCCCATTACTGCATGTCACGTGACATGCAGCAGGAGTCGCAAGAAGATAGGCTGTACAGCAGCTCTGAGTAGGTAAAGTATGAAGCTCCACTCCACTCTGCACCTCAACACAGGACCAGGTCCCCGTAGCCCTTGGGCTCTCTCTCCTCCCATGACAATGGGGGTCCTGGGGCTATTGTTAAATCCCTGACTTAAATAGATCTATGACATAACTATGTTCTTACTAAAAAAGAATGTAAAGTGATTTTATTTCAGTGTTTGATCAGTGTTAGAAAGAACCATGATGTTGCTGAAATCATTAAGTTCTATGTAAGTATTAACCTCCTTGCCGGTTATCCCGAGCTGAGCTCGGGGTAACCCGCCGCGGAGGATTGCTGTGGCCCTTTTTTTTTAAAATCACGCAGCAAGCACTTTGCTTGCTGCGTGTTACCTGCGATCGCCACCGCTTGCCACCGATTCACCGCTACCCGCCGCGGTAGAGCCCCCGCCGAGTTCCCATGCGCAGCCTGGCCAATCAGTGCCAGGCAGCGTTGAGGGGTGGATCGGGACTCCCGCTGACGTCACGACGTCGGTGACATCATCGCGATCGTCACCATGTCGACGGGGGAAGCCCTAAAGGAAATCCCGTTCAGATCGGCGATCGGAGGGGTGGGAGGGACGACGCAGGGAGGGGGGCATCATGTAGCTAGCGCTAGGCTAGCTACATGATAAAAAAAATGCAAAAAAAACCTTCCCGCGGCCGCAGGGCCGCGGGAATTAGAACGACAAGGAGGTTAAGTAGCCAAACTACTTGATCCTCTCACATTTTAAATGTATGCTTTTCCTTGGGCAAAAGGTATTAGCCCAAGAAATTGTTCAGTCAAAGTTTCTCTGGTAATATTAAGATGCAAGTATGTTCTCCAAAGAAACCTATACAAAGTCCCCGGTATCCGGCACTGGCCGAGATCACCAAAAAAGAACAATCATCACAAGTGTCCTCTGTGCACAGGTCCCGGCATGTCACCTGATCTGCGCCAGGTCACGTGACATGCCAGGAGCCATGCACGGATGCTAGAAAGCTGGTAGGAGAGACAAGAAGGCTAGAACATGGCGCTGGAAACTCAGTGGGTATTTTATGGCCTAACCCCCCTTCCCCCAAAAAAGAAAACACAGTCCCCATTATCATCCCAGGCATGCTGGTTAGTTGAGACTTCCAGTTGCCTGAGTTGCAGATAACAGGGACTTTGCTGTAAAAAGAGTTGAATATCTTCTCTTCTACCATGCCATATACAAAAGGCCATATTGTAATCCATCTTACTCCCTCTACACTGCACCTTTGCAGTGGTGAATATCCTGTTGTCAAATGCTGTATGCATATCAGTTCATTTTGCTGTACCTTGGTTATTATCTGGAGGATACAGAGAAGCCTTAACAAAAAAGACATCTTGCCTAAGCTGACTAAATTAATTTCTTAATAACAAGTTATTAGCGTAAGCCTATGCCACAGGTGTGTACTGTAACTTTTTCTATGTAATCTCCTACAATATGTAAATATTGTAAAAAATACCTCCGTTTGAGTGATCAGCCCTTAGACACATCATTATTTTTTCATTTACAACTACACATTACAGTAGTTCTACAATGACAAATAATTAAACAGAACATCTTGGTGCTGGTTGGGACAGATAAGTATCTATCTATCTGTAACGATCAGTGACTAATCTGATAAACAGAATGAGCTCTAACAGCACTATAGTCAGTAGTTTATTGGAGTGTGATCACACGTGATTAGGTGCACAGTAGTATTCCGGAATACAGATAAGTGATCGCCCCAATTGACGAGGGCTATCACTAACTAAGAGCGTATTCGTACAGGCCAAGTCTGTAACAGATCGGTCAATAAGGAGTACAGAATCGTCAAACAGAGTCAGTATACAGGCAAAAGGTCGGCAGCAGATCAGATTGGCAGAGGTACAGAATCGTAAGGCAGAATTAGGCGTCGGTAAACAGGCAGAGGGTCGGCAACAGATCAGATAGGTAAGGTACAGAATCAGGAGGCAGAGAGAGTAATCAAAGGTTCAAGCAAGAAGTCATACACGAAATATCAATACAATAATAATAATCGTAAGCTATGTGTGAATCCCCGGGGTGCTGCCGGATCAAACACACCAAGATCTGACTAAGGTCTGAGAGCTATCACTGTAAAGTATTCTCAACAACAGACAAAGAACAAATGCAAGCAGGTCCTAAAATACTGTGGACCATTTAAAGGGCGCCGCCCCGAAGACCAACCAATCAGGAAGCAGGGCTGAGCAGGCAGCTGTCAGCTGACCACCAGGTCAGCTGACACGTCTTCTGAAAGAATAAGTGCGGCGGCGGCCTGACGCTCGCCCACATCCACCAACAAACCGGACCTCCCTGATGCCGGCGGGAGTCCTGGAGACGCCGCGGCGGGAGACGTCGCAATGCTAGATGCGGATGCGGATCTAATGTATCCACTTGCCACTGGATTTTTGATGAGATTTCAGCAGAGATCCAACCTAATATTGCTCTCCCAGCAACAGTTGCAATCTTTTTACTGCTTCCTGATTGCCACACATTTATTTCAATGGAATTGCATTCTATTTGCATTCATGTGCAAATTTGTGCTCACGATTTGCCTTCATTACATTTATGGGTTGCAGTGGTCTCTTATTAAGCTTAACCTAATGCGGACAGTTTAAATCTACGGCGGGCGGGTGGCGCTGCGGTTCTGACTGGATGTAAACTCTACGTCCCATTCACAGCGCATCCCGGCCCGTTCCCGCTGCTCTAGCCGCTCTGTCCCCGCCGCAATGCGCTGCCCTGCCACCTCTATGACGGCAGAGCACTGTGAGCTGGGCAGGAGGCATTTTCATTGGCTCCTGGCCCTGTCATTACTGTAAGCCAATCCCATTGGCTTACATTGAGTGACAGGGTCAGGAGCCAATGAAAGCGGCTCCTGACCGGCGCACAGCGCTCTGCCATCATAGTGACGGCAGAGAGAGCAGCCTGCGGCGGGTACAGAGCTGCGTAACCGGCAGGAGCGATGGATTATTGCGGCGATTTGTCGGCGTTTTAGTGTACCAGCAGCCTCTGGTCCTTAAGGGGGCAGAGGCTGCTGGTACCGAAGTGGTTAAAGTACTTGCCTGAGGCAAAACGAAAGTAAAAGAATTCAAACTAAGGGCTGGTTTACACAGGCTTCTGCGGAGCTTTGGCTTGGTGCCACATTCAGTCGTCAGCGTTTAAATGCCAGTGTTTAGAGGCTAGCATTTGAAGATTTTCAGGAAGCCTTCAAGTCTAGCGGTTTGGGTCTTTGCAATTGTTTCCCGGCGTTTACCGCCTCTGAAAACAACATGTTGCTTTTGAGGTGAGATGCGACGCTGGGATCTACCACCAGGTTTTCATGAAAGCCTGCAAAAGCCAGCTCTAAACGCTCCCATTCACTTGAATGGGACGCCAGTAGATCCCAAAAAACGCAACATCTGAAACACCATGTTAAACGCTACGAAAACGCCCGTGTGAAGGAGACCCTTACCTGTTGTCTACCTCCAGCCCCCTTGTTGTCCTCCTGGTATTCTCTGTTGCACTGCTGTTCACCCTTGTAAAGTCCCCAACTGAACCAGTCAGGAACTACTGCACATGTGCAGTCTCGGCCACAAGCACCCCCTGAACACACTCCTATAGCCAGATTGCTAAGACTGTGTACCTTCCACGGGAGCGCAATCGTGGGGTGCGCACTTCTGGGACTGTGCACATGTAATGCCCCACAGCCCAGCTGGATTGCAGACTGCACAGAAGCGCAACGGAGGGGATTTGACCAAAGCAGAGGGAGCTAACAGACTACAGGTGGCTGGAGGAAGCCCCAGATAAATGTAAATCATTTTGTTTTGAATGTCTTAGGTCTTCTGTCAAGAAAAACAAAGGAACAGAAGAGTAAACATAAAGTAGTAACCAGGGGCGTCTGAGTCACTAGGCAACTATAAATTTTTGCCTATGGCGCCGTGGGTCTAAGTGGGCGCCTTCTCGCCAAGTCTCCGCTCTGTGCGTTTGTTTAATTTTTTTTTTCTTCTTTCAGCCAGCCAGGTCGGCGCCGGCTGTGACAGGCAGCTCAGCCTGTGCCCGGCGCCGCCTACTGGTCCGCCCCCTTCCTCTCCTGAGTCTCTGAGCAAGCAGCACGCACATTAGTTCATATGTGCGGTGCCGCCGCCTACTGGTCCGCCCCCTCTCCCCGCCCCCTCTCCCTCTCTGTGCAGACTAGCGTGCGGCCTCCGCACGCTAGTTCGTTTACACGTCGGTGCCGCCCCTAACTCCGCCCCCCGCCTGTCACACGTGTTGCGACGCAGGGACCAGTCACCAGTGCTACCGCCGGTTGGCTACACCTGACTGCGCAGTGTGCGCACAAACTATCAGAGGCAACACACCTCACAGTGAGTGCCAAGATCTGCAGATCTGCTGCTCATGATGATTTTTTTATATGCATCCGGATTCCTGGCTAGCCCTGATTCCGAGGGGCACCTGTCGCTATCTAACCTGGGGGGGTCCCTGTCACTATCTAACCTGGGGGGGTCCCTGTCGCTATCTAACCTGGGGGGGTCCCTGTCGCTATCTAACCTGGGGGGGTCCCTGTCGCTATCTAACCTGGGGGGGTCCCTGTCACTATCTAACCTGGGGGGGTCCCTGTCACTATCTAACCTGGGGGGGTCCCTGTCTCTAACCTGGGGGGTCACTGTCTCTATCTAACCTGGGGGTCCCTGTCACTATCTAACCTGGGGGGTCCCTGTCACTATCTAACCTGGGGGTTGCTGTCTCTAACCTGGGGGTCGCTGTCACTATCTAACCTGGGGGTCGCTGTCTCTAACCTGGGGGTCGCTGTCACTATCTAACCTGGGGGTCGCTGTCACTATCTAACCTGGGGGTCGTTGTCACTATCTAACCTGGGGGTCGCTGTCACTATCTAACCTGGGGGTCGCTGTCACTATCTAACCTGGGGGTCCCTGTCTCTATCTAACCTGGGGGTCCCTGTCTCTATCTAACCTGGGGGGGTCCCTGTCACTATCTAACCTGGGGGGGTCCCTGTCACTATCTAACCTGGGGGTCCCTGTCTCTAACCTGGGGGGTCCCTGTCACTATCTAACCTGGGGGGTCCCTGTCACTATCTAACCTGGGGGTCGCTGTCATTATCTAACCTGGAGGTCGCTGTCACTATCTAATCTGGGGGTCGCTGTCACTATCTAACCTGGGGGTCGCTGTCACTATCTAACCTGGGGGTCGCTGTCACTATCTAACCTGGGGGTCGCTGTCACTATCTAACCGGGGGGTCGCTGTCACTATCTAACCGGGGGGTCCCTGTCACTATCTAAACTGGGGGTCCCTGTCACTATCTAAACTGGGGGTTCATGTCACTACACACACTGGGGGTCGCCAGTCACTAACTGAACTGGGGGGTACCTGTCACTACCTAAACTGGGGGCTCCTGTCACTACCTAAACTGGGGGGCACCTGTCACTACATACACTGGGGGCTCCTGTCACTACCTAAACTGGGGGGTACCTGTCACTACCTAAACTGGGGGGCTCCTGGCACTACCTAAACTAGGGGGCACCTCTCACTACCTAAACTATCTAGGCCAACCAGCCCAGAATCACTGGCAAAAAGGCCACAGCATCACCACCAGTCAGGCCAGCATTTACTTCAACCAGCCAGCCCAGCCACAGCTTCGCCGCCAGCCAGCCCAGCCACAGCATCACCGCCAGTCAGGCCACAGCAGGCCTTCCAGCCCACACATCATCCCCAATCCAGACAAAAATAGTATTGCCAGCCAGGCACAGCAGCCAGTAGAGGAGAATTCAGAAGCCAGGTGAGAGGTGTCTACCATATTAAGGGGGCATTCTGCCCATTTATGTGAAATGCTGTCTATTTATGTGCCTCATGACTGCTGAATTTGTCTTGTTGGGGGCCTCATGGTTACTGGATTTGTCTTGTTGGTGGCCTCATGATTGCTGAATTTGTCTTGTTGGGGGCCTCATGATTTGTTGGGGGCCTTAAGATTGCTGAATTTGTCTTGCTCGGGGCCTCATGATTGCTGAATTTGTCTTGTTGGTGGCCTCATGATTGCTGAATTTGTCTTGTTGGGGGCCTCATGATTTGTTGAGGGCCTCAAGATTGCTGAATTTGTCTTGTTGGGGGCCTCATGATTGCTAACTGCGAGACTATGGGAAAAGCAGAATCATCATCATATGAGACAATAGCATTAAACCTACTTTTTTTTAGCTTTTTAAAACAGAAAATAAAACTGGGGGGGTTCTAAAAAAAATACATTTTTCAGGAGTAGGATGGATGAAATTGTTTATCTTCACAGTTTATTTTCAACTTGGATTTTCCATAATGTTCATGTATGAGTTAAAATGTTTGTATTTAGTTTAAATTGCTGTTGGCACTTTGCGATTGATAAGTGACTTTTCGCCACCACTGTCCTAATCTAATGTCCCACCATTGCTAAGTTCATGTAAACTTGTCTCCACCCGTGACCACACCCACATTTTGGTCTATGACCACACACATTTTTCGCGCAACGAAGCCCCAATTATTGGGGGGGGGGGTGACTGTGGATAATCAGCACCGGGTGCCAAATACCCTAGGTACGCCACTGCCTCATAGTGAGTGGCGTGCCCCCTCTTGATATTATATGCCCCACTCTCCCCTGGCTGGCCCTGAGATTTGAGTGTGGAGGGGGGGGGGGGGGGCGCCACAGGTTTTCTTGCCTGGAGTGACAAAGTGGCTAGAAACACCCCTGGTAGTAACTAGAAGAAAGAAGAGCTTATAAAAATGTGCAGAAGATTTATAGAAAAACAAAGATGCATACAGAAGAAGTTGACAGAAAGAAAGTAAGCAATGCAGGAATGTACTACTTCACTCCCTCCAATAAAGAGGTCCATCCTTCACATCAAGGATACTTGTTATGAGTGTGGAGATTAGGATATCCACATTTGTTCTATGACTCTTGCAAGATGGACCCCCACCAAGGGAAAAGATGTGAACATTGGGGGCCCCATCAAAGGTTTGCAGGGGGGGGCTCATGATTTGTTGCTACGCCACTGAAGCAAAATGGTGTAAGAAAATTAAAGTAAACAGAAGAAGAAAGAATAAAACAAATCAAAAGAAAAAACTATGCAGATAAATAGAAAAGAGTACCGATGAAAATCAGGCTTTTTAATTATGTTCATTTTAACTACTTAAAGGTTGCCCCACACCAATGGGCGTGGTTGCGGCGGCAGCCCCAGGACCGCCTAACGCCAATTGGAGTCAAGTCCTGGGGCTGCATTTTGCAGGAGATCGTGCACAGGCTGCGCGGGCATCTCCTGCTCGGGGGCGGAGCTCTTTCCCTCTTCAGTCTGTTAGGTGGCGTGATCGCCGTCAATTTACATGTACAGCGCTGCGATTGGCAGCAGCGCTGTACTGGGGACAGCCGTGTGACACGGCTGTCCCCTCCTGAGACTGGGGAGTGATTGGCTGTCATAGGCTGAAGCCTATGACAGCTAATCACCCTGATTGGCTGGCGGGGGAGGGAGGGAGCAGGGGAGGAAACATTTTAAAAAAACAACATTTATTAAAAATAAATAAAAAAATTATTTATTAAAAAAAAATAAACAACTGTGGAGCGATCAGACCCCACCAACAGAGGGGTCTCTCTGTTGGTGGGGAGAAAGGGGGAGGGAGTCACTTGTGTGCTGTGTTGTGCGGCCCTGCAGCTTGGCCTTAAAGCTGCAGTGGCCAATTAACATTAAAAAGTCCTGGTCTTTAGGGGGGGTTAACACTGCGGTCCTCAAGTGGTTAACCTCTTCACTACCTTGGTAATTTTCACAGTTTTCACACAGATTACTTTGGCAATAACTTTATCAATAATGATCACAACTAAATGATCTATATATTGTTTTTTTCAGGACAAATGAGGCTTTCTGTGGCAGATATTTGTTATTAGTAATTGCCTTATTTTCTATGCATTTTAAAAGGAAAATAAGGAAAAAAGTTAAAAATTACACAATTTATCCACTTTCATACATTATTATTATTATTATTATTTATTGTACTTATAAAGCGGTAACATATTACGCAGCACTGCACAATAGATAAAAGGGTTAACATACAAGGTAGGACATACAGGAAACTCACAACAAAACAAGATCATGCAAATGATTTGATAATACAGGGTCATAGGTCAAAATAGAGATTGTTATAGTCCACAAAAGGGGTGATTGTCAGTAAGATTGCATAATCAAGCTGGAAACACTAAGGGAGAGGGCCCTGCCAGAGGCTTACAATCTAAATTATAGCTTTAATGTAAACAGTTCTATTGTACATTAAACCCACACATTTTATTTGTCTATCCCTCCTGTTTATTTAAACAGTGTATTTGTTTTGATACTGTAAAGATGTAACTGTTAAGTAATGTATACAATCTGCTACTGTCTGCTCCTGGAATGTGTATTTTACACTTGTTTACTAATTATTTCTGCCATTGAATTTCCTGGGAGGTGGAGAGGGGTTTGCTGTCATTATTTTACAACTCTGTAGTGATGTTATCAGGTCAGAGATAAGTGGTTAATTCAGTTATTGTTATTGTCTTTAGTTTAAAGGAACTTTTTACTCTTAACCCTTTATTATGATCGTTAGGGATTCAAAAAATACCCCCTATCCGTAGATATCACAAATTAATATACCTGAGAGCATGGCCGCATTTGAGGCCAGGCCACAAAGGCCATGGCCTAGGGCACCAGGAAGCAAGAGGCGGGCAGCAGGATTGCACACTAATGCAGTTAAACTGCCAAACATGAAAATCACAGTAGTTACAAACCCAGTCTGCGGCCCCCTGCTCCCACAAGGGAAAACAGTGGAGCATTCCCTACCCCCCAAGCACAGCACAGAATGGGATGCTAGGGACCAGGGAAGTACACAGGATCAATGGGGCACAGGATGAGAGCACTGGACCAAAAGAACAAACAGGAAGGGGGGAGCACACAGGATGGGTGGTGCACAGGCATAACTCCTAAAGTTTGATAAGGCTTTCTGCTGCTATGTGCCTAGTACTTTGGTGATCACTGCAGCAAAGAGCTATTCCTCAACTTTGTAAATCACCACATAGTTGTAAAGCACACCTACACTTAGAGAAAAAACAGCCATACCTGGGGCTTCTCCCTGCTCCCCATAATTTAAGTGGCCCATTAGTGTTATTGTCCTCTCCTCCTTTGTGTTGCTAAGTTAGGTCGCAGCTATGGCGCATGCTCTGTCCTATTCGCATGCTTCCTCAATCCCACCAGCAAGCGGCTTTGCACCACAGCCATGGCCGAGAACATTTTGCACATGAATGATGATCTTTCCAAACCCTGCATGGCATAGTTGCCATGCATAGCTGTTCAGAGGCACAATCAAGGGTGTGTGTGGACAATACGCTGTAGCTGCTACCCAGCCAGGTCATCGCTTTTATAGAGGAACCATGGCAGCATTAAGGAGGGGAGGCCAGTGATACTTATGGTCCACTTAGATTATGGGGAGCTGGAAGAAGCTCCAGGTATGGTTAATTCTTCTTCAGGTACTTTAACCACTTCACCTCCAATGGTTTTTTCCCTTAAAACACCAGAGCAATTTTCACCTGTCAGCGCTCCTTCCATTCATTCGCCTACAACTTTATTACTAGTTATCACAACTAAACAATCTATATCTTGTTTTTTTTCGCCACCAACTAGGCTTTCTTTGGGGAAGGTACTTTTTGCTGAGAATTACTTTATTTTAACTGTGTTTTAATGGTTACAGTTTTAACAGTTACAATAACAGTTACAGTTTTTACAAACAAAAAATTGTGGTAAATACTGGAGAATGTGGGAGGTAAGGGGTTAATTTTAAATGTAAAAAAAAATGTCTGTTAATGAAAAAAAAATGTTTGTACATGTAATTTTACTATTTGGCCACAAGATGTTCTTGCAAATTATTTTCCTGTGCATAGTCTTACTACGCAAACAGGAAGTAATGCGTGGACGTGCAATCGGTTCTTGTGAATGACTGCGCCATCTAATTGATGGCGGTGGTCATTCACACGGGGACTGAGACCAATGAATGGGAACTGCATTAACTCCTGCCTATCCGCCATCTCCTCCTGGATGTCTGCTAGGTTCCTGAAACTAAATCTAGACAAAACGGAATTTATGATCTTCCCACCCCGGCCATCCACGAACCTCCCAGACGTGCATGTCACTGTTAACCACACTACCATTCGCCCTACCTCTCAAGCCCGCTGTCTGGGTGTCACCCTGGACTCCGCACTCTCCTTCACTTCCCACATCCAAAACCTCACTAAGTCCTGCAACTTCCACCTTCGTAACATCTGTAAGATTCGCCCTTTCCTGACCTCTGCCACCACCAAACTCCTCATCCATGCCCTCATAATTTCCCGCCTTGACTACTGCAATGCCCTGCTGTCTGGTCTCCCTATGACCCGAACAGCCCCACTGCAGTCCATCATGAATGCGGCAGCCAGAATTATCCACTGCTCCCATCGCTCCACCACGGCAGATCCCCTCCTAGAATCCTTCCACTGGCTTCCTATCCAGTCCAGAATCAGATTCAAGATACTGTGTCTGACCTACAAATCTGTCCACAAAACCTGTCCAACCTACATTTCCGATCTTACTCAGAGGTACACACCTAGCCGCTCACTCCGCTCTTCCAATGAACTTCGCCTAACCGCCCCCCGCATCACCCAGTCCCATGCACGCCTCCAGGACTTCTCAAGAGCTGCTCCAACACTATGGAACTCCCTACCTCCACCCATTAGGGCAGCCCCCTCCTTCAACATCTTCAAGAAAGCCCTCAAAACTCACCTTTTCACTCTGGCCTACTACCCCTCACAAGTGCTCTAAACCTACAGCTGAACTCTGGTCCACTACCATTCGTGTCCTTACCTCTCCCTCTAGATTGTAAGCCTTTGGGCAGGGTCCTCCTCCTTTTGTGTCCTACCTGATCATGCGCCTCCATTACTGTGAACCCATGCTATGCATCTGAGTGAACCTAACTTGCCTAATCTCCATGCTCAATCCAGTGACTGACTAAGCATTACCTTGTACTAATACTGTGCTGTGTGATCTGGTTTTCTTGTATTCCTGTATTGTCATATTGCTGTATGTCACCCCTAAATATTGTCTGTAACCTAAATTAATGTTCAGCGCTGCGTAATATGTTGGCGCTTTATAAATACAATAAATAAATAAATAAATCTCCCATTTAACGATCAGCTGCAATAACAAGCGCGGGAGTGCTTGGGGGGGGGGGGGGGGGGGCAGCAGGAGTGTGTGGCAGGAAGGGATGTAGTAGCTACGTCCCTGCAAGGAGGAGAGGGATTTTGCAGGGATGTAGTTATTCATCCCAGGAAAGTGGTTAAAGCCAAAGAGAATAGGCAAAAAGTTCCGCAAACAGCATTTTGAAAAAAAAAAATTTCCAGCCTAAATTTTCCTCTTGCTACAGATTACCTTCAAATTTAGGATGGTAGAGGTAGTGAGTAGTGACCATTGTGCTTTACACAATGGCCTAAATTCACTAAGCTTATCTCCTGTCTTTAATAACTTTTCTAGAGTCATCACCATGGTGATAAGGCATGCAGTATTCAGGAAACATTTTACATCAGGCAAACCTAAAGTTAACTCTTCTGTCTTTAAGTTAAGGAGAGATCTCTAAAGTTAACTCTTCAATCCTTAAAATAACTCCAGAATTATAAAGTTAAAGACAGGGGCCCATATGCAATTCACTTTTTCTCCTGAGTTATCTCCTGGCAGATAATTTTTCCTCTTCTACTTAAAATAATTGTTCAGCATTTTACAATTAAAAAAGTAACCAAAACTTGGTGAAGAGGTACTGTCAAATTATTTGGAGTATTTTCTTGCTTGTTGGTGGTTTAAAAGTCATTTTATTGACAAGTTGAGAAAATATCACCTTGGAGAAAACTTAGGTGAAAAAGTGAATTGCATATGGCCCAGGCTGTTAATTAACTGCATGTGAAAATAACTACAGAGGAGGTAACTTAACTACAGAGGAGGTGACTTAAGGAATGAAGAGATAAGATAACTGTCACTGTGTGGAGGTACGTTTTCTCTTACCTTATTATCTCAAGCATGATCTTAGTAAATTGAGTCTAATATCAGTTGACTTGCAGTCCTGCTGATCTTTTTGACTGCAGTAGTGTCTTAATCACACACTTAAAACAAGCTTGCAGCTAGTCCAGTAAGACTTCAGTCAGAACACCTGATTGGCATGCTAGTTCGGTGTCTATGGCTAAATGTATTACAGGTAGAGGCTCAGCAGCACAGCAAGGCAATCTGCATTGTTTATAGGGAAATAAATATGTCAGCTCCATGTTCCTCTCAGTTAAGGTGAGCTTTAACATTTGGGTAAAAAGTGTTTATGTTTGTTCTTAGCAGATATGAGAAATGGGATGGGAATGTATTCTTTCACCAAAGGTACACCCTTCTAAGAGTGTTCTCAAAAAGAATAGAGTTGTACCGCCTTTGTTTAACAATTGTACGCTTTTTTGTGTGTATTTACCGGGGGGGGGGGGGGGGGAGGTTGGGGCAGCGGGGTGGAGTAATTTAGGAAAAGAAGAAGAAGGAATGGTGTATTTGGTAGGAAGTAGAAGGAGGAAGATGCTATGCTAGGAATTGCCTGAGTAGAGGCAAGCAAGGCTACATGCATGACCTCAACAGTGGATATAGATGGAACAAGTATCAATAAGAGATACATAGCTACGTATGCATAGTACTCCCTTTTTTAACATTCTTACCAATTTTGCATGCAAAGCACAGATGTGACAGATGACCAGGGTTCAATTGAGAGGCCGGGTCTTGCTTTTTGCCCAGCTTGTTTCTTCTCCCAACATGTTGGTGCTGTGCATCTTCATCATCCTACTTGGATCTGCAAACCAATATTGGATCATGCATACAGATGGTCAGACACGCCTATTCTGATTCTGCGGATTTCCGATTTTCAAATTCCAATTTCAGATTTCTGAGTCTTTTTTGGTCATTTTTTTTGCATCCTCTGATTGGCCAAATACTTCTCAGTTGACTCTGCATTCTCTGATTGGTCCAATTCTTTAGAGTTCAATGATTGGGCTAAAATTACCAAGTTGTGGTAACGCAGTATTTCCACAGAAATCCAATTTTCGAGGTTTTTGGGGGGTAATTTTTTGCATTGTCTGATTGTCCAAATACTTTCAAGCTGACTCTTCATTCTGTGCTTGGTCCAATGCTTCCGATTCAAATTCTCTAATTGGCCTAAGATTACCGAGTTGCGGTAATGTGGCATTTCCACAGAAATCCAAATTCTGTCATCCATTTTCAAAGTTCCAATTGGATGCAGAAATTTAAATTCTGCAAAATCTGAATGACCATCCCTATATGACTTGTCATGGGATATGAGCACCTAGTCAGTGCTGAGAGGTGAAACGTTAATTTTTCTATATTTGTGGTCATTAGAAAAAAACATTTTAATAGCAGGTAATGCCAAAACTTAGGTGAAAAAGTGAATTGCATATGGCCCAGGCTGTTAATTAACTGCGTGTGAAAATAACTACAGAGGAGGTAACTTAACTACAGAGGAGGTAACTTAAGGAATGAAGAGATAAGATAAGGCTCTCACTGTGCTGTGGTAAGTTTTCTCTTGCCTTACTATCTCTAGCATGATCTTAGTGAATTGAGGCCATTGGCCCATATGCAATTTCCCTTTTCTCCCGAGTTTTCTCCTAGGAGATAATTTTTCATCTTTTATTTAAAATAACTTTCAGTACTTTGCAACTGAAAAAGTACCAAAACGTTGGTGAAAAAGTACTGTCAAAATTATTTTGAGTATTTTCTTGCTTCCTGGTGGCTTAATTTTAAAAAACGTAAGTGTTAACAGAGGCAGCAGCTATAATTACCTCCATTCACCACCGGAGGTTGCCGATCTGTAAGGGCTTCACATTACTTCCTGTTAAAACAGGAAGTAATGTGAAAGTAATGTGAAGCCCTTGCAGATCGGCGACCTCCGGTGGTGAATGGAGGTAATTATAGCTGCTGCTGCCGCTACCGCTACTAACAGTTACATAGATGCATGAGGGGAGCGCAGAGGGGAGAGCCTGACGTGCTACCAAGCTCTCCCCTCATGCTGCGACCCCCTCCTGCCCCCCTAAAACGGCCATGAGCGGGCCCCAGGGTGTGTGTGTGTGGGGGGGGGGCGCTCAAATTCTTGCAGGTGGGCCCGGGGACTTCTAGTTACGCCCCTGTTCCTTTGATAAAACTTCAGCCTGTGTTGAATATACAGGATACAGAGGTATCAATCAAATATTCATTTCAGCACATCAAGCATATTGTGAAAAGTAATGAACATGCTTCACATCTGAGATTTCTTTTCCTTTCTCTGGTGATTTAAAGGCAACTTGATTAATGCAATAAAGCTTTATAACATAATAATAATTATGGTTATTTAACATGGAAAGAGAGTAAAAATGTATCACAGAATAATGATCAGCCCTGTGTTGCTGTATTGATTAGATGAAATAATTACTATAGATGTATACCGCTCCCTGGAGTGTCCCAAAATCAATGTGCACCTGGCACTTGGCTCTGCCTCTCTAGAGGATTTCATCACATGTTCCTGATAAACACTCAAAACACGTGCAGGGACATGTATGGGGCGTCTGACAGCAGAACATTATCTACTGCTCTTCTAGGGACTAGTCAGTGTCAAGGTAACTCTTTCCGCAGATGAGCAATACTATTTTTCCAACATAGCTATCTGCTGTTCCTGCATTTATGTCATCAGATTTCCATAGGCGAGGTTAATAGTGAGACATTGCGTTGTGTTCCTGATTTAACAGGAATGCAACGCAATGGAACAAAAAAGTTATACCACACGTTATGCAGTAAGGTACAGTAAAACATACAGACAATCAAAAGTATGCTTCCCTTTACCTGTTGACGTGTGCGTTTTTAGCAGTAACTCACTGCAGAAGTGCGTTATCATAACGCAATATGTTACACTGCAATGCTAGCTTCGCATTGTAAACATTGCATAAACGTATTATTGCAGTGTGTTGTTTCATGTTGCAATGCTTCCCTTAATCCATAGCGCCCCACTGAATGGGCCCTCAAACTGATTTGATTGTACTTGGAGCTGAATGATCTTACTAAAATGTTATCGTTTGCTAAAAATTGTACCAGTAATGGACACCTTTGTTGCTGGTACATGTAGGTACCACAAGGAGCATTGGCATGATGACAGTGGCGTAGCAATAGGGGGTGCAGAGGTAGCGACCACATCAGGGTCCTTGGGCCATAGGGGCCCTAAAGGGGCCCTCCCCCAACCACTGCATTAGCTCTCTGTTGGTCCTGTGCTGAAAATATTCACTTCTATGGATGCTTTGAATAGTAGTGAACATTAACACAGCCCCTTTTTGCACTTGTTTGTTATGTACATGATAATCTTGTGAAGGCGACAAAAAGACACAAAGACACCGGGAGCCCAAGATAAGATTGTAGATTGTAAGCTCGCACTCTAGATTGTAAGCTCGCAAGGGCAGGGCCCTACTCCTAGTGTTTCTCATACTGCTGTAATTTTAACATATGCACATGTACCAACTACACATCAACTATGTATGTATTTGTATTTATTCTATTCAATGTCATGACTGTACAGTGTCTTGTATTTCTTATGTATATTTGTTCCCCATTATTTGTTTGTACAATGTACAGCGCTCGGGAAGACGTTGTATATAAATAAAAAAAAAAAATAATAATAATAATATGAAGTACAAATGTACTCACAAAGGTGGGTTGCAAGGAAAGCAGCCACTCAGAAAGGCATGTGAGGAAGTACCGTCCTCACTTGGACTTTGTGATAGGATATCGTGGTGGTCGCTGCTCCAAAAAACAAAAACAGGGGTCTTTGCTACTCAAAGATGTGAGGTCAAAGACTAAGTACACTCCTCTTCGGGAGGTTACTACATATGCTAGGGAGAAGTAGGAGGCGCCCAAGGTATAACAATCTATTAAATAGGTAAGAAGATCTTACCTTAAAGTTGTCACATTCAAAAATGCAAGGTTTTCGATAAAATATAATGTTTTATCATGCACATCAGACAACTCATAGTATGAGCTACTGTCCATCCTGTCTGGATTCTCCCAAAGGCACCTGAATTTGACCTGATGAAGCAGTTTGTTGCCGCGAAACGCGTTGTTTGATGTGCATAATAAAACATATTTTATCGAAAACCTTGCATGTTTGAATGTGACAACTTTAAGGTAGAGATGGCCCGAACGGTTCACCGGCAAACGGTTCCTGGCGAACTTCCGGGGTTCGTGATAGCGGAGAACCACGAACTTTTCCGGAAGTTCGGTTCGCCCCCATAGTGCATCATGAGGGTCAACTTTGATCCTCTACATCACAGTCAGCAGGCACATTGCAGCCAATCAGGCTACACTCCCTCCTGGAGCCACTCCCCCCCTTATAAAAGGCAGGCAGCTTCAGGCTTTTCACTCACTCATGTGCCTGCATTAATTAGAGAAGGGAGAGCTGCTGTGCAGAGACCTATAGGGAAAGCTTAGTTAGGTTCTTGTAGGCTTCTTAGCTTGCTCCTTGCTGATTCTTATTGCTAAAAAAGCACCCCTCAACAGCTCTTTTGAGAGCTAATCTTGTTCTTGTGATCTATTTTTTTTGTTTGTTTGTTTGTTTGTGGCTGTTTCGCCTCATGGGAAGGGTTTTTTAAACCCTCTAACTTTGCTCACCACCGTAGTTGGTAAAATGAATTGCAGCAAAACATGAGGAAAGGTTCAATAGTAATATTTATTGAGCTACAATCCTGTTATAATAATTATCTAGGCTTGCAGAATCATTGTTACATTGTATTTGAGTAATTAGTGAGCACCAATATTCTTACCAAGTATTTTAGTATCACCCAGAGAAGATCGGGGGACCTCAGCGACCTCGGAGGGGAAATACCTGGCGACACAAACAGATAGTATGTCTGCTTCTCCTTCGAGAGTCCCAACTTGAAAGTATTTTCCCTCCTTTATATAGACAGAATTCAACAACTGCGCAGGCAGAGAACATGTATCTAGCAAGGAAATGAGCAGCGCTACTTAAAAACAGACTAGTGCCTACCTGCAAAAGAGTGCAAGCCCCACTTGTGGGGTCGAATACACACCGAGCATACACATGACCTGTCTACCACTAGAGGAGGATGTTGGTTTCCATTAACAGCTTGCATGCAACCTATTAAGTACTCGTCCCTCCCACTGCGAAGAAGTCAATCCTCCATGGGAGGGGCCTAACACTAACTAAATCCTAACCTATGTATATGCATAGCCTGGGTGCGGCTAATCAAATCAAATAAAATTGAAAATTGCGCAAAAGGTGGATCAGCGCAACACCAGGCCGCCTCCGAATGGCCTCCATCAGAGATGCGCTGAGCCCCCCCAGGAACTACAAACGCACCTTGAACCCAAACAGAAGCTCTGCATATACACCAAAAGCATGGCTGTTAAGTGGGAGCAGCTGACCAAAAACAAATTACATTAGTACATAGCAAGGAAATGAGCAGCGCTACTTAAAAACAGACTAGTGCCTACCTGCAAAAGAGTGCAAGCCCCACTTGTGGGGTCGAATACACACCGAGCATACACATGACCTGTCTACCACTAGAGGAGGATGTTGGTTTCCATTAACAGCTTGCATGCAACCTATTAAGTACTCGTCCCTCCCACTGCGAAGAAGTCAATCCTCCATGGGAGGGGCCTAACACTAACTAAATCCTAACCTATGTATATGCATAGCCTGGGTGCGGCTAATCAAATCAAATAAAATTGAAAATTGCGCAAAAGGTGGATCAGCGCAACACCAGGCCGCCTCCGAATGGCCTCCATCAGAGATGCGCTGAGCCCCCCCAGGAACTACAAACGCACCTTGAACCCAAACAGAAGCTCTGCATATACACCAAAAGCATGGCTGTTAAGTGGGAGCAGCTGACCAAAAACAAATTACATTAGTACATAGCAAGGAAATGAGCAGCGCTACTTAAAAACAGACTAGTGCCTACCTGCAAAAGAGTGCAAGCCCCACTTGTGGGGTCGAATACACACCGAGCATACACATGACCTGTCTACCACTAGAGGAGGATGTTGGTTTCCATTAACAGCTTGCATGCAACCTATTAAGTACTCGTCCCTCCCACTGCGAAGAAGTCAATCCTCCATGGGAGGGGCCTAACACTAACTAAATCCTAACCTATGTATATGCATAGCCTGGGTGCGGCTAATCAAATCAAATAAAATTGAAAATTGCGCAAAAGGTGGATCAGCGCAACACCAGGCCGCCTCCGAATGGCCTCCATCAGAGATGCGCTGAGCCCCCCCAGGAACTACAAACGCACCTTGAACCCAAACAGAAGCTCTGCATATACACCAAAAGCATGGCTGTTAAGTGGGAGCAGCTGACCAAAAACAAATTACATTAGTACATAGCAAGGAAATGAGCAGCGCTACTTAAAAACAGACTAGTGCCTACCTGCAAAAGAGTGCAAGCCCCACTTGTGGGGTCGAATACACACCGAGCATACACATGACCTGTCTACCACTAGAGGAGGATGTTGGTTTCCATTAACAGCTTGCATGCAACCTATTAAGTACTCGTCCCTCCCACTGCGAAGAAGTCAATCCTCCATGGGAGGGGCCTAACACTAACTAAATCCTAACCTATGTATATGCATAGCCTGGGTGCGGCTAATCAAATCAAATAAAATTGAAAATTGCGCAAAAGGTGGATTGCGCTGATCCACCTTTTGCGCAATTTTCAATTTTATTTGATTTGATTAGCCGCACCCAGGCTATGCATATACATAGGTTAGGATTTAGTTAGTGTTAGGCCCCTCCCATGGAGGATTGACTTCTTCGCAGTGGGAGGGACGAGTACTTAATAGGTTGCATGCAAGCTGTTAATGGAAACCAACATCCTCCTCTAGTGGTAGACAGGTCATGTGTATGCTCGGTGTGTATTCGACCCCACAAGTGGGGCTTGCACTCTTTTGCAGGTAGGCACTAGTCTGTTTTTAAGTAGCGCTGCTCATTTCCTTGCTATGTACTAATGTAATTTGTTTTTGGTCAGCTGCTCCCACTTAACAGCCATGCTTTTGGTGTATATGCAGAGCTTCTGTTTGGGTTCAAGGTGCGTTTGTAGTTCCTGGGGGGGCTCAGCGCATCTCTGATGGAGGCCATTCGGAGGCGGCCTGGTGTTGCGCTGATCCACCTTTTGCGCAATTTTCAATTTTATTTGATTTGATTAGCCGCACCCAGGCTATGCATATACATAGGTTAGGATTTAGTTAGTGTTAGGCCCCTCCCATGGAGGATTGACTTCTTCGCAGTGGGAGGGACGAGTACTTAATAGGTTGCATGCAAGCTGTTAATGGAAACCAACATCCTCCTCTAGTGGTAGACAGGTCATGTGTATGCTCGGTGTGTATTCGACCCCACAAGTGGGGCTTGCACTCTTTTGCAGGTAGGCACTAGTCTGTTTTTAAGTAGCGCTGCTCATTTCCTTGCTATGTACTAATGTAATTTGTTTTTGGTCAGCTGCTCCCACTTAACAGCCATGCTTTTGGTGTATATGCAGAGCTTCTGTTTGGGTTCAAGGTGCGTTTGTAGTTCCTGGGGGGGCTCAGCGCATCTCTGATGGAGGCCATTCGGAGGCGGCCTGGTGTTGCGCTGATCCACCTTTTGCGCAATTTTCAATTTTATTTGATTTGATTAGCCGCACCCAGCCTATGCATATACATAGGTTAGGATTTAGTTAGTGTTAGGCCCCTCCCATGGAGGATTGACTTCTTCGCAGTGGGAGGGACGAGTACTTAATAGGTTGCATGCAAGCTGTTAATGGAAACCAACATCCTCCTCTAGTGGTAGACAGGTCATGTGTATGCTCGGTGTGTATTCGACCCCACAAGTGGGGCTTGCACTCTTTTGCAGGTAGGCACTAGTCTGTTTTTAAGTAGCGCTGCTCATTTCCTTGCTATGTACTAATGTAATTTGTTTTTGGTCAGCTGCTCCCACTTAACAGCCATGCTTTTGGTGTATATGCAGAGCTTCTGTTTGGGTTCAAGGTGCGTTTGTAGTTCCTGGGGGGGCTCAGCGCATCTCTGATGGAGGCCATTCGGAGGCGGCCTGGTGTTGCGCTGATCCACCTTTTGCGCAATTTTCAATTTTATTTGATTTGATTAGCCGCACCCAGGCTATGCATATACATAGGTTAGGATTTAGTTAGTGTTAGGCCCCTCCCATGGAGGATTGACTTCTTCGCAGTGGGAGGGACGAGTACTTAATAGGTTGCATGCAAGCTGTTAATGGAAACCAACATCCTCCTCTAGTGGTAGACAGGTCATGTGTATGCTCGGTGTGTATTCGACCCCACAAGTGGGGCTTGCACTCTTTTGCAGGTAGGCACTAGTCTGTTTTTAAGTAGCGCTGCTCATTTCCTTGCTATGTACTAATGTAATTTGTTTTTGGTCAGCTGCTCCCACTTAACAGCCATGCTTTTGGTGTATATGCAGAGCTTCTGTTTGGGTTCAAGGTGCGTTTGTAGTTCCTGGGGGGGCTCAGCGCATCTCTGATGGAGGCCATTCGGAGGCGGCCTGGTGTTGCGCTGATCCACCTTTTGCGCAGAGAACATGTATCATCGATGTTCCTGTGCAGATAAGGGTGCGTGATCACCATGTGCTTGTATCAGTACGCCTGTGTAGACAAGACACATGACTGCGTGATCACAACGTGCTTTAGAAGCGTCACAGAACACGTTTGACTATTGTTGCTTATGTGAGAAGTTGAACGCCGCACAACATCTTATATTTTGACTAGTGTTGTAGATAGCAACATTCTCATGGTGAGTTGGCCATGAGAATGAAAAAACATGTTTACTAAAATAACCACTAGTGTTGTGAATAGAAGCATTTCATGGTCAGTTTTCGATGGGAATGAACAAATGTGTTATTTTGAATTATAACTGCCAGTGTTGTAATGAACTATCATAGAACATCCAGTACTATCCAGCTAACATATATACCGTGAACAGTAATCTCTTATCAATCAATCAATCAATCAATCAACCAATCAATCAATCAATCAATCAATCAGACATTTATGTCACTTTTGTATCTCAGTGGCCCACTTGCGTTATATACAGCCCTGTGAGTCAGTCACAGCAGGCCTTTGGCCCCTTGGTGGTATAATTACTGCTGTGCCAGGTGCACATTATAATACCCATCACTGCATATGCCTACTACCTGTTGTTCACTTCAGTGCACCCACCTACCTACGTGAGCGCATGCAGTGTCACTGTGCCTGTCCGGTACCTGTATGTGTGTGACAGGTGCACATTGTAATACCAATCACTGCATATACCTACCTACCTGTTGTTCACTTCAGTGCATCCACCTACCTATGTGAGCGCATGCAGTGTCACTGTGCCTGTCCGATACCTGTCTGTGTGTGACAGGTGCACATTGTAATACCAATCACTGCATATACCTACCTACCTGTTGTTCACTTCAGTGCACCCACCTACCCCACGTGAGCGCACACAGCATCACTGTGCCTGTCCGGTACCTGTCTGTGTGTGACAGGTGCACATTATAATACCCATCACTGCATATATCTACTACCTGTTGTTCACTTCAGTGCACCCACCTACCTATGTGAGCGCACGCAGTGTCACAGTGCCTGTCTGGTACCTGTCTGTGTGTGACAGGTGCACATTGTAATACCCATCACTGCATATACCTACTACCTGTTGTTCACTTTAGTGCACCCACCTACCCCACGTGAGCGCACGCAGTGTCACTGTGCCTGTCCGGTACCTGTCTGTGTGTGACAGGTGCACATTGTAATACCTATCACTGCATATACCTACTACCTGTTGTTCACTTCAGTGCACCCACCTACCTACGTGAGCGCACGCAGTGTTACTATGCCTGTCCGGTACCTGTCTGTGTGTGACAGGTGCTCATTGTAATACTCATCACTGCATATACCTAATACCTGTTGTTCACTTCAGTGCACCCACCTACCTACGTGAGCGCACGCAGTGTCACTGTGCCTGTTCGGTACCTGTCTGTGTGTGACAGGTGCACATTATAATACCCATCACTGCATATACCTACTACCTGTTGTTCACTTCAGTGCACCCACCTACCCCACGTGAGCACACGCAGTGTCACTGTGCCTGTCCGGTACCTGTCTGTGTGTGACAGGTGCACATTGTAATACCAATCACTGCATATACCTACCTACCTGTTGTTCACTTCAGTGCACCCACCTACCTACATGAGCGCACGCAGTGTCACTGTGCCTGTCCGGTACCTGTCTGTGTGTGACAGGTGCACATTATAATACCCATCACTGCATATACCTACTATCTGTTGTTCACTTCAGTGCACCCACCTACCTATGTGAGCGCACGCAGTGTCACTGTGCCTGTCCGGTACCTGTCTGTGTGTGACAGGTGCACATTGTAATACCTATCACTGCATTTACCTACTACCTGTTGTTCACTTCAGTGCACCCACCTACCTACGTGAGCGCACGCAGTGTCACTGTGCCTGTTCGGTACCTGTCTGTGTGTGACAGGTGCACATTATAATACCCATCACTGCATATACCTACTACCTGTTGTTCACTTCGGTGCACCCACATGCCTATGTGAGCGCACGCAGTGTCACAGTGCCTGTCTGGTACCTTTCTGTGTGTGACAGGTGCACATTGTAATACCCATCACTGCATATACCTACTACCTGTTGTTCACTTCAGTGCACCCACCTACCCCACGTGAGCACACGCAGTGTCACTGTGCCTGTCCGGTACCTGTCTGTGTGTGACAGGTGCACATTGTAATACCAATCACTGCATATACCTACCTACCTGTTGTTCACTTCAGTGCACCCACCTACCTACATGAGCGCACACAGCATCACTGTGCCTGTCCGGTACCTGTCTGTGTGTGACAGGTGCACATTATAATACCCATCACTGCATATACCTACTACCTGTTGTTCACTTCAGTGCACCCACCTACCTACGTGAGCGCACGCAGTGTCACAGTGCCTGTCTGGTTCCTGTCTGTGTGTGACAGGTGCACATTGTAATACCCATCACTGCATATACCTACTACCTGTTGTTCACTTCAGTGCACCCACCTACCCCACGTGAGCGCACGCAGTGTCACTGTGCCTGTCCGGTACCTGTCTGTGTGTGACAGGTGCACATTGTAATACCTATCACTGCATATACCTACTACCTGTTGTTCACTTCAGTGCACCCACCTACCTACGTGAGCGCACGCAGTGTCACTGTGCCTGTCCGGTACCTGTCTGTGAGTGACAGGTTCTCATTGTAATACTCATCACTGCATATACCTACTACCTGTTGTTCACTTCAGTGCACCCACCTACCTACGTGAGCGCACGCAGTGTCACTGTGCCTGTTCGGTACCTGTCTGTGTGTGACAGGTGCACATTGTAATACTCATCACTACATATACCTACCTATTGTTCACAGTGCACCCACCTACCTATGTGAGCGCACGTAGTGTCACTGTGCCTGTCCAGTACCTGTCTGTGTGTGACAGGTGCACATTGTAATACCCATCACTGCATATACCTACCTGTTCTTCACAGTGCACCCACCTAACTATGTGAGCGCACTCAGTGTCACTGAGCCTGTACGGTACCTGTCTGTGTGTGACAGGTGCACATTTGTAATACCAGTCATTGTATAATTGTTCACAGTACCTGTATGACCGCACGCTGTGTAATATACCACTCTGAGCATACCTGTTAACTGTGCCTGTGTGACAGCTGCACATTGTATTGTAATACCAGTTACTGTATACATTTCTCTTCATCTGTAACTGCACATTGTATTATACCTGGCAGTCAGTGCATACCTTTCAGTTGAATGGATGGCAGACTTGCCCTCCATAACAGATTCTCGTTAAAGGATTTAAAATTGATTTGTCTCATATACAGCAGGGGCTCGGAAGTCCTCCTGTATTGTTATTTTTTGTCACTACCTCGGGACTTGCATGCCATGCCTGCTGCCTTCCTTGGATGTGTGGTGGTAGCCGTTTCTCAGGCTCCAACTCCGGACCAGAATCAAACCCTGACTCCCCGGCTGTACGCTTTTGTTTAACAATGGTAGAGAATGAACCATCGACAGTATGAGCAGCGATGGACTACTTGGTGCGCAGGCTTGACCTGTGGCCAGAGCTGTCACAATTTGCCATCTAACTTCTGTCTTGCCCTGCCTTAAGCGACCTTTCAGAAAGGACCTTCAGCTCAGCTGGAGGCATTGTCACTGTTTATCAAAATAAATGAGGCATGGATCCCGGAGGGTTACTGCCCGACCGAAGACTAAGTCTGTCCCCACACACAACATCTCTGCCTGCATGCCGTGTGACGTGTACGTACAAAAAGGGCGCCCGGACAAAAAGGGCGCGGGGTGTAAACTCTAAATAATAATTAATCATTAATAGGGTTTATAAAAATAGTGTGCTATATTTCGTTTACAAATAAGGTTTAACAAAATTATAAATCATTAAATAATGTTTATGAAGTCGGAAATTGTGAAAACGTTAATCTTCCCTGTTTCTAAAGTTAAACTTATAATTACATTTATGAAAAAAACAATAATATATGTTTAATTGTTATAATTCTATATTATTGTGAATAACCTTCATTTACGGTTTGTTCTTATAATAAAATCTGAAAATATTCTTTATAACGATGATATAAATATAAGTACGTTTGTAATAAGTGTTTTAAACATTAGTAATTATTACTAAAATTTTACTAAAACTATACCTAAGCCTACTCTTACACAGAACCCTCCCTGTACCTATCCCTAACCCCTAGACCCCCCTGTTGGTGCCTAAACCTAAGACCCCCCTGTTGGTGCCTAAACCTAAGACCCCCCTGTTGGTGCCTAAACCTAAGACCCCCCTGTTGGTGCCTAAACCTAAGACCCCCCTGTTGGTGCCTAAACCTAAGACCCCCCTTTTGGTGCCTAAACCTAAGACCCCCCTGTTGGTGCCTAAACCTAAGACCCCCCCCCCTGTTGGTGCCTAAGTAACCCTCCCTGTACCTACCCCTAACCCCTAGACCCCCCTGTTGGTGCCTAAACCTAAGATCCCCCTGGTGGTGCCTAAACCTAAGACCCACTTTTATTATGTGGATAATAATGTTTTACTAATTGTGGATGCAAAAAATATTTAGCAATTTACGTTACGTACTGATCGCTTTATTTTGTGAATAATAATGTTTTACAAACAGTAAGGGATAAAACTTTAAATAATGTTTTAATTAGTTAAATAAGATAAATATGTTTAGTATTTTTATAAACGTTATTCGGCACGGGTGCATTTTATAAACGTAAATCACCACAAGCACACTTATAAATCATTAAAAATCTCCTGGCGCCGTTTGTAAACGTTATTTATGTCCTGCGCCCTTTTTTCCTGCTCGGCGCCCATTAAACGCTATTTATTATGAGAGTGAATGGCGGCGCCCTTTTTGTCCACTAGCGGCATGCGCCCTTTTTTCCCGCTTCCCGTGTGACTGCCTGCCCCAAGACTAAGTTGCTCCCCACACAGCAGGCCGCTTGACTGCCTTCTCCGCCACCACCAACAGGGTCCAGGACTCCAGGCAGATTCCTGAATTTTTAAGGCCGCTGCTAGCAGCGGGCGCTATAATAATTTTTTCTGGTGCGTGTACATGCCTGCCTAATTTTTCTGCCAGCACTGCAGCTGCAACAACAACACAAAAGGCATGTACATGTGCCAATTCCCCTTCATGATCATTACCTTGCCGCGGTGAAGAGGCTTGCGTATCACAATACACTATATGAGTGTCTGGGGGGGAGGGCACACCAAGATAATAAGGTTGCTTCATTGTGGACAGACCAAATTCGATCAGCTGGACACTCAGTCACTGTTGTTCTGTCATTCAGCTACCTCAGCCAGACCAAATGGGCTTGAAAACCGCCATGGCCTGCACTCTGGCCATGGTGCGCACCAGTCCAGCACGGCCATCACAACACAAACAGCTGTTTGCGGTGCGTTACACAGTGAGCTTGGTGTGTCAGTGTGAAGCAGTACTCTAATTACACTCCGTGATTGATGTATACACATGCAAGATGTTTTAAAGCACTTTAGGCCTGCAATTTAGCATTCAATGTGATTTCTGCCCTTAAAATGCTGCTTTGCGTCAAATCCCGATTTTTCCCCGGGACTTTTGGTGTCTATCCCACTCTGCCATGTCCCCCTCCAGGTGTTAGACCTCTTGAAACAGTTTGCCTCCCCATTGAAGTCCATTGCGGTTCGTGAAAGTTTGCGCAAAACGAACTTTTGCGGAAGTTCATGAACCCAGTTCGCCAGCCGAAAATCGGAGGTTCGGGCCACCTCTACTTTAAGGTAAGATCTTCTTACCTATTTAATAGATCGTTATACCTTGGGTGCCTCCTACTTCTCCCTTATTATGTGCATAGCACTGGGGGGCCCCGTGTAAAACTTGCACCGGGGCCCACAGCTTCATAGCTACGCCACTGCATGATGAGTTCTCTGTAGGTAAATGGACATAAACCCTTTTACTAAAAAAAAGTAATATAGCTTGTGTTGCTGATTAACACAGCATAATTTCTTCATCTTCGCAGGAAACTAAACAGTCTATATATATATATTTGTGGTTTGCACTTACTCTTTAGTTTCCATACAGCAGACTTTAATTGCACTATTTAGTTACACTTGCCTTACACATTGTCCCATGGATAAGCAATATTCATGTGTTATGCAATACCCCAAAGTGTACGCTCTCAAAAAATATATTGAGGCACGCGCATGCGCCAACTGCCTGCAAACTGCGCACTAGAGACCACTTTTGCCAATAAATTCCCACCTCAGCCCACATTACTCAACATATAGATAGTATGAGTTACTGTCCATCCTGGTATTAATTAATACAGCCTACCACATTGTCCGAGCAGGGGATAAATTCAAGCAGCGAACGCAAGTCCTTGCATAAAATCCAAACACTTGCCATGATAGATCTTCGTTTAAATATACATAAATCCTGGAATTATCTGCATTGATGTTCAATTATGTCAACCAGCTTCGACACAGGGGAGCTTTTATCTCTTCCCTTTGTAATTGTAAGTTATAAACCCAATCTGTCCTTCGCTAAAGGACAAAAGAAATGTCTTCTGCATTTAGAAGTACTACCTATGCACTATGCAAAATGGCTTTTCATCTAGATGAGCTAAAAGTCTTGAGCACTTTCCAATTCCGGTTGCCATTCACAACGACAATTAAGAAGTTAATTTGATGCACGTAATGCATCTAAATGGTCCAATTTTTTTTATTTCATTTCAAGATGTGATGATCAACAACAAAGAGCCAAGGCTTAAGCTAATGTCATGTCATCGGTCATGAACATTGTTTTATTTCCGAGTGGTCCTTAAGTTAAGTGGAGGAGCATTGTTATCCAGGAATTTTTACCTTGAATATCTTGAAAGCAAAAAGGTTTGCTGCATAACGAGTGGGTGTTATAAATATTTGAAGAAGGATTCAAATCAGTTTGAAATCAAGAGTTGCTGTAACTAGTGTTGAGCGAACACCTAGATGTTCGGGTTCGCGAACGTTCGCCGAACATCGCCGCGATGTTCGGGTGTTCGCGCCAAACTCTGAACATAATGGAAGTCAATGGGGACCCAAACTTTCGTGCTTTGTAAAGCTTCCTTACATGCTACATACCCCAAATTTGCAGGGTATGTGCACCTTGGGAGTGGGTACAAGAGGAAAAAAAATATTTGAAAAAAATCTTATAGTTTTTGAGAAAATTGATTGTAAAGTTTCAAAGGAAAAACTGTCTTTTAAATGCGGAAAATGTCATGTTTCTTTGCACAGGTAACATGCTTTTTGTCGCCATGCAGTCATAAATGTAATACAGATAAGAGGTTCCAGGAAAAGGGACCGGTAACCGTAACGCTAACCCAGCAGCAGCACATGTGATGGAACAGGAGGAGGGCGGCGCAGGAGGAGAAGGCCACGCTTTGAGACACAACCCAGGCCTTGCATGAGGACAAGAAGCGTGCAGATAGCAATGCTTTTTGCCGCCATGCAGTTATAAATGTAATAAAGATGAGAGGTTCAATAAACAGGGACCGGAAACGCTAACCCAGCAGCAGCAGCACACGTGATGGAACAGGAGGAGGCGCAGGAGGAGAATGCCACGCTTTTTGAGACACAGCATCCCAGGCCTTGCATGAGGACAAATAGCGTGCGGATATAGCAATGCTTTTTGCCGCCATGCAGTCATAAATGTAATAAAGATGAGAGGTTCAATAAACAGGGACCGGAAACGCTAACCCAGCAGCAGCAGCAGCAGCACACGTGATGGAACAGGAGGAGGCGCAGGAGGAGAATGCCACGCTTTTTGAGACACAACATCCCAGGCCTTGCATGAGGACAAATAGCGTGCGGATATAGCAATGCTTTTTGCCGCCATGCAGTCATAAATGTAATACAGAGAAGAGGTTCCAGGAAAAGGGACCGGTAACCGTAACGCTAACCCAGCAGCAGCACACGTGATGGAACAGGAGGAGGGCGGCGCAGGAGGAGAAGGCCACGCTTTGAGACACAACCCAGGCCTTGCATGAGGACAAGAAGCGTGCGGATAGCAATGCTTTTTGCCGCCATGCAGTCATAAATGTAATAAAGATGAGAGGTTCAATAAACAGGGACCGGAAACGCTAACCCAGCAGCAGCAGCAGCAGCAGCACACGTGATGGAACAGGAGGAGGCGCAGGAGGAGAAGGCCACGCTTTTTGAGACACAGCATCCCAGGCCTTGCATGAGGACAAATAGCGTGCGGATATAGCAATGCTTTTTGCCGCCATGCAGTCATAAATGTAATAAAGATGAGAGGTTCAATAAACAGGGACCGGAAACGCTAACCCAGCAGCAGCAGCACACGTGATGGAACAGGAGGAGGCGCAGGAAGAGAATGCCACGCTTTTTGAGACACAGCATCCCAGGCCTTGCATGAGGACAAATAGCGTGCGGATATAGCAATGCTTTTTGCCGCCATGCAGTCATAAATGTAATAAAGATGAGAGGTTCAATAAACAGGGACCGGAAACGCTAACCCAGCAGCAGCAGCAGCAGCAGCACACGTGATGGAACAGGAGGAGGCGCAGGAGGAGAATGCCACGCTTTTTGAGACACAACATCCCAGGCCTTGCATGAGGACAAATAGCGTGCGGATATAGCAATGCTTTTTGCCGCCATGCAGTTATAAATGTAATACAGAGAAGAGGTTCCAGGAAAAGGGACCGGTAACCGTAACGCTAACCCAGCAGCAGCACACGTGATGGAACAGGAGGAGGGCGGCGCAGGAGGAGAAGGCCACGCTTTGAGACACAACCCAGGCCTTGCATGAGGACAAGAAGCGTGCGGATAGCAATGCTTTTTGCCGCCATGCAGTCATAAATGTAATAAAGATGAGAGGTTCAATAAACAGGGACCGGAAACGCTAACCCAGCAGCAGCAGCAGCAGCAGCACACGTGATGGAACAGGAGGAGGTGCAGGAGGAGAAGGCCACGCTTTTTGAGACACAGCATCCCAGGCCTTGCATGAGGACAAATAGCGTGCGGATATAGCAATGCTTTTTGCCGCCATGCAGTCATAAATGTAATAAAGATGAGAGGTTCAATAAACAGGGACCGGAAACGCTAACCCAGCAGCAGCAGCACACGTGATGGAACAGGAGGAGGCGCAGGAGGAGAATGCCACGCTTTTTGAGACACAGCATCCCAGGCCTTGCATGAGGACAAATAGCGTGCGGATATAGCAATGCTTTTTGCCGCCATGCAGTCATAAATGTAATAAAGATGAGAGGTTCAATAAACAGGGACCGGAAACGCTAACCCAGCAGCAGCAGCAGCAGCACACGTGATGGAACAGGAGGAGGCGCAGGAGGAGAATGCCACGCTTTTTGAGACACAACATCCCAGGCCTTGCATGAGGACAAATAGCGTGCGGATATAGCAATGCTTTTTGCCGCCATGCAGTCATAAATGTAATAAAGATGAGAGGTTCAAGAAATTGCGCGCCGCCTACCTTGCGGCACAAGGCGAACTCGTGCAGCAGTGGGTTCTTCAACAGACTCATCTGTGCTGCTGCTACGACGGCGATGTTCTCGTTCACAAACAAAATCTGGGTCTCTGTCCACATTGTCCATACCCTCCTCTTCCATCTCCTGAAACTCGTCATATGTCATTGTGGGGGGCCGCCGCCGTGGAATAGAGCTCCCCAGAACAACCTCTGCGCAACTCACTCCAACATCGTCTTCCAGATCTTGTCGGCCAACCTCCTGCAATTGCAATCCCTCCTGCCCAACTTGCTCTGGGATTTGGGTTTCCGAGTCCTCCTCGGACTTGCCTTGTATTTCAGTGCGCGGTGCATTTCCCACAGTTAATGGTTGTGAATCCGGGCACAACATTTCTGGCTGTTCCTCCATTGACCTTTGAAAGGTGGAAGTTTGTTGGGCTGGGAATAGCTCCTGCGAATACCCCATTGTGTCCTGAGGTAATTCATCGGACTGGTTATCTGGCAGTTGTGTGCGTGGTGTCGCTGCCGGTTGTGTCAGCTTTGTGCCCACTGGCTCCTTGTAACTGGCTGAGGACTCGGACCTCGTGCGTGATGTGCTGGTGCTGCTTAACCCACTGCTGGACGCTTGAGAGGTCATCCAAGTAATTATCTGGTCCTGTTCTTTTGGATTTGTGAGGGTTGTTGTCCTGGACAACATGGGCGGTATTGAGTGGGTTTTCTTGGGTGCTCCCCTGTGGCCTGTACGTGAACCGTCAGGGGAAACACCTCTTCCCTTGCCCCTCCCTCTTTCACCGGATTTCTTCCTCATTTCACTTATCCTTAAAGTACACGCTGACTGGCAGCAGTACAGTGGCAGTACAGAAATGCGATACAGTGGTGGGTGAGCGGTGTACCACTATTCCCAGCAGCGACACAGAGCACAATGCTATACAGTGGCGGGTGAGCGGTGTACCACTATTCCCAGCAGCGACACAGAGCACAATGCTATACAGTGGCGGGTGAGCGGTGTACTACTGTTCCCAGCAGACACAGAGTGGCAGTAAACACAATGCTATATAGTGTGGCTGAGCGAGGTACACAGAGTGGCAGTAAACACAATGCTATATAGTGTGGCTGAGCGAGCGGTGTACTACTATTCCCAGCAGACACAAAGTGGCAGTAAACACAATGCTATATAGTGTGGCTGAGCGAGGTACACAGAGTGGCAGTAAACAGAATGCTATATAGTGTGGCTGAGCGAGCGGTGTACTACTGTTCCCAGCAGACACAGAGTGGCAGTAAACAGAATGCTATATAGTGTGGCTGAGCGAGCGGTGTACTACTATTCCCAACAGACACAGAGTGGCAGTAAACAGAATGCTATATAGTGTGGCTGAGCGAGGTACACAGAGTGGCAGTAAACAGAATGCTATATAGTGTGGCTGAGCGAGCAGTGTACTACTATTCCCAGCAGACACAGAGTGGCGGTAAACAGAATGCTATATAGTGTGGCTGAGCGAGGTACACAGAGTGGCAGTAAACAGAATGCTATATAGTGTGGCTGAGCGAGGTACACAGAGTGGCAGTAAACAGAATGCTATATAGTGTGGCTGAGCGAGCGGTGTACTACTATTCCCAGCAGACACAGAACAGTAAACAGAATGCTATATAGTGTGGCTGAGCGGTGTACCACTATTCCCAGCAGCGACACAGAGCACAATGCTATACAGTGGCGGGTGAGCGGTGTACCACTATTCCCAGCAGCGACACAGAGCACAATGCTATACAGTGGCGGGTGAGCGGTGTACTACTATTCCCAGCAGACACAGAGTGGCAGTAAACAGAATGCTATATAGTGTGGCTGAGCGAGGTACACAGAGTGGCAGTAAACAGAATGCTATATAGTGTGGCTGAGCGAGCGGTGTACTACTATTCCCAGCAGACACAGAACAGTAAACAGAATGCTATATAGTGTGGCTGAGCGGTGTACCACTATTCCCAGCAGCGACACAGAGCACAATGCTATACAGTGGAGGGTGAGCAGTGTACCACTATTCCCAGCAGCGACACAGAGCACAATGCTATACAGTGGCGGGTGAGCGGTGTACTACTATTCCCAGCAGACACAGAGTGGCAGTAAACAGAATGCTATATAGTGTGGCTGAGCGAGGTACACAGAGTGGCAGTAAGCAGAATGCTATATAGTGTGGCTGAGCGAGCGGTGTACTACTATTCCCAGCAGACACAGAGTGGCAGTAAACAGAATGCTATATAGTGTGGCTGAGCGAGGTACACAGAGTGGCAGTAAACAGAATGCTATATAGTGTGGCTGAGCGAGCGGTGTACTACTATTCCCAGCAGCGACACAATGACTGGGGGGACCCTGGCTAGCGTGGCTGGAGCGCGAACTACCCTGCCTGCCTACCCAAAGCTAAACCCACAGACAAATGGCGGAGATATGACGTGGTTCGGGTATTTATTTACCCGAACCACGTGACAGTTCGGCCAATCAGAGCGCGTTCGGGTCCGAACCACGTGACCCGTTCGGCCAATCACAGCGCTAGCCGAACGTTCGGGGAACGTTCGGCCATGCGCTCTTAGTTCGGCCATGTGGCCGAACGGTTTGGCCGAACACCATCAGGTGTTCGCCCGAACTCGAACATCACCCGAACAGGGTGATGTTCTGCAGAACCCGAACAGTGGCGAACACTGTTCGCCCAACACTAGCTGTAACCACTAGATAGAACTAATAATTAGTTTTCATCAACTTGCCTTGCATCCTCCGTACAGGTAATATAAAGCTATAAAAAAAAGTGTTGTTTTTTTTTTTACTTCTACATAAATGTGAAGTGGCTGCACTTAAGCACTTGGATTCAGATAAATACATACCAGCATGCCATTTAGGAATAAGTATACTACTCCATTTCCCGAAAAGTTGAAAAGCTACGTAAAATGTAAATACAAACAGAATGGAATGATTTGCAAATCATTTAATCCCTATGTTTAACTGAGAATAGTACAAAGACAACATAGCAGATGTCGAGAGTGAGAAATATTATTGCAGTTTGAAAATGGTATGCTCATTAAGAATTTGCTGCTGATCACTGTACTTTTGGGGTACTCAAAAAAAATTGATACAGCTCTAAATGTAAAATGTTGTTGCCGATCATTCGGCGTGGACTGACCGGACAAGTTGCGGTACATCTACACCGCACACACGTGAGATACCATCCTTTCAGCAGTGCATGTACACATCTGCCAGAGGTTCTTGGATTGCACGTCGGATCACACTCAGGGGGCTCCCAGCTAAGTATAACATACACAGCATGCCTGTGCGGCTAGAGCAACATAGCCAGGTGAAGGTCCTCATCCATGGCCATTGATTGACGGCATTGGAGGTCGTGAGTATGGAGTAACTCAGTATGGAATATGGAGACAATAAGTGATACAGGCATGCCATTTTCTGCTGGAATGAGTCTAAATCTACATCTATTCGCATGATACTGGACACGCAGCATTTAGTTCCCGTGCCCCTCGTCCCATTGTTGCACCTCTTCTCCACACAAAAAAAAAACAATTGATACAGCTCTAAAAGATAAATGTTGTTGCCTTTTTGCCTGACAGGATGTCAGCTGCTGAACAGTCTGGGGCCTGTTTTGTCGTAACCCACCGGGCAATGGCATAACTAAAAATCATGGGCCCCCCTGCAAACCTTTGATAGGGCCCCACAATGTTCCCATCCTTTCCCTTAGTGGCTCTCAGTCTCAGATCAGGGTAGTTTCTAGCCTAAATTGCACCCAGTTTGAGGGTGTAAAAATTGTGCCCCCTTCCCCCACCCCCAGTGGACTTGCGAACCTTTACTCTTTTGGGAAAGTCACATAGCCACAGGTCACAAGTAGATCTGCCTACTTACTAGTGACCAGCCGCTCATCCAGGAGGAAGCAGGGACCAGGATAACACACAGGCGAAGAGAGCCCAGAAAGCCGACTCCTCCATGGGTGCCGCGCACTGACAGCCTACAGTACCTCTACAGTAGGGATGATCGGAAGAGGCGATTTCGGATATTGCGGTAATTCCGCCTTCCACTATAACGAAATTCCGCTACCGCTACATTCCGGCGGTTTCCCTATGTATTCTGCGTAATTCCGCATTCCGGCGGAACAATTTACACGATGTTAAAGGGAACCTAATGGATGTTTCCTTTTAAACAAATACCAGTTCCCTGGCAGTCCTGCTGATAACTTTGGCTTTAGTGGTGGCTGAATCACAATCCTGAAACAAGCATGCAGCTAATCCAGTCTGACTTCAGTCAGAGCACCTGATCTGCATGCTTGTTGAGGGGCTGTGGCAAAAAGTATTAGAGACACAGGATCAGCAGAAGAGTCAATGGTAATATTTTAAAAGGAAAAACCCACATCCTTCTCAGTTTAGGTTCCCTTTAAAAGGATTTCTGTAAATTTCCGAGGTATTACCCACAGGCTCATTTGAAACATCATTTTTGAAACATCGTAGGCCATGGGACCTAGAGGTTTTTCCACGGCGGCCATCACAATTTTTTTTTGTAGCAGCAGGAGTTGTCGTAGGCCATGGGACCTAGAGGTTGCTCCACAGTAGTCATTACAATTTTTTTTTCGGAGCAGCAGGAGTTGTCGTAGGCCATGGGACCTAGAGGTGGTTTCACAGCGGTCATCACACATTTTTTTTGTAGCAGCAGGAGTTGTCGTAGGCCATGGGACCTAGAGGTTGTTCCACAGCAGTCATTACAATTTTTGTTTGGAGCAGCAGGAGTTGTCGTAGGCCATGGGACCTAGAGGTGGTTCCACGGCAGTCATTACAATTTTTGTTTGGAGCAGCAGGAGTTGTCGTAGGCCATGGGACCTAGAGGTGGTTTCACAGCAGTCATTATAATTGTTTTTGGAGCAGCAGGAGAAGCTGTAGGCATGGAACCTAGAGGTGGTTTCACAGCAGCCATTATATTTTTTTTTGGGAGCAGCAGGAGAAGTTGTAGGCCAAAAGCATAGGGTTAGGATAGAATATAACGTTGGACAGCTGCAAAAGCTGCAATTTTATAATCTTAAAAAGCAAAAATATGCGATGATAGTGATAGGCAGCAGAGTTTGAGAGGGAGACCATTTGAGGCATGAAAAACAGCAACATTTTAATGTAGTCTGTCTAATCTTCATCATGAATCAGTGAGAGGAGCCTTGTAATTATTACTGATCCATGACTCATTCATTTTAATGAACGTTAGTATGTCCACATTGTCTGTGGACAGACGGGTCCATTGGTTGGTGACTACCCCACCTGCAGCACTAAATACTCGCTCAGAAAGAACACTAGGGGCGGGGCATGCAAGAACCTCCAGTGCATACTGGCCAGGTATCCGATTGTTTTGTCCAATACTCCATGGGTTCATCATTACTCTCCATATTGTCTGGAGCAGTAGCCGACCCCAAGTAATAATTCACCATAAGGGCCAGCAGCTGGCGGTGACTACTTTGCCCGCTGGTGGTGCTGCTGCTACAAGGAGTATATGGCATTCGCTGATAAAATTCCTTCAACATACTCAGCAGGTTCACAGATTGGCTAATGGTGCTGCTGCTGCTGGGAGTGGGACCACCAGACCTTTGCTGAGTATGATGAGGCTTGATAGCTTGGGCCTGGGATACAGGTTCAGGAAACGCATCTTCTACCCAATGAAGAAGGGCATCCCGGATGTGGCTCACCCTGGCCTATGTTTGGGAGGAGGGTATGAACTGCCACATTTTCTGCTTGCACTGGGGATCTAAGATGGTGGCCACCCACATGTCGAGCCTTGATTTTAAAGTTTTAATCCGGGGGTCCTTACAGAGGCACTGGAGCATATGCGCAGTCATAGGGAACCAGTCAGAACTGTCGTCATGCTCCAGCTCCACATCAGAATCTTTTTCCCACCCCCGAACAATGGGCTATTCCCCTTCCACAAGCTCTGCCTCCTCATCCAGGAATTGAGCATGCTCACTCACTCCCCCACTTGACTGACCACTGTTCAGTAGGGCTTCCCTATCCGAGCAGTTTGTCAAGAGCCTTGTCCAGCATGAAGACAAGAGGGAGCACTTCTGATATGCTGCACTGCTCCTCACTGACCAAGTTTATTGCCTGCTCAAACGGCTCCAAGACTTTACACACTTGTCCAATCAGCTGCCACTGGTCCCCAGTAATGTTGTCCAGTGGCCCTGTTCTGGAGGAAGATGTCTGAGACAGGTGTAGCCTGACCGCCATTCGCTGCTCCCACAACCTCTCCAGCATGTGGAGGGTGGAGTTCCACCGCGTCGGACAATCAGAAATAAGCCTGTGCTGCGGCAGGCTATGGTGGCACTGCAGCAGTTTCAAGGCAGCGGTGGCAGTTGCAGAGCGACGGATGTGTGCTGACACCTTTCGTGCTGAGGCCACAGCATCCTTCAACCCATCAAAAGTGCGTAAGGACTTATGGACTACAAGGTTGAAGACGTGGGCCAAGCAAGGTAAGTGAGTGTAGCCACCTTCAGAAATAGCGGGCAGCATGTTGGCACCATTATCAGACACCACTACACCTGTCTCCAGTTTTCGGGGGGACAGCCACTGTCCAATCTGATCCTGTAAGGCTGCAAGGATTACAGATCTGGTTTGCCTGTTCTCATCCATGGATTCAAGTTTCAGCACTGCTTGGCATAGATGGTGCTGCAGACCAGTGTTGGAGAGGGACCACTTGCTGGGAGGCTCAGCAATGGCGGACTGGCCTTGGACAGAACAGGTAGCAGAGGGAAGTAGAACAGGCCTACCCTTCAACCCACGTGCTGGCACCAACAGCTGAGATGCCCCAGATCTTGCACCCTCCTCAGCAGCACCATGGAGGGTGACCCAATGGGTGGTAAAAGTTAGATACTTTCCCTGCCCATGCCTGCTACTTCAGCCATCCATAGTGAAGCACCTTGCCACCGACAGCGTGGTCCATATACCGGCCGACACACTCCACAATGTGCTGGTGAAGGGCAGGGATAGCATTACTGGCAAAATAATGGCGGCTGGGGATCCGCCATTGTGGAACAACACTGTTCATCAGTCTGCGGAAGGAAGGACAGTCCACAAACTGGTAGGGCAGCAGCTGTTGGCCCAACAGCATTGCCAGGAGCACATTATTTTTTACAACAAACGGATCAGTTGCAGGGAGCATCCGCTTCCTCTCTGCAACATTTCTGGCACAGAGGCCTGATGCTGGAACACTGGTGATTCAGAGGAAACCAACAAGGGTGATAATGAGGTGCTTGCCAAGGTCTGGAGCCCTCTCCCAGCCTGGCATGCAGAGGGATCTGAAGTAGAATGGGACTCAGCAGGTTGGATAGGGACTAGTGTTGGGCGAACATCTAGATGTTCGGGTTCGGGCCGAACAGGCCGAACATGGCCGCGATGTTCGGGTGTTCGACCCGAACTCCGAACATAATGGAAGTCAATGGGGACCCGAACTTTTGTGGTTTGTAAAGCCTCCTTACATGCTACATACCCCAAATTTACAGGGTATGTGCACCTTGGGAGTGGGTACAAGAGGAAAAAAAAATTTAGCAAAAAGAGCTTATAGTTTTTGAGAAAATCGATTTTAAAGTTTCAAAGGGAAAACTGTCTTTTAAATGCGGGAAATGTCTGTTTTCTTTGCACAGGTAACATGCTTTTTGTCGGCATGCAGTCATAAATGTAATACATATAAGAGGTTCCAGGAAAAGGGACCGGTAATGCTAACCCAGCAGCAGCACACGTGATGGAACAGGAGGAGGGTGGCGCAGGAGGAGAAGGCCACGCTTTGAGACACAACAACCCAGGCCTTGCATGAGGACAAGAAGCGTGCGGATAGCATGCTTTGTACCACCATGCAGTCATAAATGTAATAAAGATAAGTGGTTCAATAAACAGGGACCACGCGGCAACGCTAACCCAGCAGCAGCACACGTGATGGAACAGGAGGAGGCGCAGGAGGAGAAGGCCACGCTTTGTGAGACACAACAACCCAGGCCTTGCATGAGGACAAAAAGCGTGCGGATAGCATGCTTTGTACCGCCATGTAGTCATAAATGTAATAAAGATAAGAGGTTCAATAAACAGGGACCACGCGGCAACGCTAACCCAGCAGCAGCAGCAGCAGCAGCACACGTGATGGAACAGGAGGAGGCGCAGGAGGAGAAGGCCACGCTTTGTGAGACACAACAACCCAGGCCTTGCATGAGGACAAAAAGCGTGCGGATAGCATGCTTTGTACCGCCATGTAGTCATAAATGTAATAAAGATAAGAGGTTCCATAAACAGGGACCGGCAACGGTAACCCAGCAGCAGCAGCAGCAGCAGCAGCACACGTGATGGAACAGGAGGAGGCGCAGGAGGAGAAGGCCACGCTTTGTGAGACACAACAACCCAGGCCTTGCATGAGGACAAAAAGCGTGCGGATATAGCAGCAATGCTTTTTGCCGCCATGCAGTCATAAATGTAATACAGATGAGAGGTTCAATAAACAGGGACCGGAAACGCTAAACCATCCCAGATGTTCATCGGTCATGTTACTTGGTTGGGGTCCAGGAGTGTTGCGTAGTCGTTTCCAATCCAGGATTGATTCATTTTAATTTGAGTCAGACGGTCTGCATTTTCTGTGGAGAGGCGGATACGCCGATCTGTGATGATGCCTCCGGCAGCACTGAAACAGCGTTCCGACATAACGCTGGCTGCCGGGCAAGCCAGCACCTCTATTGCGTACATTGCCAGTTCGTGCCAGGTGTCTAGCTTCATGCCCGGTTTCAGGTCCAGCGGTGCCAGCCACAAATCCGTCTGTTCCTTTATTCCCCTCCAAATTTCCTCCCCTGTGTGCTGCTTATCCCCAAGGCAGATCAGCTTCAGCAACGCTTGCTGACGCATGCCAACAGCTGTGCTGCACTGCTTCCACGATCCTACTGCTGCTGGTGCTGGGTTAGCATTTCCGGATGAGGTACAGCTTTGAGATGCGTTGGAGGAGAAGGAGTCAGAGAGGTAGGTGCTGCTGTTGTTATCCAGCTGTTTGCGGCGTGGGCAACACCCGCGCCGTAGCAGGTGAGGAATCGCTGCCAGGCTCCACAAGGTTCACCCAGTGCGCGGTAAGGGAGATGTATCGACCCTGGCCGAACGCACTCGTCCAGGTGTCAGTGGTGAGGTGAACCTTGCAGGCAACGGCATTCTTCAAGCTTCGGGTTATTTAGCTGACCACGTGCTCATGCAACTCAGGCACTGCAGAGCGCGCAAAGTGGTAGCGGCTGGGAACAACGTAACGTGGGATGGCCACTGACATCATGCCCTTGAAGCTGTTTGTCTCCACCACTCGATATGGCAGCATTTCGCAGGCCAGAAGCTTGGCTATGCTGGCTGGCTGTTACTGCCACGGCCCGGGGGTCATTTGCTGGCAATTTCCTCTTGTGCTCAAACATCTCAGAGACAGACAACTCAACCGTAGCGCTGCACACCGAAGGGCTGTTGGTTGTTGTGTTTGATGAACACTGGGAGACCTCAAGAGCACTAGTCCGGAAAGTGACAGTGTCAGCATCGTCTGATGTTTGTGAATGTTGTGAACCACGCAATGGCTGGGCTACTGCTGCTGCTGAGGCGGGTCTGGTGGTGAGTCTGGTGAACCCAAGGGAGGCAGTGTTGCTGGTGGTACCCTGTCCTGCCGCGTTTGCCCACAGAGTGGGATGTTTGGATAGAATGTGGCGGCTCATGCTGGTGGTGGAGAGGTTGTTAATACTTTTCCCCCTGCTCAGGCGGGTCTTGCACACCTTGCAAATCGCCATGGTAACATCCTCAGTGCAGTCTTCAAAGAAAGCCCAGACTTTAACTGGCTGAGGACTCGGACCTCGTGCGTGATGTGCTGGTGCTGCTTAACCCACTGCTGGACGCTTGAGAGGTCATCCAAGTAATTATCTGGTCCTGTTCTTTTGGATCTGTGAGGGTTGTTGTCCTGGACAACATGGGCAGTATTGAGTGGGTTTTCTTGGGTGCTCCCCTGTGGCCTGTACGTGAACCGTCAGGGGAAACACCTCTTCCCTTGCCCCTCCCTCTTTCACCGGATTTCTTCCTCATTTCACTTATCCTTAAAGTACACGCTGACTGGCAGCAGTACAGTGGCAGTACAGAAATGCTATACAGTGGTGGGTGAGCGGTGTACCACTATTGTCAGCAGTGACACAGAGCACAATGCTATACAGTGGCGGGTGAGCGGTGTACTACTGTTCCCAGCAGACACAGAGTGGAAGTAAACACAATGCTATATAGTGTGGCTGAGCCGTGTACACAGAGTGGCATTAAACACAATGCTATATAGTCTGCTATATAGTCACCCCGAACAGGGTGATGTTCTGCAGAACCCGAACAGTGGCAAACACTGTTCGCCCAACACTACTGGGAGGGAACGCAGATTTTAGTACCTAAACACACGATACAACATGTTTTCCGGGGTCGGACTCTGAGGCACATACAGATGGTCCCGATCATCATCCTCATCATACAACTCTTCTCCTGAGTCTGACCCACCCACCACCTCTGCCACCCCAACATCCCCAGACACAGACCCCTCATCGTCCTCAACATTAACTTGGGATGCTGGCCTGAGCCAGACCTCCTCCTCCACATCAGGCCCCATCATCTCCTCAATGGCAGCCCTCATTAATCGCTCTGGCGACGGACTGATGGACACAACGTTCTCCTCCGGGGAGGGCTGCTGCTGACCACTGGCTGCTGGGGTGGATGTTATAGCTTGCGTGGGGCATTGGCTGTTGCTGTTGTTGGGAGTGCTGCTCACAGCGGAGGTCTCTGGGGAACTCATGTTGAGCTCATATAGTGGTTGACGGTGAGTGGAGTATTACTGATCCCAGCAATATACACACTGACTGGCAGAGTACGCAATGCTATATAGTGTGGCTGAGCGGTGTACACAGAGTGGCAGTAAACACAATGCTATATAGTCTGGCTGAGCGAGCGGTGTACTACTGTTCCCAGCAGAATCAGAGTGGCAGTAAACAATGGTATATAGTCTGGCTGAGCGGTGTACACAGAGTGTCAGTAAACAATGGTATATAGTCTGGCTGAGCGAGCGGTGTACTACTGTTCCCAGCAGAATCAGAGTGGCAGTAAACAATGGTATATAGTCTGGCTGAGCGGTGTACACAGAGTGTCAGTAAACAATGGTATATAGTCTGGCTGAGCGGTGTACACACAATGCTATATAGTCTGCTATATAGTGTCAGTAAACAATGGTATATAGTCTGGCTGAGCGAGCGGTGTACTACTGTTCCCAGCAGAATCAGAGTGGCAGTAAACAATGGTATATAGTCTGGCTGAGCGGTGTACACAGAGTGTCAGTAAACAATGGTATATAGTCTGGCTGAGCGAGCGGTGTACTACTGTTCCCAGCAGAATCAGAGTGGCAGTAAACAATGGTATATAGTCTGGCTGAGCGGTGTACACAGAGTGTCAGTAAACAATGGTATATAGTCTGGCTGAGCGAGCGGTGTACTACTGTTCCCAGCAGAATCAGAGTGGCAGTAAACAATGGTATATAGTCTGGCTGAGCGGTGTACACAGAGTGTCAGTAAACAATGGTATATAGTCTGGCTGAGCGGTGTACACACAATGCTATATAGTCTGCTATATAGTGTCAGTAAACAATGGTATATAGTCTGGCTGAGCGAGCGGTGTACTACTGTTCCCAGCAGAATCAGAGTGGCAGTAAACAATGGTATATAGTCTGGCTGAGCGGTGTACACAGAGTTTCAGTAAACAATGGTATATAGTCTGGCTGAGCGGTGTACACAGAGTGTCAGTAAACAATGGTATATAGTCTGGCTGAGCGGTGTACACAGAGTGGCAGTAAACACAATGCTATATAGTCTGGCTGAGCGAGCGGTGTACTACTGTTCCCAGCAGAATCAGAGTGGCAGTAAACAATGGTATATAGTCTGGCTGAGCGGTGTACACAGAGTGTCAGTAAACAATGGTATATAGTCTGGCTGAGCGGTGTACACAGAGTGTCAGTAAACAATGGTATATAGTCTGGCTGAGCGGTGTACACAGAGTGGCAGTAAACACAATGCTATATACTCTGGCTGAGCGAGCGGTGTACTACTGTTCCCAGCAGACACAGAACAGTGAACAGAATGCTATATAGTGTGGCTGAGCGAGCGGTGTACCACTATTCCCAGCAGACACAGAACAGTGAACAGAATGCTATATAGTGTGGCTGAGCGGGCGGTGTACCACTATTCCCAGCAGACACAGAACAGTGAACAGAATGCTATATAGTGTGGATGAGCGAGCGGTGTACCACTATTCCCAGCAGACACAGAACAGTAAACAGAATGCTATATAGTGTGGCTGAGCGAGCGGTGTACCACTATTCCCAGCAGACACAGAACAGTGAACAGAATGCTATATAGTGTGGCTGAGCGAGCGGTGTACCACTATTCCCAGCAGACACAGAACAGTGCACAGAATGCTATATAGTGTGGCTGAGCGAGCGGTGTACCACTATTCCCAGCAGACACAGAACAGTGAACAGAATGCTATATAGTGTGGCTGAGCGAGCGGTGTACCACTATTCCCAGCAGACACAGAACAGTACACAGAATGCTATATAGTGTGGCTGAACGAGCGGTGTACTACTGTTCCCAGCAGACACAGAACAGTACACAGAATGCTATATAGTGTGGCTGAACGAGCGGTGTACTACTGTTCCCAGCAGACACAGAACAGTACACAGAATGCTATATAGTGTGGCTGAACGAGCGGTGTACTACTGTTCCCAGCAGACACAGAACAGTACACAGAATGCTATATAGTGTGGCTGAACGAGCGGTGTACTACTGTTCCCAGCAGACACAGAACAGTACACAGAATGCTATATAGTGTGGCTGAACGAGCGGTGTACTACTGTTCCCAGCAGACACAGAACAGTACACAGAATGCTATATAGTGTGGCTGAACGAGCGGTGTACTACTGTTCCCAGCAGACACAGAACAGTGAACAGAATGCTATATAGTGTGGCTGAGCGAGCGGTGTACCACTATTCCCAGCAGACACAGAACAGTGAACAGAATGCTATATAGTGTGGCTGAGCGAGCGGTGTACTACTGTTCCCAGCAGACACAGAACAGTACACAGAATGCTATATAGTGTGGCTGAACGAGCGGTGTACTACTGTTCCCAGCAGACACAGAACAGTACACAGAATGCTATATAGTGTGGCTGAACGAGCGGTGTACCACTATTCCAAGCAGACACAGAACAGTGAACAGAATGCTATATAGTGTGGCTGAGCGAGCGGTGTACCACTATTCCCAGCAGACACAGAGTGGCAGTAAACAGAATGCTATATAGTGTGGCTGAGCGAGGTACACAGAGTGGCAGTAAACAGAATGCTATATAGTGTGGCTGAGCAAGCGGTGTACTACTATTCCCAGCAGACACAGAGTGGCAGTAAACAGAATGCTATATAGTGTGGCTGAGCGAGGTACACAGAGTGGCAGTAAACAGAATGCTGAGCGAGCGGTGTACTACTATTCCCAGCAGCGACACACAATGACTGGGGGGGACCCTGGCTAGCGTGGCTGGAGCGCGAACTACCCTGCCTGCCTACCCAAAGCTAAACCCACAGACAAATGGCGGAGATATGACGTGGTTCGGGTATTTATTTACCCGAACCACGTGACAGTTCGGCCAATCAGAGCGCGTTCGGGTCCGAACCACGTGACCCGTTCGGCCAATCACAGCGCTAGCCGAACGTTCGGGGAACGTTCGGCCATGCGCTCTTAGTTCGGCCATATGGCCGAACGGTTTGGCCGAGCACCGTCAGGTGTTCGGCCGAACTCGAACATCACCCGAACAGGGTGATGTTCTGCAGAACCCGAACAGTGGCGAACACTGTTCGCCCAACACTAATAGGGACAGGACGACTAAAAAAAAAGAAGAGGAGGGGCCTGTTGCTGCTGCTTTTCCTCCACCTCTTATTGTAATTCTTTATATATTCGAACTCCCGTCTGTGGTGGTTGCGCAGATGGCTTATCAGCCCTGAAGTGCCGAACCCGCTGCCGATTTGCCTCTGCTCACCGATTTATGGCACACAGAACAGACTGCCCTGGATTAATTCTCTTCCAGAACAGTAAAAGAATTCCATGATGGGGATGTGCGTGCACGTGGAACAGTGGTGCGACCTGTTCTAGTGCATCGATGCTCAGCATTGGACTGGTGGGTACTGACAGACGGGAAAGCACTTGCAGGCTGCTGGCCAACCATCTGCTCTGTTTCTCGTGCCTAACCCACCAGATGGCGACCACGTTGGATCAGCCACCTCATCATCCAAAACATCATCCAGTTCAACAAAAGCTCTGGAACCCATAACCATAAGTGACACTTTTGGACCCTCCACCAGGCCACTGAAACACCTCTGCAGTTGACTGGTGGTGACACAAGCTCCCAGTTGTGATGGATTACTGAATGAAGAAAACACAGGGGCAATTTCTGTCACCACAGAACCCACCTCTTCTTGGGAGCTTGGTCCCATGGTCTCCTCCAATGCCTCATCCCAATCCTTCTGCACATCTCTCTCATCGACATAGGTGTGCTTTAATACTGGCGGAGAGTACTGGGAGGAAGCAACCTCGTCAAGATAAGCAGCTGCGGTTGGGTTCTGATCATGAGGAACCTGGCCACTACTGGTGCTGCTGCAACTATCTTCAAGTTCCTCAGACTGGGTCGAGGGTTCCTGATCGAAATAATCAACAACTCTGTTCACCTGCTGCTCTGTCAAAATTTTCCTGCATGCGAACACAGGGAAGACATCACTGATCAGGGGGGAAAGCTTCCTGCTGCTGCTGCCACCCTCAACCTGATTACGTACTTGACGTGATCCACCAACACCACCATCACTCCATTTTCTTTTAGGAGTGGCAGGAAATTGCTGCTGCTCTCGCTCCATTGTTTTGGGGCCAAAAAAGTTTATTGGGGAAGGGTATGAGCAACAGAACCAAAGTAAAATAAATCCACCTAACTTGAACTAAAAAATAGATAAGAAAATAAGGGGGTGAAATAAAGAAAATAAATCAAAAACAAAATTAAGAAAACAAAAAAATGAACTTAGAAAACAAAAAAGAAAAAAACTTGCACTACACTCAACTAATCAATTACCTAACTCTCTTACTCTGTCAAACATTAAGCCTGCGGCCTGGCAGGCTCTCTCTAACCCTCTCCACACTGCAACTACTAGTACACTACACTACAATCTATCAATCAAACTAACAATCTGCTGTCACTCTCTCACAAATACACCTAGCTACTACTACTAATACCTCACACTCAGTCTAATTCTCTCTCACAGTCTTTAAAAAGACTTTTTATTTTATATAACCTTTAACCACTTAAAGAGGAACTGTAACATCCCTGGGGGGTTCTCTCACCTCGGATGGGGGAAGCCTCAGGATCCTAATGAGGCTTCCCACGCCATCCTCCGTTCCTCGGGGGTCTCGCTGCAGCCCTCCGTACAACGGCTACGTAAATATTTACCTTCCCGGCTCCTGCGCAGGCGCTCTGGTGGCTGTCGGCTCCGAAGTAGGCGGAAATACCCGATCGCCGTCGGGTCTGCTCTACTGGCAGGCGCAAGTCTCCGGCGCCTGTGCAGTAGAGCGGACCCGACGGAGATCGGGTATTTCCGTCTATTTCCGAGCCGAAAGCAGCCACAGCATCCCTGCTGGAGCCTGCAAAGGTAAATATTGATTTGACAGTCGGGTCTGTCGCCGGCTGTTCGGAGGGCTGCAGCGAGACCTCCGTGGGACAGAGAACGGCGTGAGAAGCCTCATTAGGACCTGGAGGCTTCCCCCACCCGAGGTGAGTACCCCTCAGGGGATGTTTCTGATGTTACAGAGTCTCTTTAAGGACTGCAGTCATAAAACCCCTTAAAGGGGAACTGAAGTAAGAGGTATACGGAGGCTGCCATATTTATTTCCTTTTAATCAATACCAGTTGCCTGGCAGCCCTGCTGATCCTCTTTTAGGAGTATGGTGATACTCCTGCTGATCCTCCACTGTTAGGAGTATGGTGAGTTCATAGAAGATTTTATTTTTTGTCACAAGTTAGCGGAAATTGATTTTTATTTTTATTTTTTTCACAAAGTGTCATTTTCCACTAACTTGTGACAAAAAATAAAATCTTCTATGAACTCATCATACACCTAACGGAATACCTTGGGGTGTCTTCTTTCTAAAATGGGGTCACTTGTGGGGTTCCTATACTGCCCAGGCATTTTAGGGGCCCAAACCATGAGGAGTAGTCTGGAAACCAAATGCCTCAAAATGACTGTTCAGGGGTATAAGCATCTGCAAATTTTGATGACAGGTGGTTTATGAGGGGCCGAATTTTGTGGAACCGGTCATAAGCAGGGTGGCCTCTTAGATGACAGATTGTATTGGCACTGAAGTGCAGGAAGCGCAGGATGTTCTCAAATCGTGACCTGGACATGGCAGCAGAGAACATGGGCATGTGATGTATTGGGTGCGTAGACCAATAAGACCACAATACATTATTTTTGACTAGACCCATGTTAAGGATAAGGCCCCAAAAAATGTTACGTTCAGAAACTTGGAGTGGTTTCCACTGAAAAGGCTGGGCATGGTAGCTTCTTGGATTGGTGGTTGCGCATTGTGTGGCATAACGGTTGGTCTCAGCCACAATTAAGTCGTAGAGACCAGCAGTGATCAGGAAAAAAAATACTGTCACTGCGGTGGGGCGGGGGAGGGTTTGGCCTGGTGATCAGAAGCCCGCAGGGGGCAGATTAGGGCCTGATCTGATGGATTGAAGTGCTAGCGGGTGACAGGTGGTGACAGGAGGTGATTGATGGGTGTCTCAGGGGGTGATTAGAGGGGATAATAGATGCAATCAATGCACTGGGGCGGTGATCGGAAGGGGGTTTGAAGGGGATCTTAGGGTCTGGCCGAGTGATCAGGAGCCCACACGGGGCAAATTAGGGCCTGATCTGATGGGTAGGTGTGCTAGGGGGTGACAGGTGGTGACAGCAGGTGATTGATGGGTGTCGCAGGGTGTGATTAGAGGGGGGAATAGACGCAAGCAATGCACTGGGGAGGTGATCAGGGGGGGTCTGAGGGCGATCTGAGGGTGTGGGCGGGTGTTTTGGTGCCCGCACGAGGCAGATTAGTTTCTGATCTGATGGGTATGATGGGTAGCAGTGACAGGTGGTGACAGGGGGTGACGGGGTGATTGATAGGTGATCAGGGTGTGAATGCACTGGCGAGGTAATCGGGGGGGGGGGGGGGGGTCTGAGGGCGATCTGAGAGGGTGTGGGCGGGTGATTGGGTGCAAGGGGCAGATGAGGGTCTGATCTGATGGGTATGATGGGTAGCAGTAACAGGTGGTGACAGGGGGTGATTGATGGGTGATCGGTGGGTGATTAGAGGGGAGAACATATGTAAATAATGTCAAAGATGATGGAGGTGTTGCGCCACTGGTGAGCAGCTAATTCTGATAGAGGTATCCCAATACCTCGAATAAAAATTAAATATAAGAAATCAGATAGCGCTAATAGAACATTTATCAAAATTTAATATAAGATCAATAATTAAAATATAATAAAACAGATTAATAGAAATTAGTGGATTGGTATGTAAACTTATTTGTAATGAGTAAACATTAATTGTTGTTGTGACTCAGAACTGTTCCATCTGTAATGGTGACTTTTACAACAGAGGGTCTTTCCAGAGATAATACTCTTAAATGGTGAATAGTAGTTGGCACGTGATGCCTTTGAAACCTCTATAGGAGTGACATCATATAAATGTTCCTTTCTCAGATGATATCTGTCATGCAGCAAAGATTATCCACTAATGAGTTCCAAACTTCATATTTTCAATGATCACAACACTCGAGTTTCTTCACTAAGCTTAGCCTTCTCAAGTGATATAGGACAGTGACAGTTTAGTGAGTACTCACGATCCCCGTATCAGACTAGGACTTGCCGTTGAAATTGCACAAAGTCTTTGCGGGAGCCGCTCAATCTCAATGGCCCCGGCCGGCGGCACAATGAGAGAGACTGACACTCTGCGCGATGGAAGCTGCAGGGTCGGGCAGTCTGCCCGGCTCCCGGGAAGAGAGGCAGTAGAGCTGGAACACGAACTCCGTAACTCCACGCTGTTTGCTGATGGTAAGCGGACGCCCCCTTCCGCGTAGCGTGTGACGTCACACGTATTGCCTGACGCTAACGTTTCGGAAGGTACGCCTTCCTTTCTCAAAGCTGGCAAAACGAGAAGTGGAGGGGGCTGTCTCTTATACTGTGTAGACTCACTGGTTGTCATGGTCACAGCGGCAAGTGTCAGTCAAAGGCAAATAGCTCTATTTCACTGTTCAAGCCATGTGGTTTTAATGTATTTAGAGTATAGATCCAATTAGATTCTCTTCTCGACATTTGTTGGATAAAGTCTCCTCCCCTCCATGGTTTCAAAACTTTCTCTATAGCACAAAATGTGCAATTTCAACGGCAAGTCCTAGTCTGATACGGGGATCGTGAGTACTCACTAAACTGTCACTGTCCTATATCACTTGAGAAGGCTAAGCTTAGTGAAGAAACTCGAGTGTTGTGATCATTGAAAATATGAAGTTTGGAACTCATTAGTGGATAATCTTTGCTGCATGACAGATATCATCTGAGAAAGGAACATTTATATGATGTCACTCCTATAGAGGTTTCAAAGGCATCACGTGCCAACTACTATTCACCATTTAAGAGTATTATCTCTGGAAAGACCCTCTGTTGTAAAAGTCACCATTACAGATGGAACAGTTCTGAGTCACAACAACAATTAATGTTTACTCATTACAAATAAGTTTACATACCAATCCACTAATTTCTATTAATCTATTTTATTATATTTTAATTATTGATCTTATATTAAATTTTGATAAATGTTCTATTAGCGCTATCTGATTTCTTATATTTAATATGTAAATAATGCACTGGGGAGGTGATCAGGGGGGGGGGGGGTTGAGGGCAATCTGAGGGTGTGGGCTAGTGTTTGGGTGCCTGCAAGGGGCAGATTAGGGTCTGATATGATGGGTAGCAGTAACAGGTCGTGACAGGGGGTGACGGGGTGATTGACAGGTGATCAGGGTGTGATTAAAGGGGAGAATATAAATGCAAGCAATGCACTGGCGAGGCGATCGGGGGGGGGGGGGGGGGTGTCTGCGGGCGATCTGAGGGTGTGGGCGGGTGATTGGGTGCCCGCAAGGGGCAGATGAGGGTCGGATCTGATGGGTATAATGGGTAGCAGTGACAGGTGGTGACAGGGGGTGATTGATGGGTGATCAGTGGGTGATTAGAGGGGAGAACAGATGTAAATAATGCACTGGGGAGGTGATCAGGGGTGGTCTGAGGGCGATCTGAGGGTGTGGGCGGGTGTTTGTGCGCCCGCAAGGACCAGATTAGGGCCTGATCTGATGGGTAGCCGTGACAGGTGGTGACAGCGGGTGATGGGGTGATTGATAGATGATCAGGGTGTGATTAGAGGGGAGAATAGATCCAAGCAATGCACTGGCAAGGTGATCAGGCGGGGGGGGGGGGGGGTCTGAGGTCTGATCTGATGGGTATGATGGGTAGCAGTGACAGGCGGTGGCAGGGGGTGATTGATAGGTGGTTGATGGGTGATCGGTGGGTGATTAGAGGGAAGAACAGATGTAAATAATGCACCTAATCTAAAAAATAGCGTTGACAGATAGGGACAGGGGTGATTGATGGGTGATGAGGGGGATGATTGGGTGCAAACAGGGGTCTGAGGGGGTGATCAGCAGGGTCTGAGGGGGGCTGTGGGCGATCAGGGGGCAGGGGGGGCAGGATCAGTGTTTGTGTGTTCTTACTAAGGGGGCTGCCTTCTGCCCTGGTGGTCCCTCGATCACTGGGACCACCAGGGCAGGAGGCAGCCTGTATAATACGCTTTGTATACATTACAAAGCGTATTATATGCTTACTATGCGGCAGATCGGGGGTTAACAACCCGCCGGCGCTTCTAAATAGCCGGCGGGCTGACGTCGCGGGTGGGCGGAGCCTAATGCTGGCGGATGTGTGCGCATCTATGCACGCGATCCCCGGCTAATTAGTCCCCCAGGTGACTCCGCCAATCGGCGTTAGGCGGTCCTGGGGGTGCCACTTTGTCGACGCCCATCGGTAGTGGGCGGTCGTCAAGTGGTTAATGGGAACCTATAGGGAGGCTTCCATATTTATTTCGCTTTAAGCAATACCAGTTGCCTGGCAGTCCTGCTGATCTCTTTGGCTGCAGGAGGGTCTGAATCACACTAGAAACAAGCATGCAGCTAATCCAGTTAGGGCTCGTTTCCACTAGGGCGAATCCGCATGCGGGCACTGCATGCGGATTCGCATACTTAATGTTAGTGGATGGGGCTGTTTCCACCTGTGCGGCGTGCAGGAGCGATTTGGCGGCGGGCCAAATCTGCACGGCGGGACCCACAGATTTCGCCTGCGTCGGGAATCTGTGCGAATCGCCCCTAATATATTTAATAGTAAAAACGCATGCGTTTGTTACATGCGTTTTTACCCGCGATTTCGCACCTTTTTCAATGTTATTTTGCCCTGGCAGTGTCATGGTTAATTTCGCATGGCACCCTGCCATGCGAAATCGCACGCGAAATCGCGGGTAAAACGCATGCGGAAACGCATCCGCATGCGTTTTTACAAGCGTCGGAATGCCGGCGAAATCGCGTCGCACTAGTGGAAACGGGCCCTTAGACTTCAGTCAGAGCACCTGCTCAGGGTCTATGCCTAACAGTATTAAAGGCGGAGGATCAGCATTTATTTACTTATTCAGAGCAGCACAGTGGATGAGGTCCCCATGAATAGGGTTCTTGGTTCAAATCTAAGCCAGAACACTGTCTGCATAGATGTTCATACACTCCGTTTGTTTTCATGGCTTTTCTCCTGGTACTCTTTCACATGAGAGCCCCCCCAAAAAAACAAAACATGGCCTCAAACTACAATAGGAGTTACATTTTGAGCTCCTCTGAGGAACGGTTAGTGACACGACTATGTACACTATGTAACAGACTGAATTAATCATGTTAAATATTGATACCAGTAAATGAAATACTTGTCAACTAAGGCTACTTAGCTAATTAAAGCACACTATATTCACTTACGGATATATTTTTCATTTTTTTTATAATACAACGTCTGCAGAATATTTGATGCCAGCTTACTGGCGCCAAGCACCAAACACAACACTGGTTTTGGTGTCTGTGCCACATAATACATTAATATATGAAAAGAAAATCAAATCTGCCTCTTTTTTACTTTTAACTACAACTGACAGCACCAAGATTTAACAAGAGATTATCTGCCAAATATGTTTTCTGTTCATATGGAAGAAAGACCATGGGGTCTTAGTCTATATTAAGAGGAAAGCAGATCTGGCTGCCTTCACCTGGTAAATCCCACCTCTGTCAGATAGAGTTAAGAGGGAAACATCACGTCTGTTTTATATCCTCATGCAGAAGAAAACCTTTTTAGGATGAGAAGAGAGGAGAAAAAAGTCTGCTTTAGAACATATGACATTTCTTCTTCATGAGCTGTGTGCTCAAAGATTATTCTGTGTGCCCTGCATATGAATCAGCGATGAAGGCACAGAGTCTGCAGGCATGCAAGGAGCTCAAACGCTAGCACTAAGGGGAGGATGTGTTTTTACTAGAGATGGCCCGAACGGTTCGCCGGCGAACGGTTCCCGGCGAATTTCCGGGGTTCGCGATCGCGGCGAACCGGGAACTTTCCCATAGTGCAACATGAGGGTCAACTTTGACCCTCTACATCACAGTCAGCTGGTAAATTGTAGCCAATTAGGCTACACTCCCTCCTTTAGCCCCACCCCACCTTATAAAAGGCAGGCAGCGTCAGGCAGTGGACTCACTCATGTGCCTGTAGGAATTAGTGAAGGGATAGCTGCTGCAGACTCTCATAGGGAATGCTTAGTTAGGCTCTTGTAGGCTTGTTAGCTTGCTCCTTGCTGATTCTTATTGCTAAAAAAGCACTCCTCAACAGCTCTTTTGAGAGCTAATCTTGTTCTTGTGATCTATTTTTTTGTGTGTGTGGCACACTTTCATTATATTTATATACAGCCCTGTCAGTCAGTCGCAGCTGGCCTTTGGCCCCTTAATTCATACTGTGCCACTGCCAGGCCCAGCACATTCAGTGACTACCGTGTGTGTGACAGGCAGCAGCACATTTGTAACCCCACTCACTGCACCTGTTCACTGTTTAGTCCACCTACCTACCTAACTATGTGAGCGAACGCATTGTTAATACCACCAGTCATTGCACCTGTTCACGGTGAAGGTAAAGCTTAGTTAGGCTCTTGTAGGCTTGTTAACTTGCTCCTGGCTGATTGTTATTGCTAAAAAAGCACCCCTCAACAGCTCTTTTGAGAGCTAATCTTGTTCTTGTGATCTATTTTTTTTTTTTTGGTGTGGCCCACCAAGTTAATAAGGTCGTTGCTTCATTATGGACAGACCAAATTTGATCAGCTGGACAGTCAATGTTCTATCATTCAGCTACCTCAGCCCAGCGACCATATGGGCTTGAAAACCGCCACGGCCTGCTGCACTCTGGCCATGGTGTGCACCAGTCCAGCACGGCCGTCACTACACAAACAGCTGTTTGCGGTGCGTTACACAGTGAGTTTGGTGTGTCAGTGTGAAGCAGTACTCTAATTACACTCCCTGATTGATGTATACACATGCAAGATGATTTAAAGCACTTTAGGCCTGTAATTTAGCATTCAATGTGATTTCTGCCCTTAAAACGCTGCTTTGCGTCAAATCCAGATCTTTCCCCGGGACTTTTGGCATGTATCCCACTCTGCCATGCCCCCCTCCAGGTGTTAGACCCCTTGAAACATCTTTTCCATCACTTTTGTGGCCAGCATAAATGTTTCTAGTTTTCCAAGTTTGCCTCTCCATTGAAGTCTATTGCGGTTCGTGAAAGTTCACGTGCCCCGAACTTTCGTGGGGGTTGAAAATCGGAGGTTCGCGTCATCTCTAGTTTTTACATCATGTAAAACTAGATTTTAAGCAGAAAGTTAAGAATAAATACAGATTAAATCTAACACATCAACAAGACAAATATTTAAAGGGAGCCTGTAACGATTGGTGTCAGCACGCAGAGAGAATCTGATTATTGGTGATCTGCAGTATCACCAAGAATGCAGATATATACCTGATTATTGATGATTTGCAGAATCACCGATAATACACATATATTGCTAACCTCTGGACACCTATAGGTATGTGAGTGTTTGGTGTAACAGTAATACTTTGAGTAACACACCTGCCGAGCAGGTGATAATTGACAGTGAAGAGACACGGCGAAGAGACACGGCTCAGAGAGCACAGGAACCTTCCAGCAGCCTGAGGCTCATCAAGGGGAGGAGTCAGGCTAAGGATAGGGAAGGCCAGAGAGTGAGTGACACCAGAGGTTGGATGTCACTATCTGGTCTGGAGACTATCTCTTAACAGAAGAGATAGCTCTCAAGGTCGGCCTCGCCTGGTCGGCAACACACTGACAGATAAAGTACAAAGACAGAAGGCTGATTCGGTATCCAAGACAAGCAGGGTCTGGCAACGGAATATCAGATATGCGAGGTATCGAATCAGAAGACAGAGGAGTAGTCGGAAAAGCTATAAGTCATAACATATAACAAACAATGCCTATTCTGGGTGCGAGGTTCTTGGTCTCAGCACCCCGGAACTAGTCTGAAGTATACACAGATGATAACACAGTTCCCTAAGCTGGGTGTGAGGTCCTGGGTCTCTACACCCTGGAACTAGCTTAAAGTATAACACAGATGATTACACAGTTCCCTAAGCTGGGTGTGGGGTCCTTGGTCTCTACACCCTGGAACTAGCTTAAGCATAAACAGAATACAATTCAAATAATCTGGCTAAGTGTGAATTCCCAGGTCCACCTGGTTCAAACACACTGAAGGATCTGACTAGGTCTGAGTGCTTCCACGTAGTGATCGCAACGGCAGACAACTTGCAAGTGACCAGCAGAAACTATATATGGAGTAGTGCTCTCCAGCATCACCCCTAATTGCTCAACCAATAGTATCCTGCTCTGGAGTCAGCTGATCGGCGTGGTCAGCTGACTCCTCCTGCTTAGTATAAGAATTCTGCCTCTCAGCGCGCGCGCGTGTATTCCTAAGCCTATGTGCACTAGCAGACTCAGCCACACCAGACACACGCTGCTGCGTGCAAACCGCCGTGCTGGACGCGGAACCAGCCGCCTTACTGTTGTTGCATGCGGCGGTTTTCCGCGTTCTGCCCGGCCACCAGAAACACACTTCCGCGTGCCAACCGCCGCACTGGACGCGGAATCAGCCGCCTCCTTAGTAGCACATGCGGTGGCTTTTCCGCGATCTCTCACAGTTAAAAGTAAAAATAACCATACACAGGTCATACTTACCTCCTGTGTAGTCTGCTCATCAATCTCTTTCTCCTCTCCTGCGTACTGTGTGTCCACTGTGATCAATGGGATTCTCCGTCCTCCATTTTGAAAATGGCCATTACCCCATAACAGCTTCCTGGTCAGCACACTGTTAAACTGTAACATCACCCACTTGAGCCATAGGGAAACATGGACACATCAGTTTTCCTCTCAGCTATAACTGACAGCAACTGATATATAACTGACAGCAACTGATATATTTCAGTTCTGACAAAATGTTGTCAGAACTGGAAGGGATTATTGTCAGAAGAAAACGGTGGGCTTCTGAGAGGAACTGATGGCAAGGTAACTATGTAATGTTCATTTGAAGTTACCTCATGTGTTTATTTTAAATAATTTTACTCAGTACAGGTTCTCTTTAAGGACCTCTGCCAATCCTCCAGGGCTGGAAACGGGGTGGCAGCCACTGGCAATGGGGTGAACTTAGGTGATCTTCCAGTTACCACCTGGAATGAAGAAAAACCTGAGGAGGAGCTCTTCAAGTTGTTGTGTGCAAATTCTGCAAATGGCAGGAATTGGACCCAGTCAGTCTGAACATCTGCCACATAACATCTCAAAAACTGTTCCAGAGATTGATTGGTTCTCTCGGTATGGCCATTGGTCTATGGGTGGTAGCCTGATGAAAAAGATAACTCCATGTCTAACTGATGGCAGAATGCCCTCCAAAACTTTGAAACAAATTGGACTCCCCGATCTGACACTATATTTTCCGGAATACCATGCAGCCGGAAAATATGTTGGATGAAGAGATCGGCCAACTCCTGGGCCGAGGGGAGTATTTTCAGGGGGACAAAATGGGCCATCTTGCTGAAACAATCGACTACCAACCAAATGACCGTCATGCCCTCAGACCTGGGGAGTTCGCCCACAAAATCCATGGTTCCCTCCGGACTGGCAGTGGTTGCAATGTCCCAACAGGTGCCTGTCGGAGGGTTTGCTTCTCGCACACACTGCACATTCTCTTACATACTCTTTGCAGTCAGTTGCCAATGAAGGCCACCAGGCACATCTCGCTACGAGGTCCTGAGTTCTGGTGGCTCCAGGATGCCCAGCATTCTTGTGAAAATGAAACAACTGCAGTATTTGTAGACAAAAAGGCAGTGGTACAAACATGACCCCTTCAGGCTTTCCCTCAGGTACATCCTGTTGGAACGGACTCAACGTCTTAATCCAGTCCCTCCAGGTCTCAGTGGCGACCAGAACCACTTTCTGCAGCAGAATGGTTTCTGGGTCTGAGGGCTGTGCTGCCTCGGGCTCAAAACATCTGGACAAAGCATCGGCTTTGATGTTTTTACTACCAGGGGTATAGGTGATTACAAATCTGAATTTTGAGAAGAACAATAACCACCGAGCTAGTCGGGGGCTAAGTCTCTTAGCGCCCTCAATGTACTCCAAATTCTTGTGGTCAGTATAGACAGTAATGGTATGTTCTGCACCCTCTAGCCAATGTCGCCATTCCTCAAAGGCCAACTTAATGGCTAGAAGTTCCCTATTGCCTATATCGTAGTTTTTCTCAGCGGGTGAAAAATAGGCACAGGGGTGTAACTTTCCCTGCAACCCAGAACGCTGAGACAGCACAGCCACTACCCCTACCTCTGAGGCATCTACCTCCACGATAAAGGGGAAGGTGGTGTCAACATGTCTCAAAATGGGTGCAGTACAGAACAATTTCTTTAGAGTGGAGAAAGCAGCATGGGCCTCAGGGGACCAGTGGTGAGTATCTGCCCCTTTCTTTGTGAGACTGGTGAGAGGTGAGATCACCATAGAGTACCCCTTTATGAACCTTCTGTAGTAGTTAACGAACCCCAGGAACCTCTGGAGAGCCTTCAATCCCACAGGTTGAGGCCATTCTAACACAGCTGAAACTTTCTCAGGGTCCATAGAGAGGCCAGAGGTTGAAATTATGTACCCCAGAAAGGCGACAGAGGTCACTTCAAATATGTACTTCTCCAGCTTAGCGTACAGCATGTTTTGCCTCAATTTCCGTAGCACAAACTTGACATAATCTCTGTGCTCTGAGAGGTTGGACGAGAAAATTAGTATGTCGTCTAAGTATACCAAGACAAATTTGCCCAATACCTCTCTAAAGACCTCATTGATCAGTTCTTGAAAGACGGCCGGGGCATTACACAACCCGAAGGGCATCACTAGGTACTCATAATGCCCATCGGGTGTGTTAAAGGCCGTCTTCAATTCATCACCGTCCCTGATCCGCACAAGGTTGTAAGCACCCCTCAAATCCAATTTCGAAAAAAATCTTAGCATTGGTGACTTGAGTAAACAAATCGTCTATTAACGGCAAAGGATAGCGATTTTTTACTGTGATTTTATTGAAGCCCCGATAGCCAATGCAAGGGCGTAGGCCACCATCCTTCTTTTTCACAAAAAAGAACCATGCCCCGGCCGGAGATCGAGAAGGGCGAATAAAACCTTTAGCTAAGTTTTCTCGGATGTATTCCTGCATGGCCAACTTCTCTGGCCCAGATCAGTTATAGAGATGACCTCTAGGGGGCATACAACCAGACCTGAGATCAATGGGGCAATCAAAGGGACGGTGTGGAGGAAGTTTATCTGCTGACTTGGGACAGAACACGTCTGCAAATTCTGAATAGTGATCTGGCAATCCTTCCATGTGAATCTTGGTTTTCCCAAAGGTTACTTTCGCAAGACAATGATGATAGCAGTGGTCAGACCAGCTGGTTAGCTGACCCGTGGCCCAATTGATCTGAGGCGAGTTAATTTGTAACCATGGCATGCCAAGAATGATCGTGGAAGTTGCCATTCGTAACACAAAAAATGATAAACTTTCTTTATGCAAGACCCCTATTGTGACCCCGCAATCTGGGGTCTGGGAAAGAGGGTGATTACTCTGCAGAGGGGAATCATCCACCGCAGTGACCCGAATCTGTTGTTTTAGTGGGGTGATCGGGATCCCCAATTTCTTTGCAAATTCATAATCTATAAAATTAGCTGCTGAGCCTGAATCAATAAAAGCCTCTGTAGTCTCTGTCTTATCTTGCCAAGATATAGTGCAAGGGAGAAGAAAACGTTTGTCATCTAGAGCTAACGACTGCGCACCTAGGGTATTACCTCCGACTACACCTAGGCGGCAGCGTTTCCCGACTTCTTGGGACAATTCTGTACCTTATGACCCCCTTCTGCACAGTAAAGACAGAGCTGCTCTGTTTCCCTGCGTCTCCGTTCCACCTGAGATAATCTCGACTGACCAATCTGCATTGGTTCCGGTGGGGGTGGATCAGGTGGAGATGGAGCAGAAGGAGACGCTGCGTAGGACAAGTATCTCACATTGTTCCTACCCCGGGTCTGTCTTTGATATGGTAAACGACGATCAATTCTGATGGCCGATGAAATGGCCTCATCGATGGATTTGGGCTCAGGATGACCCAACATTAGATCAGAAACTGTGTCTGACAACCCTGATAAGAAACAGTCTAATAGAGCAAATGAGTCCCATCGAGCTGACACTGCCCACTTTCTAAACTCCGCAGCATAGTTTTAGTTTTCTACCGGGCCTTTGCCTTGCCGCAATAACTTGAGTTTCCATTCAGTGGTCGAGGCAATATCCGGGTCATCGTAAATTATAGCCATTGCTTTAAAAAATTCCTCTACCGAGGTTAGGGCCTTATCCCCCGTGGGGAGGTTATACGCCCAAGTCTGGGAATCCCCTGTCAATAGAGTCTTAATGAAGGTTACTCTCTGGGCCATGGTTCCTGAGGAATTAGGTCTTAACTCAAAGTATGATAACACTCTATTTCTAAAATTCCAGAAGTCAGATCTGTGGCCAGAAAACCTTTCAGGTACAGGCATACAAATGTCTGTGCTAGGAGGAGATCGCACGGTATCCACAGCCATCTGATAAACTTGTACAGTCCCAGACAAAGCGTTGAGTTGAGTCTGGTGACTGTCCAGTACTCAGTTGTAATTCTCCACCGTAGTGGTGAGTACATCGAGACGGCTGCGGAGTGCGTCCATTTGGGTTTGGTCTGCCGTTCTGTAACGATTGGTGTCAGCACGCAGAGAGAATCTGATTATTGGTGATCTGCAGTATCACCAAGAATGCAGATATATACCTAATTATTGATGATCTGCAGAATCACTGATAATACAGATATATTGCTAACCTCTGGACACCTATAGGTATGTGAGTGTTTGGTGTAACAGTAATACTTTGAGTAACACACCTGCCGAGCAGGTGATAATTGACAGTGAAGAGACACGGCTCAGAGAGCACAGGAACCTTCCAGCAGCCTGAGGCTCCTCAAGGGGAGGAGTCAGGCTAAGGATAGGGAAGGCCAGAGTGTGAGTGACACCAGAGGTTGGATGTCACTATCTGGTCTGGAGACTATCTCTTAACAGCCTGGTCGGCAACACACTGACAGATAAAGTACAAAGACAGAAGGCTGATTCGGTATCCAAGGCAAGCAGGGTCTGGCAACGGAATATCAGATATGCGAGGTACTGAATCAGAAGACAGAGGAGTAGTCGAAAAAGCTATAAGTCATAACATATAACAAACAATGCCTATTCTGGGAATCCCCTGTCAATAGAGTCTTAATGAAGGTTACTCTCTGGGCCATGGTTCCTGAGGAATTAGGTCTTAACTCAAAGTATGAAAACACTCTATTTCTAAAATTCCGGAAGTCAGATCTGTGGCCAGAAAACCTTTCAGGTACAGGCATACGAATGTCTGTGCTAGGAGGAGATCGCACGGTATCCACAGCCATCTGATAAACTTGTACAGTCCCAGACAAAGCGTTGAGTTGAGTCTGGTGACTGTCCAGTACTCAGTTGTAATTCTCCACCGTAGTGGTGAGTACATCGAGACGGCTGCGGAGTGCATCCATTTGGGTTTGGTCTGCCGTTCTGTAACGATTGGTGTCAGCACGCAGAGAGAATCTGATTATTGGTGATCTGCAGTATCACCAAGAATGCAGATATATACCTAATTATTGATGATCTGCAGAATCACTGATAATACAGATATATTGCTAACCTCTGGACACCTATAGGTATGTGAGTGTTTGGTGTAACAGTAATACTTTGAGTAACACACCTGCCGAGCAGGTGATAATTGACAGTGAAGAGACACGGCTCAGAGAGCACAGGAACCTTCCAGCAGCCTGAGGCTCCTCAAGGGGAGGAGTCAGGCTAAGGATAGGGAAGGCCAGAGTGTGAGTGACACCAGAGGTTGGATGTCACTATCTGGTCTGGAGACTATCTCTTAACAGCCTGGTCGGCAACACACTGACAGATAAAGTACAAAGACAGAAGGCTGATTCGGTATCCAAGGCAAGCAGGGTCTGGCAACGGAATATCAGATATGCGAGGTACCGAATCAGAAGACAGAGGAGTAGTCAAAAAAGCTATAAGTCATAACATATAACAAACAATGCCTATTCTGGGTGCGAGGTCCTTGGTCTCAGCACCCCGGAACTAGTCTGAAGTATACACAGATGATAACACAGTTCCCTAAGCTGGATGTGAGGTCCTTGGTCTCTACACCCTGGAACTAACTTAAAGTATAACACAGATGATAACACAGTTCCCTAAGCTGGGTGTGAGGTCCTTGGTCTCTACACCCTGGAACTAGCTTAAGCATAAACAGAATACAATTCAAATAATCTGGCTAAGTGTGAATTCCCAGGTCCACCTGGTTCAAACACACTGAAGGATCTGACTAGGTCTGAGTGCTTCCACGTAGTGATCGCAACGGCAGACAACTTGCAAGTGACCAGCAGAAACTATATATGGAGTAGTGCTCTCCAGCACCACCCCTAATTGCTCAACCAATAGTATCCTGCTCTGGAGTCAGCTGATCGGCGTGGTCAGCTGACTCCTCCTGCTTAGTATAAGAATTCTGCCTCTCAGCGCGCGCGCGTGTATTCCTAAGCCTACGTGCACTAACAGACTCAGCCACACCAGACACACGCTGCTGCGTGCAAACCGCCGTGCTGGACGCGGAACCAGCCGCCTTACTGTTGTTGCATGCGGCGGCTTTTCCGCGTTCTGCCCTGCCACCAGACACATGCTTCCGCGATCTCTCACAGAGCCTGAGCAGAACAATAAAATAGCCAAATGAACTTACTTGGAGCTCCTCCAGTCCCTTATAGTCCGTGGGCTCCCTTGGCATCCTCCAGGCTCCCTCCATTCTTCCCCTAGTGTCTCCATTAGAGCGGCAACTTTGGCCAAAGTCATGCACAACTGAACATGCACGGCCCTCTCTGCGTGCCCGTCTCACTTGTGCAACCATCACCACAAGCATTCTGCGCATGCACGGTTTATTCTTTCGAGAATAGAAGGCTTACGGCCACGGGCATGTGAGCAAGATGTGTGCAGTTGCGCATGACTTCAGCCACAGCCACCACTCTAATGGAGCCCCCGGGGGAAGAACGGAGGAAGCCTAGACGAGGCTTATGGAGCCTACGGACTATGAGGGTCTGGAGGAAGCCCCAGGTAAGTTTATTTGGCCATTTCACTGTTCTGATCAGGGTTTCTTTAAATGTACCATTACAGGTGCCCTGAAATTCGTAGTGAGAAATGTAGACACCCAAATTTCACAGGGTGGCCGCAATTTATAATGGTGCCTATCGCGACGCCCTAACATTATGGTAATTTTGGCCGGGGTCAATTCAGGTTAGACGTAGGGGGTGTTTTTTAAGGGTTAGGCATGAGGAGGACAGTTAAGGTTAGGCATCGATAAGGAAGGGTTCTGTGTCAGAATAGTGTTAGGTAAATTATAACAAAATTTGGGTATTTACCGATATTTTACTGTGGTAATTTACACTTTTAAAACTTAGAATATTGATAAATAAATCGGGCTCCCAATTTTCCTTGCCCCCCTTTTTCATGCACGCCTAAAATCCATCTACAGCATATTTTCAATAAAAAAGGGCACACGCGCTAATATTTCATTCTTTAGCTTTGATTAGGGCATGCATTTTCTGTGGTATCATTTCAATGAGCTCCTGCAATGTCACATTTATTTCCACCCAGAGTTGTATTCATTTTTGCCAAGGTCTTACAGAGATGATGGGAGTGTCGGGACGCTATGCAAGTTCTTCTCCAGCCCATTACAAAGATTTTCAGTAAAATTAAGGTCTGGACTCTGTGGTGGCCAACCAATGAGTGAAAATTATGTCTCATGCTCTCTAAACCACTCTTTCACAATTTGAGCCTGATGAATCTTGGCATTGCCATCTCACAATATGCCCATTCCATAAGGGAAGAAGAAATTCAATGGATGTCCATAGCCTAAGCCTAGTCATTGAGTATATTCAGGTAGACAGCTGACCTATTTCTTAGGGCAGATAACATTGCTGAACCTAGATCTGATCAACTACAGCAACCAGGGGCGTAGCAATAGGGGTTGCAGAGGTAGCGACCGCATCGGGGCCCTTGACGCAGAGGGGCCCCATGGGGCCTTTCCTAAACCAAAGTATAAGCTGTTTTTTGGTCCTGTGGTGGTAATAATCACTTCTATAGATGCTTTGAACGTTAGTAATCATTAACACACTGTTCCCCATTCCCTTCTTGCACCTCTAACACTGTAGATGACCTTGGCAGGTTTTGTTGCGCCGTATCAAGTGTTACGTATAGAGTGCTTGGGGGGGCCCAATGTAAAACTCGCACCGGGGCCCCGAGCTCCATAGCTACGCCACTGACAGCAACCCCAGCTTTGTTAATTGCAGGTGGTGACATTTTTGGGGGGACAGAGCGCACATAATGTAGGTCATTTGATCATTTGTGGATCCCGGTATTCCGCACAACATAAACAGGCTGGGTAGAAACTTAGATCACTATGCTGGACAGGGGAGTTGCTGGGATTCCAGAAGATCCAGGAAATTCCGGGCTGCAAGAAGGGATAAATATGCACCATGACATACAGTGGGAGTTGCCATGACAGACTGAGGGCATGACAGAACAATGCATGTGAAACTAGCAGGGATGTAACTAGACATACAAGGTGCAAGTTAAATCAGGCCATATAAGGCTTAAAGCGGATCCGAGATGAAAAACGAACTATAACAAGTAACTTGCCTATATAGCTTATCTAAAGTTTAGATAGTTTACACAGCAAATCTAGCTGCAAACAGCTTCAATGGAATATGATTATTTCTTCCTGTGATACAATGCCAGCAGCCATGTTGTTTGTAAACATTACAAACAGGCAAGCTTATCTGCATCTTCTGTGAAAAAAAAACCTAATCCCCCCTCCTCCTCCCTCCTGCCTCTGAAATCTCTGGCTAGTAATACCTCCCCCTCCTCCTGCCCAGACTGAGCTCCCATGAGCTCTTGCTACTTTCAAGGCTCTCTGAAAAACTGTGGGCGGGGCTTGTTTCGTTTATAGGGAATAAGAGTATTTAAACAAAAACAAAAAAGTATTTGACTTGAGAAATGCCCTATAAACAATAGGAAAGGAACACAATTATGCAATGAGTAAAAGTTCATCTCGAATCCACATTAACCATATTAACTTTGTTGTCCATAGCAATAACCACCTTCTACACCCTAAAATAGCATCATTAGGCTAAGCGTATCCCCAAATAACATAATAAGGTAGTGCGTAATCACAAAAAACCTATGAACACATAAACTGGGTGACACGCTGTGCACCCGAGGCAGGCCTAGGACAGGGAAACACGCTACTATTTATTGCCTTGTGCCTTTTCCATTGTTGTGGGTTGCAAATGCAATAGCTTTTGCTTTTTTATTGCTTTTTTTTTTATTTGAATAAAAAAGGCTTCACAATTGTGGATACTTTGAGTCCTACTGTATCCGTGGATATAATTGGATTTTGGCTGCAGACAAATCAACTGTGTGTGGGCTGGTCCCTTACCTGCTTTACATACCTCTTGCTTGCAGAGGACCCCTGGGTGAGTTCAAGCAACAATGGTGGAGTTGCTAGGCTGGCGCCTTACTGGTGGCTTGAGTTTGGAGCGAAGGGTGATAGCCACATTTGCAGATGTGGAGATCATGGTATTGCTACAAAAATTGTACACAGTGTAAACCTATGAAAGCTATTTACCTTCTAATGAGGTGTCGACTTTTGGTAGCAAAGTATTTGTGAAGTTTTTTTTTTAAAGGATACCCAAGGTGACATGTGACATGATGAGCTAGACATCGGTATGTACACTGCCTAGCACACACATAACTATGATTCCTTTTTTTTTTCTTTTTCTGCCTGAAAAAGTTAAATATCAGGTATGTAAGTGGCTGACTCAGACCTGACCGGAAGTGACTACAGTGTGACCCTCACTGATAAAAATTCCAACTATAAAACACTTTCCTGGCAGAAAATGGCTTCTGAGAGCAGGAAAGAGATAAAAAAGGTCAATAGATCATATATTTTAGCTCTGGCATACTTCAATAAATGGGTCATTGAGCAAAAACAATAAAACAGTTAAAACTTAAAAAGTAGATTTAACTACATAAAATAACTGGGGTATATCTTATAAAGTCATTTTTAGGACAAGGAAGATAAATAAAACGGTTTATTTCATTAGAGTATTTTCACTTTTAGTGTTCTTTAAGGAGTAACGAATTTACCAGCTTACAGTAACATGGCGTACGTATTACTCGGCTGTGCTTGAGCTGGGCCCAGGGTGAGCCGAATGACCGTTCACCCTGCTGCCGCTAAAATCCCCAGTGGTGTTAAATACTATTCCGCTTCCGAGTTGTAATTCGAGAACTGGCGATTGCCATGGTCCCAAATTACCCTTGCGCTAGAACTAGTGCTATGGCTGCGCCCAGCTTCGGCGCTCTGTGATGAGCGTAAGGCGCCAAAATTACCTGATTCGTTATTACTATGTACTTTATGCTTTACATCCAAGCCTGAAGCGCAGTGGACTTTACTTTTGACCTTCCTATTGTTTTGATGAGTTAGCTGTATATTTATATGTGTATTTGTGTGTGTGTGTGTGTGTGTGTGTGTGTGTGTCTGTGTGTGTCTGTGTCTGTGTGTGATTGTGTGTGTGTGTGTGTGTGTGTGTGTGTGTGTGTGTGTGTGTGTGTGTGTGTGTGTGTGTGTGTGTGTGTGTGTGTGTGTGTGTGTGTGTGTGTGTGTGTGTGTGTGTGTGTCTGTGTGTGTGTCTGTGTGTGTGTGTCTGTGTGTGTTCGTCTGTGTGTGCGTCTGTGTGTGCGTCTGTGTGTGCGTCTGTGTGTGCGTCTGTGTGTGCGTCTGTGTGTCATTATTTTTGCTTTAAAAGATAGAGTGTGCTTTTAAAGAGACGAGTAAAAAGCCTGATTTTTACTTACCTGGGTCTTCCGCTAGCCCCAGCGGTCCGCCGTTAAGCCGCAATCTGCTCCAGTAAGCCGCTGTGTGACGTCAATCGGGGGCCTTCTGGGAATGCGCGGACGTTCTGTGCAAGCGCAGAAGGCCCTGGCTGACGTCACTCAGTCAGACTGAGCCGTCTGCCGGGGTTTGCTTGCGGCTGAACGGAGGATTCCGGGCAGACCACGGGAGACACGCGTGAGGACGGCGAGGGACGCATCCATGCTTATGGGGCTGGAGGAAGCCCCGGGTAAATTTAAAAAAAATCAGGTTTGCTTCAAGACAAATGTCTTTTCTTAGTTCCGCTTAACAGTGTGTGCGCAAGTGAACTCTTATAGCTTTAGGATTTCTGACGAATTACGAGTGCGGTTTGGAGCTCTGTTGTGCATACATCAGCATGGCTACGGATGTGGGGAACTGTTTATATCAAAAGCAGTAGATTGCACCTTTCAAAATCCCAATTGGAAAGGACAGAAAAACAGTACTCGAGAAGTCAGGAGAATTTAATTTATCACGCTATTAAGTTAAGGGATTGAAAAATCACCTTGCTTCCAAGTTGCCAACTTTGATCTTTTCAAATTGGCTTGAAACACGCTGCCCTCGGTAGAAAATGAAGTATGTCTCTATGTACATGTGGGAGGGGGCTGGACTCTAACCTCCAGCTATTCCCTGCCATCTCAGCTTTGCTGAATAGAGTAAACTGCAGATATTGTGAGGTTTAAAGCGGCGCCAACAAGCCAATCTCTGACAAAATTAGATCTCAGGCAAAGTTGGCTTCCTCCTTCTTCTGAGAGCCCATAAATAGACTCAGAAATGATATTCTATTAACGTCTTCCCTGCCAACCCATAATTCAGAGCTGCATGTCCCAGTCCAAAGCTGATGGCTGTAATGTTCTTGACTTCCCTGCAGTAATGAATTAAAATATATAGGTTATTACTGATATAATACAGCAGATTATTGAAAGTAAACCGTATAGATCATCCTTTATTAATTCAAACATTCACCTAGAAATGGAGGTTCCCTGCCATCACCTGCATCTCTCCAGTATGCCTGGATTTAATTGCAGGTTTATTCAATTCTGCAATCCTTGCTGTGTAATAGCTTATCTAAAAGAGGACTGTAACGGTCGGTGTCAGCACACAGAGAGTATCTGATTATTGATGATCTGCAGTATCACCAACAATACAGATGTATACCTGATTATTCGTGATCTGCAGAATCACCAATAATACCAGTATGGCTAACCTCTGGACACCTAATAAAGTGTAAGTGTTTGGGTGCAACCGTACTTCAAAGATTTAATGAGGCCTCACCAGAGGGGCTGGTGAGGTATAAACAGTACACAGAGTGTGTACTAACGTATAACCTCCAGCAAGCTGGAGAGACAATACAGAAGAGGCTGAATCTCCCGAGGGGCGGGTGATTCAGATTATACTGCAGACAAATGACCACCTGAGGTGCTGGCGAGTCAGACTGTACTGCAGCCTACGAGACACAGTAACACTAAAACGACAGGTACCTAATGAGCAGGAAATTAAAGCTAAACTATAGCCTAGCAGAGCTGCTGAACCAGTGGAGCTGGCGCAGATAACACCTCACCAGTGGCGAGGGCCCACTGGCGAGTAGAAGGGTCAGACAGGCAAGGTTCGTCAACAGAGAGATAAGTATCGGTACAGAATCGTGAGACAAGAGAGTAAACGGTAATCAGACAGAGGTTCAGCAACAGGTAGGCAGATAGACGAAAGTACAGGATCAGAAGGCAGGATCAGAGTCAGAGGAAATAGCTAAGAGTCATACACAGGAGATCAAACAGTAAGCAATATCCTAGTCTTGGTGTGAAATCCGTAGCATCAACACCCGGGAACTAGTCTAAACAAATAACAATAAACAGATAACAATCTCCTAGTCTTGGTGTGAAATCCGTAGCATCAACACCAGGGAACTAGTCTAAGGTCTGAGATCGCTAACACGCAAGTATTCACGACAACAGACAATCCTAAACTGAAGCCTGGAGGCTTATGAAGCAGAGGAGACCCCACTGGCACGCCCCTCCGAATCAGCCAATCCTGGGCGCCGTGGGACTCCTCTGACGTCACCCGACCAAGAGGTCAGCTGACGGGCTTCCTCCCCGCATAAAGGTCCCGTCTGTGCGCGCACCCGCGCGCTACGGTGACCCCCTGCCCGGAGAAGCGTTCCGTCCACGGCATCCTGGACGCCGAGCGTACGGATGGCCGCATGGAGGCAGCTGCGGTGGCGGTGCTGTTCGCCGCAGCTGCCTCGTTTCTCACAAGGACCCATAACAACATACTGTATAACTATTGGGGTGGAGACCCCCAATATATATATATGTATAAAAAAAGACTATAATTAGAAAAGGATAAAAGGAAAGGTAAGGCTTACCTTTCACGATGACAAATTAAACCAGTGTAACTGGAAACAAAAGTTTATTTCGCTTAATTATACGACAACGCATTTTGAAAGTCTATTCCCGCTTCCTCAGGTCATTTCAACAGCAAAAGTGGCTTGGTTGAGAACTGTGATGAGTGTGAGCACCTCTATAGACATAAAGGCGCTTACGCTCATTACAGTTTTCAACCACGGCACTTCTGTTTTCGAAATGACCTGATGAAGCAGGCAAGGACCTGCAAAATGTGTTTTCTTATACGTGTGCTAAATAAACTTTTGTTTCCAGTTACGCTAGTTTAATGTGACATCTGGAGAGGTAAGCCTTACCTCTTTTTTTTTTTTTTTTATAAATATAGTAAATTGGGTTTTTACATATATATCGGGTGCCTCCACCCCATTTTTTATATTAGTTCTTACCTCCATAGGAGTTATAGATCCTTAGGTTTATACCTTTATAAACTTGAAGAAATCTTGGACTGCATCAAACCAGATCCTGTTCCTGCACTGTGACCTGGAAAAGCAGGCGGAAAAAGTCAATTTTCAACAGGCCTAGACAGTTGTTGCAAGTGTTTGCAACCCACTTTTGTGAGTATATCACTACTATATCTTATCTCCTCTAACTTAGCAGATGATACAGCACCATCGGGCTCCCAGTCTCTGTCTTCTTGTTTTAGGTGGCCTATCTTCCATAACGACACATAAGAGAATGCAGTGAATTATTCAGGACACCCATTTTTTATGATAAATAACCTGAAAAATAAACACTTTCTATAGCTACATAGGCCCATATGCAATTAACTTTTTCACCTGTGTTTTCTCCTAGGTGATCATTTTAAATGTGTCAATAAAATAACTTTTAAGCCACCAGCAAGCAAGAAAATACTCAAAATAATTTTGATAGTACTTTTTCACCATCTTTTTGGTACTTTTTTTAGTTGAAAAGAGCTGTAAATGATTTTAAATTGATGAAAAAGTATCTAAATTGCATATGAGCCATATTGTTGAATATTATGTATATTGGCATGTAGCCCTGTCCTCCTAGTGAGGCTTAACCTAGCCTGTTCCACAACCCCCCGGAATTCCACAACGACTCGCGGGACGGGACCCGGTACCGGCGGATCCAGGCAGCAGAGGACGGCGGCGTGGGAGCGATCCGTGCGTATGGGGCTGGAGGAAGCCCCAGGTATGTATAAAAGCCCCCCCCCCCCCAACGTCTCTGGTTCCCTTTAAACACCCATCAAGTTTTCATTTCTTTTACTAAGACAGCTTTTCAAAATGATGTGTAAAATATATTTTTATCTAAGCCCTCAAATGTTTATTCAGTACATAGTACCAGCAAATGGCACATTATTTTATTGGATAATGGATACATAGCGTACCCATCCACACATATCCTTTTCCCAAGGACCTCACAATTTAAAGTCTACTCCCTACATGCAGAGCTATCCGTGTAATAAGGGGAGTTTGAATGGAAGCCAATTCACTCATTCTTGTACATTTCTATATGTTGATGGAAACCAAATCACTTGAATGAAGTCTCATGGTGTGCCTGGTGGGAGCCTGAACAAAAAAATCCAAAAGCTGCACGGCAAAAAAATCCTTTATAGGTTTGCTTAGTATATGATTTATTCTTTCGTAAATCTTCTAAATTGGCAAGAGAATCCTCTGCATTTAAAATATCAATCTATTCTACAGAAACTACAACTCTACTAGAGGAGAATATTGGGAGACACGTGTGATCATTTTAAGGTAATGTGTTTCTATGTCTCTGACTGGCAGATTTATCTGGTTTATGACATTTACGTCAAAGCAGGATGTCAGAGTGAGATATTATCCCATGGCCATGATCAACAACCACTCAGAGTCTTACAGATCAGTCACCTGGTCAAACTGATGGTATTGGCATGTATTTCTATCAATTGTTCTTAAGTCGAAGTTTTGTTGATTAAATTTCCCTAAATCTACAATTAGTACATGCTACAGAGCTACCCTCCCCCCCCCCCCCCCCCCCTTATAGATAACTAAATATATCCAGAATTGTTTATTTGTGAAACCATGTTCCGAAGGCCATACACATAAGCACGCTTTGCTTCATTCAAAAAGGTGCCTTTTGTATACCACTCCTCTCTGAACTTCTATCTCCACAGGCTTAAAAATAGGGGGGAAAACTCCTGTAGCCACAGCAAGCCCAAAGCAGGTGTGTATATGTGTGTGTGTGTGTGTGTGTGTGTGTGAGTGAGTGTGTGTGTGTGTGGGGGGGGGGGCAACTTCTTATATCATCTTCTTCTGATACAGATGCCACATTTCAAAGCAATTGTTGACAGTGTTAATATGTCTGGGATTCTAATAAATTAGGAAAACTTGTTTTTGATATATTCCCATGGTGTGTGGTTTAGTATAACCAGGGCCGGGCCGAGGCATAGACTGGAGAGGCACCAGCCTCAGGGTGCAGTGTAGGAGGGGGCGCACAATTCATTCAGCTGTTATTCCTAATTGTGTATGAAGCAGAAAGAAATAAGAAAACGGGATACATAGCAGTGACTTCAAGCCAGATAACTAGATATTAAGGTGTTGGGGAGGTTGTGGGCCCTGTGGCCCTCTTAGTCTAATAGCAATCAGTGTGTGACAGCTGGGGTCGGAGGGATGGAGGGGCGCACTTTGGTGTCTTAGCCTTGGGTGCTGGAGGACCTTGTCCCGGCTCTGAGTATAACCAAGGTCCCATCCAAAAATACTGTGTGTGGAGCAGTGTAGAGACTGAAGGGGAGTAATATTGATCTGTCTGGCTGTCTGACTCATGTTGGAGTTGGGATCAGAGGTGACTTTTGAGGAGCTGGTCCCTTGTCAATCTCAGAGATCTTAGAGAAGCAGGGCCGTTTAAAGAGAACCCGTAACCAAATATTGAACTTGATACCAATCAGTAGCTGATAACCCCTTTCCCATGAGAAATCTATTCCTTTTCTTGAATGGATAATCAGGGGGCTCTGTATGGCTGATATTGTGGTGAAACCCCTCCCACAGTGTGATGTCAACACCTCACAGCACTGAGGTATTGACATCACACTGTGGGAGCCTTGTTGCATTGTTGGAAATAACAGTTGTTTCCAACTGCCAAAAAAGCTAGAAGCATCTCCTTCCACTGATATCACCTGACTAAACCATTTATACCTCATTATTGTAAAAATTAAGCACTTTTTTATTACATTATTTTCACTGGAGTTCCTCTTTAAAGACTTTTCAGGCAAACCTGTGAGGATATTCCCCAGTATAGGTAGCTAGTATAGTTGCCCAGTATAGATAGCTAGTATAGTTGCCCCCAGTATATGTAGTATAGTTGCCCCTGTATAGGTAGCTAGTATAGTTGCCCTACAGTATAGGTAGTATAGTTGCCACAAAATAGGTAGCTAGTATAGTTGCCCCCAGTATAAGTAGTATAGTTGCCCCAGCATGGGTAGCTAGTATAGTTTCCCCAGTATAGGTAATATAGTTGCCCCAGTATAGGTAGCCTGGACGGAGGAGCAGCAGGCACGTATCCCCCCACCCCCCTCACCTGGCTGCACTACCCCCTCTGTGTCAGAGGCTCTGCCTCTGACACAGGAGACCAGAGTTCTAATCTTGTCTCTGTCTGTTCAGTAAGCCAGCATCTATTCAGTAGGAGACCTTAGGCAAGTCTTCCTAACACTGCTATCTTGTCTAATTTTTCTCTTGACAACTGTTGAACACAAAAGACAAGGCCATGTCTGGCTACATATCTGTAAGCAGTGGCTGCATGGTGTAATGGTTAAGGGCTCTGCCTCTGACACAGGAGACCAGAGTTCAAATCTCTTCTCTGTCTGTTCAGTAAGCCATCACCTATTTCAGTAGGAGACCTCAGGCAAGTCTTCCTAATGCTGCTATCTTGTCTAATTTTTCTCTTTTATTGAGCATAAATGGTAAATGCTAGGCCAGCTTCAGTTAGTACTGTTGTGGTACAGTGGTTAAGGTACTTGCCCACCACACAGTGAGACCTGGGTTCAATTCTCAGCTATGGTATGTAAACTGGCTTTTGAAATAATATAATTCTCTGGCAGACGTAAGGGACACCTCCTGTGGCGCCAAAATGACCGCCATGGGAGCACTGCTAGGTCCCATGCCGTAAGCGACACTTCCTGCTGCAAAACAATAAAATAAATAAATAATAAACAAAAAAATAATAATGACCGTTGGAACAGCCACTAAGTCCCATGGGCTACCATTTAGCAAAAATGAGGTTTCATTTGCGATTACTTTAATTTTTCCACCGGAATCCGGAATTCCACGGAAATCCGCAAAATTCCGCGGAAATGTAATGGTAACGGAATTTAGCGCTGGCGGTATTCCGGAATTCCGGCGGAACGGAATTTGCTCTTTACAATCATCCCTACAGCTGAGTCAGAATACCTGATCTGTTACATGCTTGTTCAGCGTCTATAACTTAAAGTATTAGAGACACAGAATCAGGGGGACTGCCAGGCATTCAGGCAACTGACCTAGTGTATTATTATCGGCCTCTCCTTGTTATGGTTGTTTTAGTTTATACTTGTCTTGAGATGTCACTTCACTACTTCTTCTTATTATTATTTTTATTTGCTAATTGCTTATTCTCATTTGCTGAATGCTTAGGTCGGGAATTTCTTTTTTAGATCCTTTAACCTCCCTATTGTTAAGGTCAAACCTGACTCACCCTAAAAAAAAATATCTACAGGACAAGTCAGACTCGTCAAGTTATTACAATTACACACCTGCAGAGTTGCTGGCGTGCAGGATCCCTCATTGGCACCTCACGGCTTCCCTGCGTGCATATTCCTGTCTTCTTCTCAGCGATTCCCAATTCCTCTTTTTCCTCCTTCATCGTTTCCTGTCCCTCAGCAATCACATCCCCCAGCTTGTCCCTCTCATGACGCTGCATGCGCCATCACATTGACATTAGGAGTATTGGATTTAATACAAACATCATGAATCAGATTTTTTTTTCATATGTTTGGGATTTTGGGTTTCATTCTATGAGTAAGTGCCAAGCAGGAGAAATGTATTGCTATTACTCTGCACATGTACCTGAGCTATCACATCTTTGAATAAACTTTACTGAAATCCAGATCAGAGTGCAGACATTTCCTTCCGTTGGAATATTTTGTGTTTCTCTCAGAACAGCATGAAGAACAACATGCCAATGTTCTGTGAGAATGCCAAATAGTGGTGGAAGTGTCTGAGTAGGGCGCAAGGTAATTAAATTGTAATGGTGTGTTCACATCTGTGGATTAGCAGTACAGTGTGTATCTGTTGCCAATAATGCAATGCATACGGTGAACTGAGACATTGCAACATTTGCCTTAATACAAATCTTCTTATTAACGGGGCTACCTGCAAGCCATTTTGAAGCTAAATGCCACTAAGTAGCATTTTGAAACTTCAATCTACCTTTGGTATAGTTTTCTAGTAAATTTGATGAATGTCATGGAAACAGTATACTGTTTAGTGTTAGGCCTCTTTGACATAGAAGGCTGAAGGTGGTAAAATCACTGCCAGCAAGCCGCTCTCGTGCACTGGCTGGGTGCTTGTTAGTGCTCGATCTGGGCACTCTGTCATGGGTACATTCAAAAATAGCGTGGCAAAAAAAATGGCACAGGGTGATGCCGATAATGGCATCTAAGGGTATAAATTATTCTTAAACGTTAAATAACCTTACCAATAACCTGTCATTTTAATAGTGGTACATTTTAAAAATAGCGTCACAAACAGTGAAGATTGTAATCAGCTCATTATGATTACGTGAAATTTTGTGTATATTTTCACATTTACGCTTATATGTAATTACGTTTGGTAAATTCAATTGACTTCGTATAGTGATTCGTAATTTTGCCTAAAATTTTGTGTAATTTTTGCATAATTTTATGCTGACTTTGGCAAAGAATAGCAAAGTCGTTTTTGAGAAAATTGAGTTTAAAAATGCAAAGAAAAAAATGTTTTTTAAACAAAAAAATAACAGTTTAAAAAACATTTTTCTTTGCATATTTAAAATCGTTTTTTTCACAAACTACTATCTCTTTTTGAAAAATTATTTTTTTGATTGGTACCCAATACTCTCCTTAACATATGTAGCAATGTTGGTAGCTGTAGCATGTATGGGGGCTTTGCTATTAACCACCACAGTCGGCAAAAAAATACACGAAATTGCATTAAAATTCTGCGAAAAATTCAGCAAAATTATGAAATATTACTATTACATCCAGAAATTTAGCATTATGATTATGATGCATAAATGCAAATTTCTATGCGAAATTTCGGCTCACCACTGGCCACAAGCTCCAGCTGGCCTCCTGCTTCGCTCCAGCATACTTTCACAATCCTACCGTATTGTCAGTGCTGTTGCTTGCTTTCTCTTCCTACTATGGGATGGGACAGACCCCGTATTCTCTGCAGCTTCTGCCACTCTGTAATCCAAGCAGCAGCATCAGAAAATACAGGGTCTGTTCCATCCCATAGCAGGAAGAGAAATCCAGCAACAGCACTGACAATACGGAGATGCAGCTAGCAGAGGAGACCGGGTCGTTGTTCCGTCCCATAAACAGAAGACACTGGCTTGCAGCAGGAGACGGGATCAGGGCCATCACGGAAGGTACTGATCTGCCTGCTTTGAGGATGGGAGGTGCGACCGTGTGAGGAGATGATCATTAATTATCATTTGTAGGTTAGCTCGCAACATTTTTACATCGCCAGTATTTAATGTTAAAAGATGGCAGCTTTATTTAACTATTTTATATTTGCATGCCGGTAGCGTTACTTAACGTTTTTAGGTTTCCAAGCACCATTTTTTAATGTTACAAGCAGGTTAATGATGACTTGTGCCATAATGTTACACTGATGCCGGTTAATTAGCGATAGTCATAGAGATACATAGTGGCACCATTTTTATATCTACGTGCTGTGCACCATTTTTATCTGACCCGCTCTGTCATGGAGCCACGTCTGAACGCAGATGTGGTTCTATGCCACCGGGTTACACTACAGCATGTCAAGCTATCATGTGTGGTGTTACTGACACTGCATTGTAATTGCACCAAAATGGCGCTCATGGCCGGTAGCCTGAGAAGCACGAGAAGTACATTGTTCACCCTCCCATGTGAAAGAAACCTTAAAGTAAACTAGAGACCTAAAAATTGAAAGAATCAATACTGTATTTTTCGGACTATAAGACGCACTTTTTCTTCCCCAAAACTGGGGGGAAAAGTGGGTGCGTCTTATAGTCCGAATATACGTTGAAGCAGAGCACTTACCAGCTGGTATTCTCTTCTCCTGCTCTCTGCAGCTCTACCGCGGGATCCCTAGAACTTCCAGCGGGTAGGATATCAGCAAGGTCCTGTGTGACAATGAGCCAGGCAGCCGTTCACCTGCAGGCATGATTGCGGAAAACTGGCAGCATGTGGCAGATCCGCAAGGTCTGGTGTGAGAAGGACCGAGGCAGCCATTCACCTGCTTGCATCCATGCGGAAAACTGGCGTCGGGTGGGAGATCCGGGAGGTCCGGTGTGACAAGGAGTAAGGCAGCCATACACCCGCGGGCATAACACGCAATGCAGTCCAGCCTACAGCCCGTGCGCTCTTCCCCTCTGCCTTCATCTGTTAGCATGCAGCCGCTTTCAAAACTCGTAATAGCGCTACCGCTCTGGGCTCCTCTGAACTTCCTGGTTACGGTGTCCAGCCACCACGTGACCCCCGCAGTGCACGTGTGCTTTCAGGTCACGTGGTGGCTGGACACCATAACCAGGAAGTTCGGAGGAGCCCAGAGCGGTAGCGCTATTACGAGTTTTGAAAGCTTGCTAACAGATGAAGGCAGAGGGGAAGAGCGCACGGGCTGTAGGCTGGACTGCATTGCGTGTTATGCCCGCGGGTGGATGGCAGCCTTACTCCTTGTCACACCGGACCTCCCGGATCTCCCACCCGACGCCAGTTTTCCGCATGGATGCAAGCAGGTGAATGGCTGCCTCGGTCCTTCTCACACTAGACCTTGCGGATCTGCCACATGCTGCCAGTTTTCCACATTCATGCCTGCAGGTGAACGGCTGCCTGGCTCATTGTCACACAGGACCTTGCTGATATCCTACCCGCTGGAAGTTCTAGGGATCGCTAGTGATGATCTCTGACAAGCAGGCACGATGAAGATGAAGCTGGTGTTGTGGAAGCCATCCATGGGACCAATAAGGTGATGGTTTGTAAAGATTTATGCAACTGTAGCGGAAGGGTTGATGAGATGCAGCACAAGGCAATGTATGCTTACATTCTGGGCTGGGAGGGCAGTGGGGGTCATTTTTGGTGGAGTCAGTTTGGGGCAAAAGGTACATAAGACGTTTCTGCACCATAGACCACCAGATTTAGTATATATATATATATATATATATTCCCCTAATTTTTGACCTTTAAACTTAGGTCCGGAGCGTCTTATAGTCTGAAAAATACGGTACTTACCTGTAGCTTCCTCCAGCCCCATAAGCACATCTGAGTCCCTCACCGTCCTCCCGCTGTCTGCTGTTCAGCCACAAGTAACTGGCTCAGTCGCGTCAGTCGGGGTCTTCGAAGAATGCGCAAGGTACTGGGGCTGATTGTGGCTGAACGGCAGACCGCTGGAGGACAGCGAGAGACTCACACGTGCTTTTGGGGCTGAAGGAAGCCGCAGGTAAGTATTGATTCTTTATATGTTTAGGTCTCTGGTACACTTAAAGGCGTCAAAGAATTCTCATCTCTCTGTTTGAGTCATCAATTCAAGTGCAAGAAAAACATGCATCTTTTTTCACTCATACGGTATATATTGTTTTCCTGCAATGGCTCATTCACTAAACAGGGAGAGTCATGCACACCCATGGTTCACTGGGGACGTGTATACATCAGATGGAGTTGTTCTAATCAGACAAGAGTAATACTAGAAAAGTGATTGCAGTAAAACACATGCTGCGATCCACACACATCTCTAAAGGTACCCATATACTGGTCGATTTTGGCCATTGATACACAGCCAATTCAACCGCTCTGATCTAATCAGCTAGAAATCGATGCAGCAAATTGCATGATTGATTGACCAATCAATTAATTTCTGACTGATTTAGATCGATTTAGTCAATTGATCTGGATGGAAAATCTAGGTTGATCGGCTGCTGGAGGCAGATCAATGGCCCATAGCGTTGCATTGGATCGGATAGTGCAACAATACATTTTGATAGGTTTTTAATAGATTTCATACTAAGGTCTATTGGAAATCTGTTTCTAGTGCGTGGCACACAGCAGATTATTTACAGGATCTTCTCAAAAAATTAGCATATTGTGATAAAGTTCATTATTTTCTGTATTGTACTGATAAACATTAGACTTTCATATATTTTAGATTCATTACACTACAACTTAAGTAGTTCAAGCCTTTTATTGTTTTAATATTGATGATTTTGGCATACAGCTCATGAAAACTCAAAATTCCTTTCTCAAAAAATTAGCATATTTCATCCGACCAATAAAAGAAAAGTGTTTTTAAAAACCAAAAAAGTCAACCTTCAAATAATTATGTTCAGTTATGCACTCAATACTTGGTCGGGAATCCTTTTGCAGAAATAACTGCTTCAATGCGGTGTGGCATGGAGGCAATCAGCCTGTGGCACTGCTCAGGTGTTATGGAGGCCCAGGATGCTTCGATAGCGGCCTTAAGCTCATCCAGAGTGTTGGGTCTTGCGTCTCTCAACTTTCTCTTCACAATATCCCTCAGATTCTCTATGGGGGTCAGGTCAGGAGAGTTGGCAGGCCAATTGAGCACAGTAATACCATGGTCAGTAAACCATTTACCAGTGGTTTTGGCACTGTGAGCAGGTGCCAGGTCGTGCTGAAAAATGAAATCTTCATCTCCATAAAGCTTTATTATTATTGATTTGGGTGCAATGCAATCCATAGCATGTTTCATAGCTGAGCTGCCTTGTAGTAAATCACCTGTCCTGGCTAGTGTTGGGCGAACACCTAGATGTTCGGGTTCGCGAACGTTCGCCGAACATCGCCGCGATGTTCGGGTGTTCGTGCCGAACTCCGAACATAATGGAAGTCAATGGGGACCCGAACTTTCGTGCTGTGTAAAGCTTCCTTACATGCTACATACCCCAAATTAGCAGGGTATGTGCACCTTGGGAGTGGGTACAAGAGGGAAAAAAATATTTGAAAAAGAGCTTATAGTTTTTGAGAAAATTGATTGTAAAGTTTCAAAGGAAAAACTGTCTTTTAAATGTGGAAAATGTCATATTTCTTTGCACAGGTAACATGCTTTTTTTCGCCATGCAGTCATAAATGTAATACAGAGAAGAGGTTCCAGGAAAAGGGACTGGTAACGCTAACCCAGCACCAGCAGCAGCAGATGTGATGGAACAGGAGGAGGCGCAGGAGGAGAAGGCCATGCTTTGTGAGACACAACAACCCAGGCCTTGCATGAGGACAAGAAGCGTGCGGATAGCATGCTTTGTACCGCCATGCAGTCATAAATGTAATAAAGATGAGTGGTTCAATAAACAGGGACCACGCGGCAACGCTAACCCAGCAGCAGCAGACGTGATGGAACAGGAGGAGGCGCAGGAGGAGAAGGCCACGCTTTGTGAGACACAACAACCCAGGCCTTGCATGAGGACAAGAAGCGTGCGGATAGCATGCTTTGTACCGCCATGCAGTCATAAATGTAATAAAGATAAGTGGTTCAATAAACAGGGACCACGCGGCAACGCTAACCCAGCAGCAGCAGACGTGATGGAACAGGAGGAGGCGCAGGAGGAGAAGGCCACGCTTTGTGAGACACAACAACCCAGGCCTTGCATGAGGACAAGAAGCGTGCGGATAGCATGCTTTGTACCGCCATGCAGTCATAAATGTAATAAAGATAAGTGGTTCAATAAACAGGGACCACGCGGCAACGCTAACCCAGCAGCAGCAGACGTGATGGAACAGGAGGAGGCGCAGGAGGAGAAGGCCACGCTTTGTGAGACACAACAACCCAGGCCTTGCATGAGGACAAGAAGCATGCGGATAGCATGCTTTGTACCGCCATGCAGTCATAAATGTAATAAAGATAAGTGGTTCAATAAACAGGGACCACGCGGCAACGCTAACCCAGCAGCAGCAGACGTGATGGAACAGGAGGAGGCGCAGGAGGAGAAGGCCACGCTTTGTGAGACACAACAACCCAGGCCTTGCATGAGGACAAAAAGCATGCGGATAGCATGCTTTGTACCGCCATGCAGTCATAAATGTAATAAAGATAAGTGGTTCAATAAACAGGGACCACGCGGCAACGCTAACCCAGCAGCAGCAGAGGTGATGGAACAGGAGGAGGCGCAGGAGGAGAAGGCCATGCTTTTTGAGACACAACAACCCAGGCCTTGCATGAGGACAAAAAGCGTGCGGATATAGCAGCAATGCTTTTTGCCGCCATGCAGTCATAAATGTAATACAGATGAGAGGTTCAATAAACAGGGACCGGAAACGCTACACCATCCCAGATGTTCATTGGTCATGTTACTTGGTTGGGGTCCTGGAGTGTTGCGTAGTCATTTCCAATCCAGGATTGATTCATTTTAATTTGAGTCAGACGGTCTGCATTTTCTGTGGAGTGGCGGGTACGCCGATCTGTGACGATGCCTCCGGCAGCACTGAAACAGCGTTCCGACATAACGCTGGCTGCCGGGCAAGCCAGCACCTCTATTGCGTACATTGCCAGTTCGTGCCAGGTGTCTAGCTTTGATACCCAATAGTTGAAGGGTGCAGATGGATTGTTCGACACAGCTACGTCATCTGACATGTAGTCCTTGACCATCTTCTCCAGGCGATCGGTGTTGGACGTGGATCTGCACGCTTGCTGTTCAGTGGGCTGCTGCTGCATGGGTGTCAGAAAATTTTCCCACTCCAAGGACACTGCCGATACCATTCCCTTTTGGGCACTAGCTGCAGGTTGCATTGTTTGCTGCCCTCCTGGTCGTCCTGGGTTTGCGGAAGTCAGTCTGTCGGCGTACAACTGGCTAGAGGAGGGGGAGGATGTCAATCTCCTCTCTAAAGTCTCCACAAGGGCCTGCTGGTATTCTTCCATTTTGACCTGTCTGACTCTTTCTTCAAGCAGTTTTGGAACATTGTGTTTGTACCGTGGATCCAGAAGGGTATAAACCCAGTAATTGGTGTTGTCCAGAATGCGCACAATGCGTGGGTCACGTTCAATGCAGTCTAGCATGAATTGAGCCATGTGTGCCAGAGTCCTACCAGAATCCTCATCATCCTCTTGTGAGCGTTGTGATAGTTGTTGTGATGCATCATAGTCGTCACCTTCCTCCTGGTCTGCTTCTGCTGACCATTCGCGCTGAATTGTGGAAGTCCAACGTGCACCGCTCTGGCCCTCGTCAGTGGTGGCATGAAATTCCTGCTCCAACTCCAGCTGTTCCTCCTCCTCTTCTTCGTCATAGCTGCTGGGGCCAGCGTTCCCTGAGGCGGATGGCCTGATGTTGGTACCATCACGCTGATCGTTTTCTCCTTCAGATTCCCCCAGTTGCATCATGGCAGCTGTTTCCTTGATTTTCAACATTGACCTCTTCAGTAAACACAGCAGTGGTATGGTAATGCTGACTGAAGAGTTGTCACTGCTCACAAGCAACGTGGATTGCTCAAAACTTTGGAGGACTTGGCAGAGGTCCAACATGTTGGCCCAATCGGATCCACAGAAGCTTGGCAGCTGTCCGGATGCGCCTCGGTACTGCGCCGTCATGTACTGGACCACTGCACTCTTCTGCTCACAAAAGCGGGCTAGCATGTGCAGCGTAGAATTCCAGCGCGTAGGGACATCACACAGCAAGCGATGGTGGGGGAGATTGAAGCGCTCCTGCATCTTGGCGAGTGCCCCCGAAGCAGTACTGGAATTTCTACAATGTTTGGCCACTCGACGCACCTTCAACAGAAGATCGGCCACGCCTGGGTATGTCCTCAGGAACCGCTGAACTACTAGGTTCATCACGTGCGCCAGGCAAGGGATGTGTGTCAGCTTAGCCAACCTTAAAGCGCGAATGAGATTACTCCTATTATCACACACAACCATGCCCGGTTTCAGGTCCAGCGGTGCCAGCCACAAATCCGTCTGTTCCTTTATTCCCTTCCAAATTTCCTCCCCTGTGTGCTGCTTATCCCCAAGGCAGATCAGCTTCAGCAACGCTTGCTGACGCATGCCAACAGCTGTGCTGCACTGCTTCCACGATCCTACTGCTGCTGGGTTAGCGTTTCCGGATGAGGTACAGCTTTGAGATGCGTTGGAGGAAAAGGAGTCAGAGAGGTAGGTGCTGCTGTTGTTATCCAGTGGGAGGGACGGCGGTGCAGCTGTTTGCGGCGTGGGCAACACCCGCGCCGTAGCAGGTGAGGAATCGCTGCCAGGCTCCACAAGGTTCACCCAGTGCGCGGTAAGGAAGATGTATCGACCCTGGCCGAACGCACTCGTCCAGGTGTCAGTGGTGAGGTGAACCTTGCAGGCACCGGCATTCTTCAAGCTTCGGGTTATTTTGCTGACCACGTGCTCATGCAACTCAGGCACTGCAGAGCGCGCAAAGTGGTAGCGGCTGTTAAACCACGTAACGTGGGATGGCCACTGACATCATGCCCTTGAAGCTGTTTGTCTCCACCACTCGATATGGCAGCATTTCGCAGGCCAGAAGCTTGGCTATGCTGGCTGTTACTGCCACGGCCCGGGGGTCATTTGCTGGCAATTTCCTCTTGCGCTCAAACATCTCCGACACAGACAACTGAACCGTAGCGCTGCACACGGAAGGGCTGTTGGTTGTTGTGTTTGATGAACACTGGGAGACCTCAAGAGCACTACTCCGGAAAGTGACAGTGTCAGCGTCGTCTGATGTTTGTGAATGTTGTGAACCACGCAATGGCTGGGCTACTGCTGCTGCTGAGGCGGGTCTGGTGGTGAGTCTGGTGAACCCAAGGGAGGCAGTGTTGCTTGTACCCTGTCCTGCCGCATTTGCCCACAGAGTGGGATGTTTGGATAGCATGTGGTGGCTCATGCTGGTGGTGGAGAGGTTGTTAATACTTTTCCCCCTGCTCAGGCGGGTCTTGCACACCTTGCAAATCACCATGGTAACATCCTCAGTGCAGTCTTCAAAGAAAGCCCAGACTTTGGAGCACCTGCCTTGCTGGCGATTTCTGTTTGCTCCTCTTTTGCCTCTCACTTAAACTTGCACGCTTGTGGTGCCTGAAATTGCGCGCCGCCTACCTTGTGGCACAAGGCGAACTCGTGCAGCAGTGAGTTCTTCAACAGACTCATCTGTGCTGCTGCTACGACGGCGATGTTCTCGTTCACAAACAAAATCTGGGTCTCTGTCCACATTGTCCATACCCTCCTCTTCCATCTCCTGAAACTCGTCATATGTCATTGTGGGGGTCCGCCGCCGTGGAGTAGAGCTCCCCAGAACAACCTCTGCGCAGCTCATTTCAACGTCGTCTTCCAGATCTTGTCGGCCGACCTCCTGCCCAACTTGCTCTGGGATTTGGGTTTCCGAGTCCTCCTCGGACTCGCCTTGTATTTCAGTGCGCGGTGCATTTCCCACAGTTAATGGTTGTGAATCCAGGCACAACATTTCTGGCTGTTCCTCCATTGACCTTTGAAAGGTGGAAGTTTGTTGGGCTGGGAATAGCTCCTGCGAATACCCCATTGTGTCCTGAGGTAATTCATCGGACTGGTTATCTGGCAGTTGTGTGCGTGGTGTCGCTGCCGGTTGTGTCAGCTTTGTGCCCACTGGCTCCTTGTAACTGGCTGAGGACTCGGACCTCGTGCGTGATGTGCTGGTGCTGCTTAACCCACTGCTGGACGCTTGAGAGGTCATCCAAGTAATTATCTGGTCCTGTTCTTTTGGATTTGTGAGGGTTGTTGTCCTGGACAACATGGGCGGTATTGAGTGGGTTTTCTTGGGTGCTCCCCTGTGGCCTGTACGTGAACAGTCAGGGGAAACACCTCTTCCCTTGCCCCTCCCTCTTTCACCGGATTTCTTCCTCATTTCACTTATCCTTACAGTACACGCTGACTGGCAGCAGTACAGTGGCAGTACAGAAATGCTATACAGTACCACTATTCCCAGCAGCGACACAGAGCACAATGCTATACAGTGGCGGGTGAGCGGTGTACCACTATTCCCAGCAGCAACACAGAGCACAATGCTATACAGTGGCGGGTGAGCGGTGTACCACTATTCCCAGCAGCGACACAGAGCACAATGCTATACAGTGGCGGGTGAGCGGTGTACTACTATTCCCAGCAGACACAGAGTGGCAGTAAACAGAATGCTATATAGTGTGGCTGAGCGAGGTACACAGAGTGGCAGTAAACAGAATGCTATATAGTGTGGCTGAGCGAGCGGTGTACTACTATTCCCAGCAGACACAGAACAGTAAACAGAATGCTATATAGTGTGACTGAGCGAGGTACACAGAGTGGCAGTAAACAGAATGCTATATAGTGTGGCTGAGCGAGCGGTGTACTACTATTCCCAGCAGACACAGAACAGTAAACAGAATACTATATAGTGTGGCTGAGCGAGGTACACAGAGTGGCAGTAAACAGAATGCTATATAGTGTGGCTGAGCGAGCGGTGTACTACTATTCCCAGCAGACACAGAACAGTAAACAGAATGCTATATAGTGTGGCTGAGCGGTGTACCACTATTCCCAGCAGCGACACAGAGCACAATGCTATACAGTGGCGGGTGAGCGGTGTACCACTATTCCCAGCAGCGACACAGAGCACAATGCTATACAGTGGCGGGTGAGCGGTGTACCACTATTCCCAGCAGCGACACAGAGCACAGTGCTATACAGTGGCGGGTGAGCGGTGTACCACTATTCCCAGAAGACACAGAGTGGCAGTAAACAGAATGCTATATAGTGTGGCTGAGCGAGCGGTGTACTACTATTCCCAGCAGACACAGAACAGTAAACAGAATGCTATATAGTGTGGCTGAGCGAGGTACACAGAGTGGCAGTAAACAGAATGCTGAGCGAGCGGTGTACTACTATTCCCAGCAGCGACACAATGACTGGGGGGACCCTGGCTAGAGTGGCTGGAGCGCGAACTACCCTGCCTGCCTACCCAAAGCTAAACCCACAGACAAATGGCGGAAATATGACGTGGTTCGGGTATTTATTTACCCGAACCACGTGACAGTTCGGCCAATCAGAGCGCGTTCGGGTCCGAACCACGTGACCCGTTCGGCCAATCACAGCGCTAGCCGAACGTTCGGGGAACGTTCGGCCATGCGCTCTTAGTTCGGCCATGCGGCCGAACGGTTTGGCCGAACACCATATGGTGTTCGGCCGAACTCGAACATCACCCGAACAGGGTGATGTTTTGCAGAACCCAAACAGTGGCGAACACTGTTCGCCCAACACTAGTCCTGGCAGCTGCTCCTTTGCAATCTCCACCTTCAGCCACGTTGCCCGTGTCTTCTGTATACCCGGCACATGTTATTTATACATAACATTCACCGGATGAAGAAGACACAGGCAGCGTGGCTGAAGTCAGAAATTGGAACAGCCACCAGGAAGATCAAAGCAGCTGCCAAAACAGGTGCGTTGCTACAAGGCAGCGCAGCTACGGAACATGTGAGGTTCACGGGGAACAGTCAGACTCAGCAGGAGACTAGCTACGGGGTCCAGAAGAGCGGGGTCCTGGGTCTGACTTTGCTTGGGGGGAGTAGATGGACCTCAAGGTGCTTTTGCCCCGGTTTACACTGGCCCTGCTCCTACTACATAGACTTGGTGAGATGTACAATCAAAATCATATCATCGGTGGGCACCAACAACAACAACAAAACATTTGTACAGCACTTTTCTCCCATAGGACTCAAACCACATAGACTTCTCTCAGATCAGTACATGGTTGGGATTTGGAATTTGTTACTGGGGAAAGTTATGTGATCATAAATGCTGATTTCAGCACCTTAAGGGTTGGAGCCAGTGGCGTAACAATAGACCTTGAAAGGGAAGCAGATGCTGGGGGCTGCAGAAGCCACAGGAGACCCCATGAGGGGAGAAGTTTCTTTTCCATGTCCCGAGAGACTGACAACTAAGGGCACGGAGAGATAAATCTTTCTTCTCTCTGCACAATTGTTCTAATGACTGCATCTGCTCAGCCACTGATAAGAAATCATACAAAGTTTTGCAGACAAAGACTTGTAGACAGACCCTATTCAGTGTGCACCAGGCCCTGCCCCTAACATCTCTATGCCTCCCCAAGTGCTCTGTACTGTAGGGATGCTGTAAAAGTCTGCAGAGACAGTTCTGTTCCATGAGAGATGGACAGAGTGAGCGTAATGAGGCTGAGAGCACACTCATCTGTCTGTTTTCTGTGTGTGTTTTCTGCACCCCATGGGCTTGATTCACTAAACCATAATAACTCAAATATCACACCTTATGAAAGATATCACACCTTATCAAAGTTAACACGTCTTATCAGAGTAGCATAGCGACGAGTGCCATTGCCAATTAGCAGACATACGTTTGTAGTGCTCACTATGCTACTCTGATAAGGCGTGATCACTTTGATAAGGTGTGATATCTTTGATAAGGTGTGATATTTGAGTTATCACAGTTTAGTGAATCAAGCCCAATGTGTGTCTGTATGTGTGAAAACACGCATGTATCACAGAAGCTAATGTAATTGATAGAGAAAATGCCTGCAGTGCTTCTCTGCTGTCTGTTTTTATCTGCATGGGGAAAACACATTCAAGTGTGCACTAGCCATTTGATTAACATTGGTTTTCAGTTTACCTGTGCAGAAAGCGAGGAGGGGCCCCATCCAAAGTTTCACATGGGGGCGCAGTAATTTCCAGGTACGCCCCTGGTTGGAGCTGTGTCACACTTTGCCCATCCACTTATTTTTTCATTGCCCACCACATCCTACTCTGTGCTGTGCCCAGCTGGCAGCAGCTTGATAATCTTTACAGTGTCCAGGGTTAAACTCTTAATATCGCCATCAGGCCAGCTAGCTGGCTGAAGAAGTAATGCTGCACACACCCGTTAGATCCTTGTTTCAATTATTTTGCCTGGAAAAAGCCGAATGACATTTTGAAATATCAATACTCAGCTGCCTCTCGGCTAAATTAATTTTGACCTACACATCCATACTTGGAAAATTTTTGAACACTAATCCATGCCTTTTATATACATAAGAAAATCAATAGCGGAAAACAGCCCTTAGCGGAAGCGTGCCTTATTCATGAAGACTAACAGGACACCCCTTCCTGCTTTAGCCACTCTCAGTCCATTGCTGCCTTGGCTCTTTCATCCTGCTTTGCTTTGTTTTCAAGAAATATAAAAGTGCATCTACTAAAATAACCTGCAGAGTGCTTAAAGGACATCCGAGGTGAAAATAAACTGATGAGAAAAACAATTGTATCTATGGACCTTCTCCTAAAAATGACTTTTTAAGATATCCCACAGTTTTATTTTATATTTAAATCTAGTTTTTTTTAAGTTTTTACTGTTCCACTGTCCCTGCTCAATGACACCTTCATTGAAGTATGCTAGAGCTCAAATCTATGAATTACTGACCCTTTTTATCTCTTTCTTGCTCTCGGAAGCCCTTTACGGACAGGAAGCTATTTTATGGTTGTAATTAATTGTCAGTGAGGGGTATGCTATAGTCTGAGCCACTCCGGGTCGGAGTGGGTCAGACTATATCATACCCCTGACTGTCCCGACCCAGACAGAAACTGCACCTTGCATACCTGGTGCTTAACTCTTTCAGGCAGATAAAGTAAAAAAGGAACACAGCCTAGTTATTTGTATGCTTGGTACTATACATACACATGTCTATCTCAACATGTCACGTGTCACCTAGGTTGTCCTTTAAGAATGAGCTGGGAGATAATTATACAGTATGTTTCAGTTCTGATTCTGCATGCATCATATAAACTGTTAAGCTCTGTGAAGCTGGCCCCCCTACAATCAGCACAAATAACAATTCCATCATGTTTGGTTAGTGCTACATTTGTGCCCAATATTTAGATTCATAATATGTATGTGCAATAACTGAGCAAATGTGTATATATATATATATATATATATGTCTGCTGCAGTAATGTGACTTTTAAACTTGCTTTTCTGTCTGCACATACTGCGCCGTCTAACCTTGACATTTGAAAGATTCTTGTAACATAAACAAAGAATGTTTTGGCTTCTTGTAACTAGAATAATCTTATAAGCTTCACAGCCTGGAATATGCTGAGATGTCTCAGAGCAATATTTTAGAAAAGTACTCTAACTTCACAGTTTACAATGAAATTTTGCATAGAACATTAAAACTTAAAACATACACATATGACAGCTTTTCCTGCATAAATAAAACCGCTAGAATTCTGACAGTGCTGCCAAAATTAAGATTTGTGCTGCTCTCATTTTGAAGATAATAGCACTTATTATTTCCAAAACAGTACCATCACTCAGCTCCCATACAACAACCTACAGACATGAAACTGGTATGGGTGGGTAGTGCTGAATGTGCATGTGCCTCTTTTATGCTACAAAAATCTTTTATAGTTTTTGAGATATTCATGTTTTATAATGGTCAAGAGTTCACTTAGCACTTCTACAACATTGCAAAGGCTGAGTGAGCCTGAGTGAACTTTTGACCTTTATGATTTTTGCAGCACAAATGAGCACATGCACAGCACTACCCACCCATACCAGTTTCATGTCTGTAGGTTGTTGTATGGGAGCTGGGTGATGATATTGTTTGGGAAATAATAATTGCTATTATCTTCAAAAAAGCAGCACTAAGCAATCATGATTGATTTTTTATTTGTTCTGATTGGGGGGAGGGGAGTTGGGTCAGCTTCATGGAGCTAAACTGTTACTATTCTGCATAGTTTTTTTAGCTTTAAAAAATAGCCTAAACTAATGTTGTGTGCTTTGGTGGACAGTAAATAAATTTAGGAAATCTGTGACCCTTTTGGTGTCTTAACCTCCTAACAAACGCATCGCGCCGATTGGCGTGAACGTGGTGGCTCCCCCAGGACCGCCTAACGCTAATTGGCGTCAAATCCTGGGGGTGTGTTTTGTAACAGATCCCCAGTTTTGAATCCAGTTCAGGTGTGCTTTAAGGTGCCCATACATGGTTAGATTGCCACCCAATGTGGTAAACAGATCAATCACTCTCTGATCTAAAGCTGATCAGAGGGGGATCGGATCCATACACTGCACACAGATTTTCAATAGATTTCACCATAAAGTCTATTGAAAGATCTCTTAAACTGCATGTGCAATGCTATAGGCCACATGTGTCAAACTCCAGGCCTGGAGGGCCAGATCCATGCCAGTGTTTAGGATGGACTGAGAAAGAGAGGAATGTGTTCTACCTGATGGACCACACCTTTCCTGATTCTGACCCATCAATTCATTTGAGCTGTGTCAAAAATGTGTGAGGACCTCGGCCCTTGTAGGACCGGTTTGACATCCCTGCTATAGGCCATCAGTCCACCGCTGCACCCACGCAACATCTGTTTGGCCAAAATTTTCCATCCAGTTGAATAATAATTTCGATACATTTTTGGTGCAGGTTGCTCAAAATTACAATCAATGTGGCTCATTGCAATTTAGATTTCTTGTAGTTTCAATCAGAGTGATCGAGTCTGTCAGTAAAAATCAATGCATGTATGGCCTGCTCTAGGCAAAACTTTTATGACCACCACTCTTCTCTGTAAGTAATACTACTAAGCAAATGTGTAACTTTTGAAAGCTTTGTTTTAGTCTTATAAAGCCAAGGCACAGCATGCAGAGGGCAAGAGTGGCACACCTTCAAGAGTACTACAGCCGGCAGGGACTGGCTCTTCATCAAACTTAACTGCACTATATTTGTATGGTTAAAACACCATGCAGGGTGGCATCAGGGAACCTTTTTTTTATATTTGATATGCTGCAACAAATCCAAGAATTTCAAAACTCCAGAGGGTGCCCCTTTGTCAAGGAGTGCAGTAAAAACAGAGTGCCAACAGCCAAAGGCGCTCAATTTTTCAACCACAAATTGATGATCCTACCAAACAATCTGTAAGCATAAATAAACACACACCATGCAGGAAACTCTAGGCCCACTAGGAACATCATTGCAATGGAGGGGAAAAGTTGCATTGCACTCCCTCCATTGCGATTATGTTCCTAGTACAATGCATGAGAACACTTGTTTTCATTCACCAAACCCAGTGCCTGACGTGTAAGGGAGTTACACGTCAGGAATTGGTGAAAAGGGACATATGTTTCCTAAGCCATGAACAAGCAGTGAGCGTGTGCATCCGCTACTAATTGACAGGATGTACCAGTACATCATAATTGTGTTACAAAGACTCAAACTGGAGACATATGTTTGTCCAGTTTGAGTTAAGTAGTTCAAATAACATTTGAGCAGTAATATCTCTTAGGAGAAAACGTGCTTGAGTTATAGACACTGTAATTTTGGGCCTGAAGAAGTAAGGCCTGCAAAATGTGTTGTCCTTTAAAGGAGTTATCAGCCAAAATCTAAAAAATGAGCTTTACTCTTGTTGTACACAGCTTACTGCGCAGGCGCATTAGTTCTGCTCCTGCGCAGTAAGCCGCGTACAACATGAGCTTGATTAACAGCGGCGGTTCGCGCAGGTGCAGTGAGGACGACCTCGGGGTCGGCCTCTGCACCGTGCTCGGAGACCAGCGGGACGGCGACGCAGAGTGGAGCGGTCGGCATGGGACAGTCGGCTGCAAGGGGCTGGAGAAAGCCCCAGGTGAGTAAAGCTCATTTTTTAGAATTTGGCTGATAACTCCTTTAAGCATCCAACAACTTGAAACTTTTATACCATCCTATCTCTACCGAGGTAAGAATGTTTATTTCACACTGCTCCCCAGCTATTCAGAACTTTTTTAGGGTGCTTCCTCTGACTGATTTTAGTTTGTTTCTTGTAGCTCATCTTCTTCCACTGCTACTGCCCAGCAAAAAAAAAAGGGTCTTTCACAGTAATTAAAAATGATTTGTAAAGGTTTGCACACTCGGTGGTGGAGAGTGTTCATTTGAAGTGAAACTTGGTTGAAAACTTAATTCCAGGTTAAATAAGAATGTTCAATGCCTTCCTTCTTACCATTACGTAGCCCCAAATTTCTGCCATGCAACTTATGTGCACCAAAAGTTTTGCTGCAAACTCTGATGTAAATCTGAGCGGATTTGGAAAGATATTGGGGACAGAGCCTGCTGTGTAATGGTAGCCACAGGGGAAGTTTAGCTATTGCTTATCAATGACACTTCAATTTAGTGCTGTTCCTAAGAAATTGTTTCCTAAACCGCCAGGTATAAAACAAGCACAGCTGGATTAACCTTAGCTTTAATGGAAAGAGTTAGGAGCCAGACGTGTGTGTGTGTGAAATAATTCTGTTAGCTTTGCTTGGAAAATTGATTAATTCCATTTAAGAGGCTGAATGCAGCTTGGTGAATGATCAAGCACAATGAATCTCGGCTGTGGACAACGTGGAAAAGGCTGTCTTGTAATGCCGACAATATAAAGCTTAATCACCAAGGCAACTAGCATCCTCAGCTGATCCTGTTTGATATGTCATCAGCAAAACTCTGGTGAGGACAGTTTTGGAGAGAAAACTGAGCTTGTCTGTCGCGGGGCGTGCATGCCTGGATAGGCAAAATGCCTTGTAGAAAAAAAAAAACAAGAAATGATTGATTCGTACTTAAAGTGTACCCGAGTTTTAAAATGTAGAAAAGGGATGCAGAGGCATGTTCCCATCTGCAGGACATGCCTTTGCGTGTCCTTCTTGCAGCTGTGCCCTGCTAGCCCCTCCCCGGAATTTGCCAAATGAATGGTGAATGAGCATCCTTTGCAGGAAAAAAACGCCCCTTCCCTGCCTATCAGAGCCTTGTCACTGGCTCTCCACTGAGTGCTCCCCACATCTCCCCCAGCCCCATGTTAATCAGCGCTCTCCTCTGCGCAGAGCTAGTTCTGCAGCATTGTGACCCCAGAGGTCACAGAAGTGAAAGAAGATGAGAACAGCACGTGGAATCGGCGGGGAACAGCGGTAATAGATTCTGCCTGATCCGGCTACCCATCCGGATCAGGTGGCATGCTTTTTCTGTAGTTTTCATACTGCATTGGGTTCTTTTTAAAGAGAAACCAAGGCAAGCCTTGAATAAGAAAACATACACTTATCAAAGAAGAGCGTAGCCTCTGGATCATGTTCTCGTCACCTTTACTTGTCCTCTTCTTCATGCATAAGTGCAGCCACCTTACTGCATTTGTGTGCTCGTAATCACACAGGTGCAGTACTTCCTCACTCATTCCTGAAGAGATGCTCGGCCTCGTTCTTTAATCCGACAAGTCTTTCTTGATTTTCTTTGGGGGGTCTGTAAACATCAGCGGAGGTCCAGAGAATGGCATGTACAGCCTCTACAGGATCCAGAGGCTTCCTTCTAATTAGGTAAATATGTGTTTTTCAACCCGAGGTTTGCCTAAGGTAGACTATATAGCATTCTCAGCATCTGTCAACCCACACAGTACTACTCAAGCTTGGTACCACAAGATGCCTCTAAGCGCCTTTATATTAAATGCTCTAAGAGGAGTGTTTATAAAGATGGTTGTCAGAAAAAAATGTTATTTCTGCCGAAAAAGTGATACTTTTTGTCGATCTGCTGACTAACATATTTATAACGGGATCCGATTCCCAACTATGCTGGAGTAATTGCATTGAGATAGGATCCCTTATTCACCTCTGGTGGAAGTGCCCTATAATTAAATCCTTTTGGACATTGATCGCCCGAGTGCCTTGCGACATTATGCAGATAAAGTCACACCTCAATTCTCTCTAATGCACATTATTATCTTAGATATTCACCTTTGCTTCCATCTGATTGCCTCACAGGTTCTATGTGTTGCCGGAGGAATGATATTGGCAAACTAGCCTGGGTACAAGGGCGTAGCAATAGCTATAGCAGCTGCTATGAGGCCTTGCAGCACAGGGGGCCCAGGTGGTACACCCCAATTCTCTCTAATGCACAAGGGCGTAGCAATAGCAGCTGCTATGGGGCCCTGGAGCACAGGGGGCCCAGGTGGTACTTGACGTATTCACCGTTCACTTTCTAGTGTTCCTACACCCTATGGATCTGTCCATGAATTTGACTATATACAGTGTAGATTGCAGGGGAATTTAAACTGCCCAATTAACTCATATCCACAGGGTAGGGGCAGGTAGCATTACTCAAGAGTGTCTACATCGTATGGCCCCATGAAAGTTTTGCTATGGGACCCCGTAATCTGTAGCTATGTTACTGCCTGGGTAAATGTATATTCCAAACCTCTCCCACCTGAAGTGCTTGGTCAACTTTAATCTGCAGATGGAAAAGTTGTTTAAAAGACAGGGCAACAAACCCGTCTGTCCCTATGATATGCAGGGAGACTGGTCCTGCCTCTCCTTGATTTTAACCTAAGGTCACTTAATTATCCTTTGATAATATCCACCCAACCGGGTCCTCCTTCCATCCTCAAACTTGTAGAATTAAATTTAATTAAATCTGAGATATACCACTTTTTTCAGATCCCTCTGACTCTAACCAAGATTTAATGGAATTTATATCCTCTAGATTACCTTTTTCCAACCCATTTTCAATTTTGTAAATCACCAGTGTTAAAGGGAACCCAAGGTGAGAGGAATACGGAGGCTGGAATGTTCATTTCTCTTTAAATAACGCACATTGCCTTGCTGTCCTGCTGATCCTCTGCCTCTAATACTTGGAGCTATAGACCCTGAACAAGCCTACAGATCAGAAGTATATGAAAAATCTGCCAAGATTAGCTGCATGCTTGTTTCAGGTGTGTGATTTTGACTCTACTGATCACAATGATATGCAGGACTGCCAGGCAACTGGTATTGTTTAAAAGGAAATGAACATGGCATCTTCCATAGGTCTTACACCTATGGTTCTTTTAAAAAGGGCAAAAGAGGTGTAATTTGTAAAGTTTCTTCTATAGATTAGTTACAAAGAAAAATTCAGGTGGTATTACAAAAGTCTACCGTATATTCCAGCATATAAGACGACTGGGTGTATAAGACGACTCCCCAACTTTTCCAGTTAAAATAAAGAGTATCAAAATATACTCACCGTATAAGTCTACCCCTGTTCCAATGCATATTGGATATACTGGTGCTATGTGTGAACAGATACTGGTGCTGTACTCAGTGGCGGAGCCAGGGGGTGCTTGGGGGTGCTCAAGCACCCCCTAAATTTGTCCAAGCACCCCCAAAGTGCCCCCTGGCGTGAACTGACTTCAGGTGCCTAAGAGACGCCGAGTCAGTTCACAGCAGCAGCCCAGAGCAGCAGGCAGGGCTACGGTAAGATGGACGCCCGAAGCCCTGCTCTGCAGACTTGGAGTCTGCAGTGCAGGGCTTCGGGCGGCCATTTTCCCGTAGCCCTGCTCGCCGGGTAATGCAGGCTGTTGCAGGAAGGAAGAGGATCGTGGGAGCTGAGCTGCGCGCCACAAGGAAGTCGGAAGAGGAGGAGGTCGGAACAGGAGGTCTTCTGACTAGGTGAGTAAATGGGTTGTTCTTTTCTTTTTCAGGTGGTGCTGCTGATTGTGGTCAGATCTGATAAGGATTGTGCATATTGGGGTCGGATCTGATAAGGATTGTGCATATTGGGGTCATATCTGATAACGGTTGTCAGGGCCGGCCCGCTCATGAGGCGGGGTGAAACATTTGCCTCAGGCGGCAAATCTGGGGGGGCGGCACCCGCCTCTCCATGGACGCTGGGGCCGCCCGCCGAGCTGGAGGGGTAGCGGGCAGAAAGGGGGTATTGGGCCTAGTGGCGGGGAGGGGGGTCGGACCCCCCCCCTCCCTCGCCTGGGTCCCCCGATCTGCGCTCCTCCTCCAGCGTAAAGTACCAGCCAGAGTGCATATGACGAATGAAGAGGCAACGGGCGGGGGAATCACTCACCTCTTCCGCGTTCCATCGCGTGCTCCACTGACGTCACTTCCGGCAATGCCGCCCACTGTATTGTAAGTGGACGGCCTTGCAGGAAGTGACGTCAGTGGAGCGCACGATGGAACGCGGAAAAGGTGAGTGATTCCACTGCCCGTTGCCTCTTCAACATATGCACGCTGGCTCACTAGCGTAGCTAGCCAGGTGCGTGGGGTGCGATCCGCACCAGGGTTCCACCATTCCACTATCAGAGGGGGTGACACCAGGTTCTGTTGCAGCAGAGCTGTGTTTTGACACTCCCCTGAAAATTATGGCTTTGTACTTTTATTACTGCTGGGAGAGGTAAAATCTGCACTCCCCAGCTAGTTCTGCAGTTGCCAGCTCATGTACCTTACAGCAGATCTGCGTTTACTTCCCCCTGCAGACAGCTGTATTGAGCTGCTCTGACCTGAGCACGTGACTGGGGCTAATGGGTAGCGTCTGCATTGCTATGCAACAAGTGAAGCTGTTCCGTGTTAACTCTGCTCCTGTCCCGATTGATTGATGAAGTTTGGGGAACGCAGCAGCTTCTGAAGCTGGATCTGAGCGGGTGAGCACTGCAGAGTGGAAGGGATAGGAAACGCAGGGTCTCTGAACACAGCAGTAAATAGAAACATCCAGTCCACCCCCTGCAATCACAGCCTCTCTCCCCCAGCCAGAAACACTCTGCAGAGGCAGCCAGTCCACCATCTCCCCCATTATACTATGTGCACTGAATTGTGTTGCAGGCCAGGTTTGAAGCTAAACCTAACACAGAGCAATGCAGCATCTCTAGTAATATAATGCTGCAAGGAAACAGCACACTACCACTTAGACCTTTCTGTTCCTCCTGCCTTTATGACAGTCTCTAAACCCTGCCCCATCCACTGGCAGACATTCTCCCGATGTGCCCAACAGATTCTTCTCTGATCGACATCTGATCAGAGATGGATCTATTACTGCCACACACTGCACATCGATTTTTAGCAAATTTCATCTTGGAAGTCTGGTATGCAGAGTATTAGTGCAGCAAAGCGTTTTCACTCACCCCTCCTCCCAGGGTACTTCCTTCTCATTGCTGTCATCTCCCGGTGCCCATAGTGACCCGTGAACTGATGTTTTGTGTACATGCTCTCAGCGGGTCACTACAGGCATCAGGAGATGACAGCAGCACAGAGGAGGGAGCATGCTGGCTGAAGAGGTGAGTTAGAGTCCTTTGCTGCACTAATACTCTGCATAGGGCCTCTGGGTGTGCAGCATTAGCAGGTGAGACACCTGGGGGAGCGGTGGCAGTGGATCTTTAATAGACTTCATGCTATTTATTGAAAAGCAATGTATAGTGTGTGTCAGTGATAGATCCATCTCTGATCAGATGATGATCAGAGAGGAATCTACCTGTTGGGTATGTCAGGAGAAAGTCTGCCAGTGTAAATCTTCATAGTGTGCTACTATGCATGGCCAAACGTGCGCCTGCACAATATAGCCATGCTCATTTGGTCTGGTATTGGATGTGTTTTTTTTTTGGGGGGGGGGGGGGGGTGACGCCATGTATTTCCGCACCGGGTGACGCCAACCCTAGTGACTCCTCTGCGCTGGCTGGTACTTTACGCTGGAGGAGGAGCGCAGATCGGGGGACCCAGGCGAGGGAGGGGGGGTCCAACCACCCACCCCGCCGCTAGGCCCAATACCCCCTTTCTACCAGCTACCCCTCCAGCTCAGCCGGCAAAAAGGCTAGGGCCGGCCCTGACGGTTGTGCATATTAGGGTCATATCTGATAACGGTTGTGCATATTGGGGTCATATCTGATAACGATTGCATATTGGGGTCATATCTGATAACGATTGTGCATATTGGGGTCATATCTGATAACGATTGTGCATATTGGGGTCATATCTGATAACGATTGTGCATATTGGGGTCATATCGGATAACGATTGCATATTGGGGTCATATCTGATAACGATTGTGCATATTGGGGTCATATCTGATAACGATTGTGCATATTGGGGTCATATCTGATAACGATTGTGCATATTGGGGTCATTGAACGTGTTTTTTGTTCAAATCTGCTCACATTACGTGTATTTTCTTGAGAAAACCTGCACAATTATGTGAATTTTCTGGGGAAAGGGTCACCAAAACTTGGGCCCTCTGTCTTTGCGTTGCACTTTTAAAGGGAACCCGAGGTGAGAATAATATTGAGGCTGCCATATTTATCTCCTTTTAAGTAATACCAGCTGCCTGGCTGCCGTGTTGGTCCTCTGCCTCTAATTCTTTCAACCATAGACCCTGAACAAGCATGCAGCAGGTCAGGGGTTTCTGACAATATTGTCAGAACTGACAAGATTAGCTGCATGCTTGTTTCTGGTGTAATTCAGTTCACTACTGCTGCAGGAAGGAAGAGGATTGTGGGAGCTGAGCTGCGCGCCACAAGGAGGTCGGAAGAGGAGGAGGTCGGAACAGGAGGTCTTCTGACTAGGTGAGTAAATGGATTTTTCTTTTCTTTTTCAGGTGGTGCTGCTGATTGTGGTCAGATCTGATAAGGATTGTGCATATTGGGGTCGGATCTGATAAGGATTGTGCATATTGGGGTCATATCTGATAACGGTTGTGCATATTGGGGTCATATCTGATAACGGTTGTGCATATTGGGGTCATATCTGATAACGATTGTGCATATTGGGGTCATATCTGATAACGATTGTGCATATTGGGGTCATATCTGATAACGAATGTGCATATTGGGGTCATATCTGATAAGGATTGTGCATATTGGGGTCATATCTGATAAGGATTGTGCATATTGGGGTCATATCTGATAAGGATTGTGCATATTGGGGTCATATCTGATAACGATTGTGCATATTGGGGTCATATCTGATAACGATTGTGCATATTGGGGTCATATCTGATAACGATTGTGCATATTGGGGTCATTGAACGTGTTTTTTGTTCAAATCTGCTCACATTACGTGTATTTTCTTGAGAAAACCTGCACAACTATGTGAATTTTCTGAAGAAAGGGTCACCAAAACTTGGGCCCTCTGTCTTTGCGTTGCACTTTTAAAGGGAACCCGAGGTGAGAATAATATTGAGGCTGCCATATTTATCTCCTTTTAAGTAATACCAGCTGCCTGGCTGCTGTGTTGGTCCTCTGCCTCTAATTCTTTCAACCATAGACCCTGAACAAGCATGCAGCAGGTCAGGGGTTTCTGACAATATTGTCAGAACTGACAAGATTAGCTGCATGCTTGTTTCTGGTGTAATTCAGTTCACTACTGCAGCCAATAGATCAGCAGGGCTGCCAGGCAACTAGAATTGTTTAAAAGGAAATAAATATGGCAGCCACCATATCACTCTCACCCTGGGTTCACTTTAAATTACAGTTAGCTCCGCCCTCATCCGGTCATGACCACGCCCATTTTGTCACCGTGGCGCGCTTCATGCACCGCAGGTTGTAGCCACGCCCATTTTTTGCCCCGAGTCGTCAGCTCCCCCGGAAATTGGTCCAGCACCTGCATAGCACCCCCTAAAAAAAATTCCTGAAGCCGCCACTGGCTGTACTGTATGTGGTACTCAGTACAGAACAGTATATAGGCGATTGACTGGTTGATTTGGTCAAATCTCCCTCTCCCTAATGCTGGGTACACACGTTGTGATTTGATCGATTATTTCCGACATGTTCGATCGGGTTTCGATTGATACAGCCGTCGATTTTGCATTGTTAAGTATGCAAAATCGACAGCTGTATCGATCGAAACCCAATCGAACATGCCAGAAATGATCGAAACAATCCCGATCGATCCCGCGGATCGAGCGGGAAATCACAACATGTGTACCCAGAATAAGTGGATTGGTCAGCTCTCTGTAATGATTAGTGACGTATCGGATGACCAGAATGAGCTCTATCAGAACAGTAGTCAGTAATTAATTCAAATGTATGATCACACGTGTTTGGGTGGACAGTAATAACCCAGAGTACTGGTGAGTGATAGCCCAAAGTGACAGGGGCTATCAATCACAGAGAGTGGTCGTACAGGCAAGGTCGGTAACAGGTCGGTCAAATAGAGGTACAGAATCGTCAAACAGAAATCGGAGTCGGTAAACAAGCAATGGTCAGCAACAGATCAGATTGGCAGAGGTACAAAATCGTAAGGCAGAAATCAGAGTCGGTATTTCAGGCAGAGGGTCGGCAACAGATCAGATTGGTAAGGTAAAGAAACAGGAGGCAGAGAGTAATCAGAGGTTCAGGCAAAAGGTCATACACAGGAAATAATCAGTGCAATAATAATAGTAATAATCCTAAGCTAAGTGTGAATCCCCGGGGTACTGCCAGTTCAAACACATCAGGATCTGACTAAGGCCTGAGAGCTATCACTGTGAAGTTTTCGCAACAACAGACAAAGAGCAAATGACAGACAGGTCCTGATATACTGTGGATAATCCAAACGGTGCCGCCCCAAAAGCCCGACCAATCAGAATGCAGGATCGGGCAGGCGGCTGTCAGCTGACCACCAGGTCAGCTGACACTTCTTCTAAGACTATAAGTACGCTGGCGATCCGCGCGCGCACGAGCCTGACGCTCGCCAACATCCCCCAGTAGACCGTTATCCGCATCATTAGGATGCGTGACACTCTCCCTTTCTCCCTGTTTATAAGAGCGCTATGGAAGAATGACGCTGTGCCCATAAAACACTCCACCTTCACCCTTCTGGCCCGCTCTTGTATCCAATTTACCTCCTTCTTTGCCTCTCAGATGTTGCACATGTGACGCCTGTGCCGCTTCACTACAGTCCTCAGCAGCGAGATCTAAGAAGTGATAACAGGATAGGGCGTATCACCCGGCATCAATGACACTTGACGTATAAGACACCCCTTACTTTTCAGAAGATTTTCAAGGGTTAAAAAGTAGTTTTATACGCCAGAATATACAGTATTTGTGATTGCCTCTTCTCTTGGTCTGCAAGCATGCAAATCGTTTTTACCTTTTAAAAACTGCCTCTAAAAAAAGAAATGTGAAAAAAAACTAAACATTGTACTGTGTACACAATTCAATCACATTTTTTTTTTTTTTTTTGGTGCATACATGAAGAGGAAGATATTGGAACGTTGTTAATTATTTTAATTCTAAAATGTTATATTCATCCTCAGTTTTCATCTAATGCCACTAATTAGGATGTTTTGTGTTGGTGATTTGAAGTACATCCTGTTCTATTTTCATCACCCTGTGAACATTTCACTGCCAGACAAGCAACACATTATTAAGCCCAGTTGTCTGAATCTCCTGTTGTTGAACACTTAAACAGGATTTAGCCAAGAAACAATGCCAAGAGGTACGTGGCTCTTCTCCCCCCCCCCCCCCCCCCCCCCCCCCTGCAGCAGTGGGCTAAGGAAAACAGATACTGGTGAAAGCAGACTTCCATTCTCATATTTTCATTTACTATTGTATGGTTGTTAGTTGTTTATGGTCATTGGTCAGTGCAGCATTTTAAGGAGCACTATGATGAAAACTGTGAAATGTAAACTACATATGCACATATACTGTACATCTTAAATGTACATTTGACTCAAATAAAAATGCACTGTAAATTATCTCTTTCCTATGGGGTTATATTCAATAAAATGTAGTGATGGGTAAGCGGTAAAGCCTTACCGTATGATGAGTAGATTGCAATACATTAAATGTAATACATTCCACTCTACACATCCTGCCTAAAACTTTCTGCACGTAACTCTTATTACTGCAGTTTAGTGAATATACCCGTGTATCACTTACAGCAGGTATTATCAATCTGACAGCTCTGAATCTCTTACCGACAGGTTTTGGACTAGTCCATCTCCTCATGGTGGAGTTTCAAGGTCTCCTGTATTCTGTTAAAAGCACAGTCTTGCAAGACTTATGAAGACATGTCAGCATGCCTATTTGCATTATTCTGCAAGGTAGACTAGGTAACTGATATTCTGTAAGAGTTTTTGAAAATAAAGAAAACTCAGAGAATCCCCATGAGGAGATGGACTAGTGAAAAGCCTGTGGGTAAGAGCCATCAGATAAGTAGCACTGACTGTAAGCAACAGCTACATAGAAAGACATTTTTTACAGTGTATTTATTCCTCCTACTTATTCACTTAGGGCCTGTTTCCACTACACACATATTGGATGCAGAAAAACTGACTCCAATGAATGCCTATGGGCCTGTTTCCACTAAATACAATTTTTCTGATGCAGATTTTTCAATAGGCATTAATTGGAGTCAGTTTTTTGCATCCATTCTGCATCAATTCTGCATCCAATCTGCGTGTAGTGGAAACAGGCCCTTAGTTGACTTTGATGCTTTGTGACCATATGTGCTTTTGCACGACAGAGGTGTCTGTCAGTCACTGCTTTTTTCAGCAGTTGCAAGGGCATGTTCATAGCTTTACATACAGGTATGCTGTCTGTCCATCTTAGCCTCTGCCATCCTCTTCTTCTTTTACCCTCAATTTTTCCAAGCATCAAGGATTTTCCCAAAGAATCAGGTCTTCTCATTTTTTTTTATATTTGTGTTTATTAAAATATAAAGATACAAATATCCAGTTGTCTTAACCCTCCTGGCGGTCTATTAAAAACCGCCAGGGGTCAGCGCAGCCGTTTTTTTGAATTATTTTTTAAAATCGTGTAGCGAGCCTAGGGCTCGCTACATGATAGCCGCTGTGCAGCGGCATCCCCCTACCCTCATCGATCGCCTTCGGCGATCGGCGATCAGGAAATCCCGTTCAAAGATCGGGATTTCCTGGAGGGCTTCCCCCGTCGCCATGGTGATGGGGCGGGATGACGTCACCGACGTCATGGACGTCGTGACATCTAAGGGAGTCCCGGTCCACCCCTCAGCGCTGCCTGGCGCTGATAGGCCAGGCAGCGCACGGGGTCTAGGGGGGAGCTCTGCGGCGCAGCAGATAGCGGCGAATCGGCGCGGGGCGGCGGCGATCGGTGTGCTCACGCAGCTAGCAAAGTGCTAGCTGTGTGCAGCAAAAAAAAAATTGCGCAAATCGGCCCAGTAGGGCCTGAGAAAACCTCCTGCGCGGCTTACCCCGAACTACGGGGTTACCGCCAGGAAGGTTAAAGAACAACATATCAGAAGAGATCAGTAATATTCGATACAAAATACTGGTACGGAAGTGTTTCTCCATAGCATTGACATGGAAGAAAAAATAAAATAAAATTACATAATATAAATAACAACGTGAAATAAAACTTAGCACAAACCCAAATCAAATCAATTATAAGAGAACAGTCATCCAAGAGGTAGAATAAAGCTGGAACTAGGTTTATCAATAGAAGATAAATAACCCCAGTCGACAACTTCAAGTCTAAATGCAGGAGGTTATTGATATCTAGGAACCAGGGATTACAACCAGACAAGGGAAGGAAAGATACATTAGAGATTAGGAGCAAGGGTCCTCCTTGATTCTCTATTCAAGGATAATAGAAGGATATTTCTTGAGAAGAGAATACTCATATAGCTAAGAAAAAGACTCACGGAGGTAAGTAATCTGGGGGGTAAGAGATTAAAGGATCCCAGACCTTGCGGAAATGCTGTTCCATGTCTCGAAGGGATGCAGTTATTTGCTCCATGGTTTTGGTCCAATTCACTTTAAGTATAACTTCTGATAGGTCGGGAGGAGCTATATTTTTCCAAGATGAAGCTAATGCCAAACAAATAGCTGTGAGTAAATGGGTAATGAGTCGCGCGGTATGTCTGCGAACATCAGGAATAGGTTTGCCTAGTATCATATGCAGTGTGTCAAGCGGGACCGAGATTCCAGTCGTGGATAAACTTAAACCTTGTACCTGAAACCACAAGGGGACAATTAGTGGGCAAAACCAAAAAAATGTGTTCAAGGGTGCTATTTTGACCACAGCCTCTCCAGCACAAATGTGAAGCACCTGGCTGAGATACCAGCGGTAAATAAGTTTGTATTTGTTCTCTCTTATCTGTATACACATAGACGAGTGTTTGGCATCCTCCCAAATCTCCTCCCAAGGTCTTCTCATTATGGGGTCGATTCATAAAGGGATGTGCGAAAAAAAATCTGGTCGGGAGAATTCTGCATTCAGTTATTTAAACTTTTGTGTGCCAATTCATAAACATTTCACAGGTGTGGTAGAAGTTCGGTAAATTACCGAAGCCCTTTGACAAAAACCTTTGCGGTAACAGCAGAGCAGTGTGGAGTGTCTCTATGTTGTTACAAGCTGTTCTGTGCAGCAAGGGCATTGTGACATCCCTTTAGATGTACATGTTTTGTTATACTGCCTCTGCTTGCTCTGAATCTGCTCTGAATTAGTCTTTCTTAACATTTTATTTAATTGCCACAGCTTAGAAGAACTTCAAGAAACTTTACACATGCCATGCTTAGGTGATTTTCCCCACTATTTCCTACACATCTTCAAACAGAAATCCAAGAGATTAAACAAACAAAGATATTCAGGGGAAGCCTGTTTTTCTCTGATCGTTCTGCTGCTGCCTGAGGGGTTTAAAAGCTTGCCCCGCCTGAGAAGGCTGTGGGTTCTATCAGATTCCATCATTCAGACTGACTTGCAGGGGCTGTTTCTCTTGTCTCCCTGCTCCTGTCAGTCACAGTTCTCACTGCTTCTACTTGTGAGTCACGACTTCCAGCACAGTCTCCTCACACAGACTCCGCAGAATTATTTTCACCATTCTTTTCACCACTGTAGGCTTTATGAATTGACATTTACTGACATCTGTTGAGGTGTTTACCGCACAAGTCGGTAATTTACCTCACTGCTCGATAATTTCAGCTTTTCATGCGGTAACAGCCTTTATGAATTAACATTTTCCTAAGTGCTCGGTAAAGTCAGCTGTTTTCTGCATTACTGAATGCGGAAACGCTTTATGAATCGACCCCTAGCTGACCAAAGTAGTTTTAACATTAGCATCAACCCTTCTAGTAAAAACTCTGGCCTTATTTCTAGGGATGGATTGCTGAACATGATAAACGAATGCTTGAGAATGCTTTCACCAATTTTACCATGAAAATTTGAGAACCAACCATTCATGGCAAGCCCTTTTGACTTTCAATGGCTGGCAAAGGTCTAAAAACTTCAGTTGGTATTAGCAAAGCCCCAATACACTCTAGAATCACCAAATTTGGAGGGTATGTTAAGGGGAGCAGTGGAAAATATGGGAACAGTGGGGTTAAAGAGGTTAGGGAGGGGGATCCCCACATTATTTTTTTTTATTCAACTGTGATTTGACCATTAAACTTAACGACCAGCTAACCCCGATAGGTGGCGGCTGGTCGTTTGTGGGTTTACATTGGTTCCATGTCAATTCACGGAGGGTGTCTCCGTGAATAGCCTGCGAGCCTCCGATCGCGGCTCGCAGGCTAATTGTAAATATGCGGAGAAGAAATCCCCGCTGTTTACATAAATACGGCGCTGCTGCGCAGCAGCGCCGTAAAGGAGATCTGCGATCCCCGGCCTCTGATTGGCCGGGGATCGCCGGCATTTGATAGGCTGAAGCCTATCCTAAGCGGCGCAGGACGGATATCCGTCCTGCGCAGCCCATAGGGAAAGGGAGAGGGAGGGAGAGGAACAGAGGGCGGAAATCGCTGCGGAGGGGGGCTTTGAGGAGCCACCCTCTTGACAACACGGAGTGGCGGTGATCAGACCCCCCCCAGCAGGTCATCCCCCTAGTGGGGAAAAAAGGGGGGAAGTCTGATCGCCCTGCCATGCACACGATCTGTGCTGAGGGCTGGAGAGCCCATGCAACACAGATCAGAGATAAACAGCCCGGTCCTTAAGTGGTTAAAAAGTTAAATTAAAAAAATGTGGAGTTCCCCCTCCCAAGCTTCTTTAATCCCTTGTCACCCATGCAGGCTAGGATAGCAAGATTGTGGAGGCCAGACTGTGTGAGGCTCTAGAGCCTAAGCTATTCTAGCCAACATGGTCCATGGTAAGGGAAGGCTCTGCAAGAGAGAGGTGGCCAAGCCTACCCCTCTTCCCCAAAACCCTTTTCCAATACATCATCAATAAGAGGCTCTTCCCCAGCTCCAGTGCCCAGGAGGAGATGGGGGTGTTGACACCCTGGGGAAAAGTTCATGGTGGTACCTGGGACTCCTCTTTAAGAAGGAAACTCCCAGATACCCACCCTTTCCCCAGGTTAAATGAGTACAGGGTTACTAGCGTACTCCTTACCCTTTTCCACAAAGAGTTAAAGAGAATCTGTACTCTAAAATCTTTACAGCAAAAAGCATAGCATTCTATTCATTATGTTCTCCTGGGCCCCTCTGTGCTGTTTCTGCCACTTTCTGCTACAATCCTGGCTTGTAATTAACAATTTTAGGCAGTGTTTACAAACAAACTAACCAGCTTGTGATAGGCTCACATAATCAGAGTGTGTGAGTCATACAGAGCCTGCAGGGGGCCTGCAGAGGGTGTGTACCGCTTCTATCCAATCACAAGCAGCCCTGCACATTCCACACATTCCAGCCTTAGCCAACAAAGCCGACAGAAGAAAACATAATCTGATCATATAACAGAGATAACACAGCCACTGTGTAATTAGGAAAGGCTGCAGTAAGCCAGAGCACATTAGAACAGGCAAAGGAACTTATAGGATAGAAGAACTAAGGCTAAAAATTTTGTTACAGGGTCTCTTTAAAATGAAATAAAAACGCAACCATCAAAAAATCCTTTAATGTTCTTAATTAACCATAAATACTTACCTTTTGTTACTCCCATGACAGTAGCCTCGGAAATGATCCATCGCCGTATCCTCTTAATACCCGAAAAACGACAGAGAATGCCCAATCCCTGCCCAAAAACTGACAAACAGCGCCGCACATGTCAACCCCATTCCCAGCCCTGGACTTGCTATACTAAGTGGAGCAAGCCCCAGAGCAGTGGAATTCTGAATTTTGCTTCAGAATGTCATTTTGCTGACTCTAAAAAAACCTTTATTTCCTTGAATTATTCAAAATCAGTTTTCTTCAAAAAACACAAGTGCTTTGTGATACCCCCCCCCCCCCCCCCCCCGCTCCTTGTTGCCACTGGTCTCCTTTACATGCACTTCAAATTTGGTGATTCTAGCATGTATGGGGGCTTTGTAGTAGTCTGATGTAGTCTGTGGGCAATGTTAAATTTGGCATTCATGCATCAAAGAGGCAAGAGAACAAATAAATGGGGGATTGAAGTATGTCTGTACATAAAACATATATAACAAAATTAAACTGGGTAGACTGCACAAGGGATTGTGTTGATTACAGTGCCATGGAAGATGCTTGCAGTACAGTACATAAATCAAAAATAATAAATGATAGCAATATATATCAAAGTACAGGCATTATACTCACCTTCCATTTGGCCACCAATTAATGGTCAGTGCCCCTCCCTTTCATTCACCAATCACTTTATCACTACTTGTCACAACAAAATGATCATACCTTGGTTTTATTTCACCACCATTTAGGCTTTCTTTGGGTGGTACATTATGCTAAGAATTATTTTATTCGAAATGCATTTTAGCAGGATTAAAAACGAAAAAAAAAAAATGGGAAAAATCATTCATTCTCAGTAGTTGGCCATTATGGTTCTAAAATAAAACGTGCTATTGTAAATAAAACCCACACATTTTATTTGCCCATTTGTCCCGGTTATTATAACATTTAAATTATAGTGGGATGTGAAAGTTTGGGTGACCTTGTTAATTGTCATGATTTTCTTGTATAAATGGTTAGTTGTTACGATAAAAAATGTCAGTTAAATATATCATATAGGAGACACGCACAGTGATATTTCAGAAGTGAAATTAAGTTTATTGGATTTACAGAAAGTGTGCAATAATTGTTTAAATGCAATTAGGCAGGTGCATACATTTGTTGATTTCAAAACCTTTAGAACTAATTATTAGAACTCAAATTGGCTTGGTAAGCTCAGTGACCCCTGACCTACATACAGAGGTGAATCCAATTATGAGAAAGAGTATTTAAGGGGGTCAATTGTACGTTTCCATCCTCTTTTAATTTTCTCTGAAGAGTAGCAACATGGAGGTCTCAAAACAACTCTCAAATGACCTGAAGACAAAGATTGTTCACCATCATGGTTTAGGGGAAGGATACAGAAAGCTGTCTCAGAGATTTCAGCTGTCTGTTTCCACAGTTAGGAACATATTGAGGAAATGGAAGACCACAGGCTCAGTTCAAGTTAAGGCTCGAAGTGGCAGACCAAGAAAAATCTCGGCTAGACAGAAGCGACGAATGGTGAGAACAGTCAGAGACAACTCACAGACAAGGACCAAAGACCTACAACATCATCTTGCTGTAGATGGAGTCACTGTGCATCGTTCAACCATTCGGTGCACTTTACACAAGGAGATGCTGTATGCGAGAGTGATGCAGAGGAAGCCTTTACTCTGCCTAGAGCACAAACAGAGCTGCTTGAGGTATGCTAAAGCACATTTGGACAAGCCAGCTTAATTTTGGAATAAGGTGCTGTGGACTGATGAAACTAAAATTGAGTTATTTGGGCATAACAAGGGACATTATGCATGGAGGAAAAAGAACACAGCATTCCAAGAAAAACACCTGCTACTTACAGTAAAATATGGTGGTGGTTCCATCATGCTGTGGGGCTGTGTGGCCAGTGCAGGGACTGGGAATCTTGTCAAGGTTGAGGAACGCATGGATTCCACCCAGTATCATCATATTCTGGAGACCAATGTCCAGGAATCAGTGACAAAGCTGAAGCTGCACCAGGGCTGGATCAGTCAACTAGGCAATGACCTTAAACACTGCTCAAAATCCACTAAGGCATTCATGCATAGGAACAAGTACAACATTCTGGAATGGCCATCTCATTCCGCAGACCTGAATATAATTGAAAATCTGTGGTGTGAGTTAAAGAGAGCTGTCCATGCTCGGAAGCCATCAAACCTCAATGAACTAGAGATGTTTTGTAAAGAGGAATGGTCCAAAATACCTTCAACCAGAATCCAGATTCTCATTGGAACCTACAGGAAGCGTTAGAGGCTGTAATTTCTGCAAAAGGAGGATCTACTAAATATTGATTTTGTTTCTTTATTGTGGTGCCCACATTTATGCACGTGCCTAATTTTGTTTAAACAATTATTGCACACTTTCTGTACATCCAATAAACTTAATTTCACTTCTCAAACATCACTGTGTGTGTCTCCTATATGATATATTTAACTGATATTTTTTATCGTAACAACCAACGATTTATACAAGGAAATCATGACAATTAACAAGGTTGCCCAAACTTTCGCATCCCACTGTATGTCCCTAGTACAATGTACGGTGACAATATTTTATTTAGAAATAAAGGTGCATTTTTTCAGTTTTGCATACGTCACTAATTACAAGCCCATATATCCAAATATAGTAATATATCCTCATGCCATACATAGTAAAAAAAAGCCATTAACGTAACTATTTATGTTTTTTTTTTTTTATGCTGACTTTTTTTTACAAGTGTTTTTATTTTTGTAACTATGGGGGGGGGGAGCTCAGGGGGAGGAAGGAGGTATTCATTTATTTTTTAAGTGTAAGATGTAGTATGAAATGTGACAGAGAGGGTGTTGTTAGAGCAAAGTTCATTGGCTTCTCGTTGAAGCCATGATAGTTGCTTACGGGCACTTTGATTGGTTCAGGGAAAACATCTTCCCGTTCCCCTATCGTGGCTCTGCGGGTTTCGATGGTAAGCATGGTGGGGTGGTGCAATCACGAATGGCAGCAGCTGCGTGAAGGACTTTTAAAACTTCCCGTGGTCTGTTAACAGGGACCAACAGGACATTTTAAAATGGCGCATGGGCAGGTAGTGGTTTAAGTTGCTTACTTTTCACAATATTTATTTTTACATAGTTTAGTCCCAGTAAAATCTTTTCTCTCTCTGATTTACATTCTTAATTTATCAAAGGGGGCAAGGTTTTAATTGGTAGCAAGAAGCATCACTGCAGAATGTTTGCTGTATGTTCCGAAGTGAGTAGAAACAACACCTGTTCTCCCAGAGTGCACTGGAAAGAGAAAGTGATGTAATTAAATAGCCTAGGCTAAACATCACTGAGAGGGTGGGGTTACATATTACATTAAATACACAGCAAAATATAAATAAAGGAAGTGCTTCTGATGCTAAAACCAGGATAATTCATGTAAAATTGGGTATCCTGAATAATGTATTACATTTTACTATATGTCACTACAGTGCTTCTTTAAGCCATTTATTCTGATGCACCTCAAGCACCGAAGCACTCAATCTTTTTTGACTCCCGACTGTGATATTTTGAAAAATATACACACTCTGCTTATAATGAGACGATCCAATTATATGCAAGATTCATTCCTGTTTCTATAGGAAGTATCTCTGCTTGATAGAGACTGTAAATAAGCCTGTAAATATTTGCTAATATTTGGCCCACACTATGTTTCTCTCTCGGTTTGCTGTCGTTTTCCTCCTTTGTTCATTTTTTCTTACCCCAGGTCCTTTATCTGAGGCTTGACAGGAATGTAGTTTCTCTGTACTCCTTGTTTGGCTGATTTATTTGAATAAGTCGCCAGCTCAGTCTCTTCTCTGCCTGTATCTTACAGTATGTGTCATCCGCTCAATCTTTATCTTACTGTCTTCCTCGCACTTATTATCTGTCTTTCTTACATCCACTATTTCTCTGTATAAAGCATGACAGTCCCACACAGCTTGGAGATGGAAAGATTCACTGCCTCATTTGTTTATAATAGGTATTTGTGATTTTTCCTTCTCCCCCCTTTCTTTGTGTTTGTGTCTGCTTATGTATGCCGCATTGGCACACCAGTCTATAGGAATTACAATACTTGCTTAGAATCAGTGCTTCCCTATCTGTTTGCTACAAACCAAGGCCAGACTTCACAAAACATTTAGTGTTAAATTAGATTTAATTAGATTTTCTGTCACAGCCGTAATCACTGCAGAAGGACGTATTCCCAAAAAGCACTATGTATTTTAGCAATCTTTTCTTAGGGGCTTAAAGCGGAATATAACCCTGCATTTCAACTTTGCTCTAAAACATTATTTACAGTATATTATATGCAACCAGCATTTTTTTTTTTACTAGACCAGCATTGGAAGGGTTACACAGGGCTTTAAAGTCCCTAGAGATTTCTGCAGACAAATCCGAACTTGAGTTAGATACTTTTTGTTTACAAATATGTGTTTATTGTGACTCATCTCTCTCACTGAGAAGGAGCTTGGAGGACAGCCAAAGAGATGTATCTATTGATAAACAGTTACACACTAACTAAATAGAATGTAACTATCTGAATGTCTGCACGGAACTTAACACCTCTGTGTTTAACCCTTCCAATGCTGGTCTAGTAAAAAATAATGCTTTTTGCATATAATATGCTGTAAATAATGTTTTAGAGCAAAGTTGAAATGCAGGGTTATATTCCACTTTAAATATCACAATCAAATATTGAATTGTTCTGTATAATGAGTGAAGATTGATAAGAAGACATTCTGTGTTTATTATCCATGAAATATGGCTTCTATTTTGACTGCCAGCGTGCGGATCTGCTGGTAACCCATTTCAGGGTTGATATACTATGGCATTGGATGCACAAGCCAGGACTGGCCTTTGGCAATTCTGGCATTTGCTAAAAAGACTGAGAAAGAGCTTTTAGACTTCTTAAGGGCTCTTTCACATCAGACAACGCGAACAGGAGCCGTTCTCCTGCACGCGTTGTCTGCCTGCGGCGTGTCGTCGGGTATCTGCGGTGCGACGCAATCAGCGGCGGTAGCTGGTAATTAAACCCGACGGAAAACGCCGGCTCGCGGGTGCGTTGGAGGAAAAACTGCGCCCGGGTGCGTCGGAACCACAACGCATCAAAACGCAGCGTCGAGTGTGAAAGGTAAAATGAAAGTCTATGGACTTTCAGCTTACCTTGGTTAACGCAAACGGCTTCCGTTTGCGTTAACGCACAAAGCCTGCCCTAATGTGAAAGAGCCCTTAGAGCCTTAGTTCAGGCTTGTGTATTTCTAATATATCATAGTTTGCATTGCACATAAGACATTTTTGCATTATTCATTTATTTATCACCCAGCCGGCTGACGGCTGTGGCTATGTTGCATGCATGTAAAAAAGGTACCTGGAAAAAAAGGGCAAAGGGCATTGCCGCTAGTACAATATTGGTAAGATTACCGCTATTCTACTACTTAATTCTGATCTCTATTATTATTTTACTATGACCTAACCCTATTCTTACGCAGAATCCTTCCTCTACTTATGCATAAACATTAAACCCCTTTCCCCGGTATTGTCTAATCCTTAACCCCCTCCACAGGCATGTGCACTGAGGGGGCTCTGGGTGCTTCCACCAGACTTCCTCCTTATTATGAGTGTGGAGTCTATGGTGTGGAGTGAACTGGAGGATAGCAGCAGTCCTTGCAGTAAATAACGTATACTCACTGGTCACAGACAGATGTAGGGACCCAGTCACAGTGAGCACAGGCGCCAACAAGTTCCTCAATGCTTAGCATCTCCATAGCATCCGCATGCCACACGTCACGTAGCGTTGTTGCCATCCTGACGTCTTAACAAGTAAGGGAAATGGGGAAGCACCCCCCACTTAAGGGCCCTCTGCAAGGCCCTGGGCCTCCCCATCATCCCCTTCCCCTCTGTGGCACATGTGATTTGCAGTAATGGGTGAAAATATTGTGCCTGGAGGCACCCGATAAAATAACGGGTGCCGTGGCTTCCCATTATGCAAATTGGAACTTTACAAAGCTGGCACTTGGCCAAATGTCACTAATAACATTTGCATAGCAGGAAGCCTCAGCACCCGCTACGTTATTGGGTGCCTCTGTGCACCCAAATTTCCACCCATTGCCATGAATCCCAGCTATTATAATAGGCACTTATGGTGGGGCCCTTATTTCCAAGGTGTCTGTGGCACCCTTTTCGCTGGCTTCATCAATGTCTGTGCACTAAGAACAGGATAAAAACAGGATAAAAATGGAGCACAAGGACAACGGGAGACTGGTCTGTAGTATATTAGTAGTGAGTTATGGAGAGAGCTAAGAAGATGAAAATATACTCACAATACTGGGTTGCTGATGAAAGTAACCACCCAAGTGTGCATATGGGGAAGTGCTATTCCCACTCAGCCTTGGTTTAGATGTTGGTCGCTGCTCCAAAAAAAAAAAGAATCGTATGAAAAATACATGAAATTTAGACTAACGGCAAACAAGTTTTTAAAAATCTCAGTCTAGATTTGATGGGCAGTTTGTGGTCGTATTCCCCCCTGGTTAAGTTTGGAGATCTCCATAATCGCAATTAGACACCGTTCCACAACAGAGTGCAATGGACAAACTCATATGTCCATGTATATTATGTCCATTTCGGCAGTAGAACACAAAGTACTGCCTTGTAAAACGTTTCTGGATACCACACAGAAAACGGACATCTCATAGATAGCATATTATCTAAGACGTTAGTAGACCTAAGCCCATTTAAAAACGGGCTCTGGGTCTGTGTTTCTGGGCGCGCGTGCACCTGCTGCAAGTGCGCTCGCCACCCGCTGCCGACTGAGAACCACCGGGAGCGCAACGCCACACACCCGGCCGCCCGCACACCCACCGCACATACGGCCGCCCGCTCACACGCCGCACACACGGCCGCCCGCTCACACACCGCCCACTCACACGCCGGCTCCCTGGCCCCATCCTCCTGCCTCTGTGAGGCTGGGTCCATGCTGCGCACATGCCCAGTAGCAAAAAGCACGGACCAGCTACATAGAGACAGCACACACAGGGACACAGGGGTTTTATTATATAGGATGTTTGGTACAATAGACACAATAGGATGGACACAGCAGATCGTATGGTAGCTGGTCTCCTAGAGTGTGCTTGGAGAAGAATTTTGCATAGTCATAGCTGTGACATCACCAAAATACAGTAATAAATTATATAGATGGTGTTGCTGATTCTGAAACCAAGATAATTAATATAAAAGAGAGTATCCTGATTTTTATTTTTTTTTACTTACTGTTAATTCTACTTTACAAGCTGCTGGTAGAACATAGGAAAAATTGCCAATATTCTACTATCGGGCAATAGAATATACGATAGTGGATAATTTCTTAACAACCTTATTCTCACTTCAACACTCCCTCTATCGATGCTTAACTATAACCTACAACCCACACCGCAATCTCCACTGATATCTGTGCCGCCTTTACTGCCCCCTCCCCCTTTGCCGATATCCATGCCACCTAATTGCAAAATGTACCACCAGCACATAATTACCCCCTGTGTGCCACTATAACGGAAATGAACATTGTGGTCTATGCAGTCAGTGCCCATTTTACTGATCTGTCCCAGGTGTCCAAATTGCTTTCAACTATTTGCAGTAAGAGGTTCATAATGGTAGCTTTTACATTCTTTCGGTATGAGAGTTTTTTAAGCACAATAAGGCATGCAGTACAGTGCACTAATATCACAGAGGTTCATTAAATTCCTGTTCTAAGAACTTAGTTGAGGAACATGAGGAGTCCATCATCTGTCTGTATAGGACTGAGTAAGCATTACCAGTCAGTTGAGGCAGTCAAAACACTAAACTTTGATTTTTAAAGGCGTCATCAAGCAAGATTAACTACCCCCCAATCTACTTACCTGTGGCTTCTGCCTGCCCTTGCAGCAGATATGTCCCATGCCGCAGCTGCACTCTCAGCTGCCGGGCCGGGGTCCCCGCACGGTGTCACACCAGGCATCCTCTACTGCGCCTGCGCGAGCGCCGCTGTCAATCAGGTCCACGTTGTCCAGACTGTACTGCACAGGTGCAGGATTACTGCGCCTGTGCAGTACACTACCGACAACGTGGACTTGATTGACAGTGGCGCTTCATACAGATGCAGTAAGTACGACCTCGAGACCACCCTCTGCACCGTGCGGGGACCCCGAGCCAGCAGCTGAGACCGTGGGACACGTCAGCTGCAAGGAGCTGAAGGAAATCCCAGGTAAGTAGATCAAGTAGATCGGGGGGTAGTTAATCTTGCTTGATGACTCCTTTAAGCTTTTAAAGCAAAATAACACTATAGGATTCCAGGAAAGTTCTATTTAGGATTAGGACTATAGATGCAATTAGTTATCTAATCAGTTTATTTTCACTCCAGGTATACTTTAACATTTAAGGTGGCCATACACTGGTTGATTTGCCATCAGATTCGACCAACAGATAGATCCCTCTCTGATCGAATCTGATCAGAGAGGGATTGTATGACTGCCCATACTGCAAACAGATTGTGAATCGATTTCAGCCTGAAACCGATCACAATCTGCTGAGCTGCCGCTGTCGCCCCCCGGGCCCCCGCATACATTACCTGAAGCATGGTCCCGGGCATCTTCTCCGCATAGGCTCCCGGCGGGCATCTTCTCCGCATCAGCTTCCGCATCCCGGCATCCAGCATAACTTCCTGTGTCACTAGAGTGCCCTCTATTTGTACTTCCGCTGTCACTGCAGTGACACAGGAAGTTATGCTGGATGCCGGGATGCGGAAGCTGATGCGCAGAAGATGCCCGCTGGGAGCTGATGCAGAGACGATGCCGGGAGCCAGCTTCAGGTAATGTATACCTGCGTCGGTCGTACGCCGCTAGCGATGCGCTCCTTACCCGCGGCAATCGATGGTAATTTCCCGCACGGCGCGATCGACGGGACCGATCTATTTCGGGCCGAAATAAATCGAAAATTAGCGTGTTGCGTGAACGATTTGACAGCAGATTCGATCCCAGTGATCGAATCTGCTGTCGATCGGCGGGTAATCGGCCTAGTGTATGGCCAGCTTTAGTGTGTGTATGCAGTTTTTGCTTTCATACCCTACTGAATACAAGTTCTGACAGTGGTGTGCCTTGTTCTTTAACCTCCCTGGCGGTAAGCCCGAGCTGAGCTCGGGCTATGCAGCCGGGAGGCACCGCTCAGGCCCCGCTGGGCCGATTTGCATAATTTTTTTTTGTTACACGCAGCTAGCACTTTGCTAGCTGCGTGTAACCTCCGATCGCCGCCGCTACCCGCCGATCCGCCGCTATACCCGTCGCCGCAGCCGCCCCCCAGACCCCGTGCGCTGCCTGGCCAATCAGTGCCAGGCAGCGCTGTGGGGTGGATCGGATTCCCCTTTGACGTCACAACGTCGATGACATCGGTGACGTCATCCCGCCCCGTCGCCATGGCGACGGGGGAAGCCCTCCAAGAGATCCCGTTCTTTGAACGGGATCTCTTGATCTCCGTTCGCCGAAGGCGATCGGAGGGGCTGGGGGGATGCCCCTCAGCAGCGAAAGGAAAAAAAAAATAAAAAAAAGGTATTTGCTGCCCCCTGGCGGATTTTAACAAACCGCCAGGGAGGTTAAAGCAGTGTTCCCTATTCCCAACCCTGTCCTCAATTCCCACCAACACTGCATGTTTTGTGGAAATCCAGGTAGATCATCAGCTCTGCTAAGACACTTATTACCTCACCTCTGTATGTTTGTGGTTTTCTGCATAACATGTACTGTTGGTGGGCCTTGAGGACAGGGTTGGGGAACTCTGCTTTAAAGGACCACTCTAGCAAAACAAAAAGTAATATGTTAAAATCTAACAGAACCGACAGGTTTTGGACTAGTACAACTCCTCATGAGGAATTCTCAGAGTATTCTTTGTTTTCAAAAGCATTTCTTGAAAGACAGTTTTACTGCCAAAATAGTACGATACCAGCCGGCCTCCCTACTCACTTGCACACTATTTTTTCGGTTAGACTTAGTAACTGCCGTTCGGGAAATGCTTATGGAACCAAAGAAAATCCTTAGAATTCCCTATGAGAAGATGGACTAGACCAGGCATGGACAAACTTGGCCCTCCAGCTATTAAGGAACTACAAGTCCCACAATGCATTGCAGGAGTCTGACAGCCACAGTCATGACTCATAAAGGCAAATGCATTGTGGGACTTGTAGTTGGTTCTGTCGGATTTTAACTGCTTACGTTTTTGCTGGAGTGGTCCTTTAAAAACCCTAAAGAACCATGTAAGAACGGCTTATCCTTGTGTTTATTGTTGTTTCCTTTCTTTTATTTCAGCTTATCACTACCTCTAGGAACTGTGTGACTTGTTCTTTGCTTCTAGTTAGAATAGTGTTGGTTATATCAGCAGCCCTTTGAATTTACTGAAGATGTCACAGAATTCTCCACTAATGGGCCTTGCCCTGCCTCGCCTTCTCTTTATTAACCTTGGATCCTCTATTTAATCTTATTTTATAACATGTGGCTATCTTGTTATTCTTCATTTTGTAAAAAACGCAAACAGCGTTCTCCTTGGCCTGGTGTGATTATCTGTGAACTGTATACATTTGTGTTTCCTTGGTTTTGTGTTCAAGTATGACATATATTTAATCATGTTTATATATGGAATAAAAAAACGCCAATTTAAACTGGAACATATAAAGTGTTGGTTAAAGAACCACAAATAAATGTTTTATTATTTAAATGAAACTCAGTTTTTTTTCTTCCTCATTTTAATTTTAAAATGTAGTAATTGCTAATTGTAAACTTGCTACCTATGCCTTCATAATAATGTTTTTACATGTATAACATCTCAGAGCTTCAAAGACTGCACCGTTCAGCTGTACCTGTAATACTTTCAGATTTCAACTGTCCATTAACCCTATCAGAATAACCCTTTATGCTAAGGATGCTTGTTTGGATTTTGCAGAATTTCAATCTCCACATTTCCACAACTCAGTAATTTTAGCCTAGTCATAGAACTCAGAAGCATTGGACCAATCAGAGAACGTATTTGGCCAAACAGAGGATGCAAAAAAATGACCAAAAGAAAAACTCCTTGGAATCTGGAAATCTGGAAAATTGGGAAATTTGCAGAATCGGCAATCGGCATTGGTGGAAATTGGAATTACCACGAAATCAGAAATCGGCAGTTCTGACCATCCCTATTTGATGCTGGGAAGCCTAGAGGTGTACCTACTGGGGAAGTACACCCTGCAGCCACATGGTGGACACAAGGCTGGGGGGGTTGGTCTTAGCTACTTGCCTTCTGCTCCTCCAGAATAGCCCCCCCACCACCATTAACACCAATGCTGGTGTTATTACAAACTTGTTACAGGTGAAGATAGTCATGATGTAAACCAAATCGCTTAATTTCAACGCAGTGGTATATGTAGCAAACCCACCAGTACTATAGCCTGCAAGGTTAATTGTGGATATAATGCGGCGGGGGTATTTTGATGTGATGCGACTCAGCAAGCGGTGAAAATACAGCATAAGACAATTAGTGATGATAACTGATTTTATCTATTTTTGTGTTGATTTTAGTACTTTGTAGCAAAACCCTCATATATTCTATAGTCACCAAAAATGCTGTGTATGTTAAGTGGAATAGTGGTAAAAAAATTGTAGTTTTTGAGAGGATCGATTTTAGAAATCAAAGAAAAAATGTTTTTTAAACTTGGTAAGCCACAGCTTAAATGAATACTGTAGGGGGGTCGGGGGAAAATGAGTTGAAGTTACCCGGGGCTTTTAAAGGTCCCCGCAGGCATCCTGTGCCCGCGCAGCCACTCACCGATGCTCCGGCCCCGCCTCCAGTTCACTTCTGGAATTTCAGACTTTAACCGGTTCAGCACTGCAGTGCCGAAAATCTCATGCATCCGAGCAACGTTCACCTCCCATTCATTTGCCTATAACTTTATTGCTACCTATCACAATGAATTGATCTATATCTTGTTTTTTCCGCCACTAATTAGGCTTTCTTTGGGTAGCACATTTTGCTAAGAATTATTTTTTTCTAAATCCATTTTAACAGGAAGATTAAGAAAGAAATGAAAAAAAATCATTATTTCTCAGTTTTTGGCCATTATAGTTTAAAAATTAATATACGCTACCGTAATTAAAACTCATGTATTTTATTTGCCCATCTGTCCCGGTTATTACACCATTTAAACGATGTCCCTATCACAATGCATGGCGCCGATATTTTATTTAGAAATAAAGGTGCATTTTTTCAATTTGCGTCCATCACTATTTATAAGCTTATAATTTTGAATAATATAATAACATACTCTCTTGACATGCATATTTAAAAAGTTCAGACCCTTGGGTAACTATTTATGTTGTTTTTGTTTGTTTTTATTGTATTTTTTTTTTTTATAAAAAAATGTATGTGGGTAATTTTTGGTGTGGGAGGGAAACTGCTAATTTTAAATGTAAAGTAATATAATTGTTTGTAGTAAAATGTATGTGGGGGCAATTTACTATTTGGCCACAAGATGGCCACAGTGAGAAAAGTCCTGGATGGAGGACACATTTCCTGGGGGCAGAAATACCGCACACTCTGGATAGAAAGTGTCGGTATTTCTGCGGGGAAGTTAGATCGGTGAATGGGAATTATATTCCCATTCACTGATCGGGGGGCTAGCGGCGGGCGGCGGGTGCGCGCGGAGGAGCGCGCCCGATCGTGCGCACCGCGCAGGGAAAGCAGCAGTGCCTGTCTGGACAAGGTAGCTCGTCCAGATAGGCCGAACTGATTAAAGTCTGAAAACCACTGCGCCTGCGTTGCCGTGTCCTCGCTTCCCCTGATGTCACCAGGAGCATACTGCGCAGGCACATACCATACTGGAGCGAGGACACGGCAATGCAGGCGCAGTGGTTTTCAGACTTTAAAATCTGAAATTCCAGAGGTGAACCGGAGGCGGGGCCGGAGCATCGGTAAGTGGCTGCGCGGGCACAGGATGTCTGTGGGGGACCATTAAAAGCCCCGGGTAACTTCAACCCATTTTCCCCCGACCCCCTACAGTGTCTCTTCAATATCATACATGTTTTTCCTTTGGAATTTTAAAATCAATTTTCCCAATAACTGCAGGGTCTTTTTGAAAAAAAAAATGTATGGGGGCTTTGCTATTAACCGCTGAAGTGAGTGTAAAATTACAAATAGATGACTGGACATTAATAGCATTTCAAAATCGTAATAACGTATGACCATAAGTTGCAAAATTTTATGAAAATGAAATGAAAAAACTGTAATTAGCAGATTACGATCATCAGTAAAGACAATCAGAAAGCGTGACGGCCAGGCATCGGTTATGATCGATTAAGTTCCGTTATGATTGTGTAACTGTACTGATACTAAAGATAGTGTTAGATGTAGTGGAAGAAAGGTTAGTGTAGTGGCAGTGAGAGAAGGACTTTTTTACACTGCAAAATGCAAACACGTTGGCCTTAATTCACTAAGCATTACCACACTCAAACTTTCCAAATTCCAATTCACTAAACCTATTACCGCACAGAAAATTAGAATTACCGACTAGTGAGGTAAATTATCAACTTGTGCGGTAATTGCCTCAAGAAATGTCAAGAAATTGCAATTCACAAAGATTTATGCATTCGGTAAATCGGGCAAAAGGGTTCAATATTTTTCTCCAGCTCTTACCAGCCAATAACTCACTCTCTTCATGTTCTCTCCATGCATAACTGTAACGATTGGTGTCAGCACGCAGAGAGAATCTGATTATTGGTGATCTGCTGTATCACCAAGAATGCAGATATATACCTGATTATTGATGATCTGCAGAATCACCGATAATACAGATATATTGCTAACCTCTGGACACCTATAGGTATGTGAGTGTTTGGTGCAACAGTAATACTTTGAGTAACGCACCTGCTGAGCAGGTGATCCTTGACAGTAAAGAGACACGGCTCAGAGAGCACAGGAACCTTCCAGCAGCCTGAGGCTCCTCAAGGGGAGGAGTCAGGCTAAGGATAGGGAAGGCCAGAGTGTGAGTGACACCTGAGGGTGGATGTCACTATCTGGTCTGGAGACTATCTCTTAACAGGAGATATAGCTCTCAAGGTCGGCCTCACCTGGTCAGCAACACACTGACAGATAAAGTACAAAGACAGAAGGCTGATTCGGTATCCAAGGCAAGCAGGGTCTGGCAACGGAATATCAGATATGTGAGGTACCGAATCAGAAGGCAGAGGAGTAGTCGGAAAAGCTATAAGTCATAACATATAACAAACAATGCCTATTCTGGGTGCGAGGTCCTTGGTCTCAGCACCCGGAACTAGTCTGAAGTATACACAGATGATAATACAGTTCCCTAGACTGGGTGCGAGGTCCGTGGTCTCAGCACTCTGGAACTAGTCTGAAATATAACACAGATGGTAGTACAGTTCCCTAAGCTGGGTGTGAGGTCCTTGGTCTCTACACCCTGGAACTAGTCTGAAGGTATAACACAGATGATAACACAGTTCCCTAAGCTGGGTGTGAGGTCCTTGGTCTCTACACCCTGGAACTAGCTTAAAGTATAACACAGATGATAACACAGTTCCCTAAGCTGGGTGTGAGGTCCTTGGTCTCTACACCCTGGAACTAGCTTAAGCATAAACAGAATACAATTCAAATAATCTGACTAAGTGTGAATTCCCAGGTCCACCTGGTTCAAACACACTGAAGGATCTGACTAGGTCTGAGTGCTTCCACATAGTGGTCGCAACAGCAGACAACTTGCAAGTGACCAGCAGAAACTATATATGGAGTAGTGCTCTCCAGCACCACCCCTAATTGCTCAACCAATAGTATCCTGCTCTGGAGTCAGCTGATCGGCGTGGTCAGCTGACTCTTCCTGCTTAGTATAAGAATTCTGCCTCTCAGCGCGCGTGCGTGTATTCCTAAACCTATGTGCACTAACAGACTCAGCCACACCAGACACATGCTGCTGCGTGCAAACCGCCGCGCTGGACGCGGGACCAGCCGCCTTACCATTGTTGCATGCGGCGGCTTTTCCGCGTTCTGCCCTGCCACCAGACACACGCTTCCGCGTGCAAACCGCCGCACTGGACGCGGAATCAGCCGCCTCCTCAGTAGCACACGCGGCGCTTTTCCGCAATCTCTCACAATAACATTGGTAGACAGTCAATAGGGAGAGCCAGGCAGCCAATAGGGAAAGCCACACGGCCGTGCTACACATCCTAATTTGATTCTACATGGTCTTCACTGTAGCAGAGCAGGGGAAGGGACATTTTATGAGGCTTTTCTTCATCCCTTTAGATGTGAAAATTACTATACCGTTATATAGAAGTGCTCCCCCTGGTGGCTTTAGCACATCTAAAGGGATGCTGGAGATACACTGGACAGAAATCCCCGACTCATACACAAAGCTTCTTGCCTCATGGCTGATCTGCTCCACAAACAGCTGGTAAGTAACACTAACCATGCAGGGATTCGTGTATTGAAGTATGTTTGTTTGGTAAATTACCAAACTTCTGCCGTGTGCGGAAAAATCTTTCGTAAATATTTGGGAAAAAAAGTGTAAAATACCGAATGAGGTATTTTACGACCAAAATTATTGTATCAAACTGCCCTTGGTGAATTGAGGACAATGTGTTTTTTTTTCTTGGGAAAAGTAGAGGCATGTTGAAGAGTTAGAATCTTAATGCTCATCATCAATTGCCATATTTCCATAATAATATCCCAGGTGACCTCTGTGGGTGTGTCGGTGTCAGTGATGGAGATGCAGTGTAACAAGGCATCGTCTGTTATGAAGCAGTTAATTCTATTTGAGAGTTTTAGACCTCGACTCATATTCCATTACAGAGAGGCGAAAGGAGAAATTTATGTACTTAATGAATCTGGATTTTAGCCTGCAGAGAGGCAGGGGAGCTGAGTAACTGTGTTTTTGTAGTGACACCATGCAAATTAATATTAATCTAATCTCGCCAAACTAATGTGTATTTGCATATATAATTACACTGTCTAGAAATGCATTATACATGTAATTAAAAATGCTCGGTGTATGACAGTCACAGCCTCGCTTTGATTCCAGTTAGATTGTCCTTCAGATATAGACTGCAGAATTTTTATTAACAACACGTGCAAAGCTATGCTGTTCTACCAAAGTAAATGTCAACAAAAATATTGTCTCGCTCTGATAAAAGGATCTTGTGTAAGAAATAGATTTTTAATAATAAAAACATTACCAGCAATAATTCTAGCAAATAAATGGCATGTAACATTTAACAATGACAATCTTGGCAGAATGGAAAGACTTATAACGTATGCTGTCGCCAGGAAAGAAGATGAATGTGTTTATTTCTGAAGTATATTTCACTGAAGGGTAGGTGTTAACAATTTCCATAACAAAAAATGGAGGTACGCTTCAAATTAGAGGTATCCCAGGTTAAGCTTAATGAAATCTCATGTTAGTAGGGTGCATGTGCTAGATATCATTTCCTAACCAGTAAAATGCATTTTTGAACTGCTTTTTTTTGTTTCTTTAGCGCCTTAGCATCTTCAATCTACAATATATCAATATATCGGTGAAACTTCTAAAAATTTGAATTGGCAGGACTCAATTATAAAGATGTTAAAAAAGAGAGTCAGCTTGGGGTCCGCCCTGCCAAGCACTTTTAACCCCTTGTCCTCTAAGCATGCTGGTATGCCTCATGGATTAGGTGCCTATGGGTGTTGTGCTGTACGCCATTTCCTGTCCTGAGCACTACAGAACTCACATGGTCCATAAGATTAGGCTTACCGTGTGGGTTGGTATTGCTCTGAAGGCAGAACACCACGCTCAAGGGCTTTGGATTCCAAGGGAAATTCCAGCCTACATGGGGCAAGGGGAAAGTGATAAAAGTGCTTGGAAAAAGGATCCCACAATGTAAAGTCCTGTCATTTCAAAATGTAAAAACATCATCACTCTGTAGCAGCTTGAAGCCTAGGGATACTATAAGCAAAACGCACAGCAAATGATATGTTAAAGAAAACATACAATTAGCCCGATCCAGTTAACTTTTTCTCCTAGGCAATATTTTCACGTTGTAAATCAAATGCCTTTTAAGCCGCCAGCAGGCAAGAAAATTTTACTTTTTCACCTACTCTGTTGGTACATTTTCAATTGCAAAGTGCACAAGTTGTTTTAAACAGAAGATGAAAAATTAACTCCTAGGGGAACACTTGAAAGAAAAAATGAACAGAGGTGTACAGCAAAAACATTGAAATTGTAAGTGCCCAAAAATAATACTACTAAAAAAAAAGTTTAAAAGGGGGCGTAAGTGTTGGGTTACCTCCTCATGAACAAAAAAAAGCATGGGAAATAGCCAAAGAATTGTATGTGATCTATTTTAATATTTACTTCCTCAGTGTAAAAGTTCTGTGAAATGTTAATGAACAAGCCTAAAAGCTTCAGATGGCACTTTTTTGTTCAGCCAAGCTAATGAAACCGCTCCTCCTGAGGTCAGAGAACGTGCATACTGGCAGTGTGTCTTGTTACATGGGCGTTCTTTTTCATGTGGCATGTTAGGCTGACTTTAGATCATTTGGAGAGGATTTGATCTCAAATATATTGTATATTTGCCAGATTACAGGCATTTTAAGCTTCATTTGATCTGGAGTATACTGTATATCAGACAAGCTCTTTTAAGAACCTTTTTATTACAAGATGATCTGGATCCCAGTTTATATAACACCGCCTAGAAAAGGTTTCTTGCTCTGAATACAGGATTTTCTGATATATTAACTTGTGAATAAGAGTTATGTGCCCAAAACAACTATCCTGGCTGGGCTTTCCTGTGAGTGTGCGTTGATGTATTTTGTTTGTGTTAACATATTTTGTACTAGAGGAAAGTATATTTCGGTGCATCTGTCCATATTACATATACCATATTTTTGGGACCATAAGACATAGTTGTCTTCGAAAGGAGCAACAGCGGGCGGTACTGATTCAGCCAACAAGAGGGACGTTTCAGCTGCCGCCCACAATCCTAGTGTAGCAGATGCTCTCCAGATCTAATCCATCAAATCATCTGCTGCTGCAATCGGGCTCTGTGGACTGTGAAGCCCAATCGCCCCTGGTAGCTAGCAGCAGGAATGGCTTATTAAGCCTGCAGGAGAGGACAGGCTACAGCATCTATTGGCGCTGGTCTAAATTGTAGTATTTGGACCATTAGACGCACTGACTTTTTCTCCCCAGTTTTGCGGGAGAAAGGGTGTGTTTTATGGTCTAAAAAATACGGTATATTTGTGAGCAATATATTTTATATCTGTTTGCAACTTTGTGAATAGAACTGAGTTTGATTTCACTTCGCCTGATTCATCTAACATCTACAAAGACTAACTGATACAACAGACTAAGAGCAGTAATTATCATACCACACAAAAGAGATCCATGGTTATGTCAAGGAGAAATGAGCACATCCTCCTGTGTTCTGTTTCAACAATGAGTACCTATACCTCTGGCAGCAGGGCTGTTTGTGGGTACAGGTCATATGGACAAAGGCATGGGGCACCCACCCAGTGTACAGGGCACAATACTGCACCCTTTTGTATTAAAAATGGTGTGTTTTAGAGAGTCTGCAGTACCTAGCACAGTATATTATAGCGTTCTATTGTCTTTGTGATGTAATGGATGGGGCATCCTTCTTGTCCATTTCTCCAATTCTGCACATCCTATTTTGTATGAAGAAGGAACCAAGCAGATGTACCAACGTTTTTCAAACTGTCTAATCACAAAAAAGGCAGAGGCATGGCTAGAGTTTTCAGTGCCCAGAGCAAAGACGCCCCCCTCTGTGCTCCCCCCCCCCCCTGGACAGAATGGATGTGGCCATGCATCAGAATGTTGTTGTGGTCAAGGGTGGAGTCAAATGATAAATACTGTTTAGATAGCCAGATGTGCCCCCTTTTAATAACCAAATGTGCCCAACTTAAGATAATCAGATGTGGCTCCCTTCCCCCCAGTTTAGATAGCCAGATGTGCCCCCTATAGATAGCCAGATGTGGCCTTATAGATAGCCAGATGTGGTGTCAGTAATCCTGCTCTTACCATATCAGTTTCTGCTGCCTCCGCTGGCAGCGCATCTGGGACTTCCGATGCTGATGGTGTCAGTAGCGTTCATCCAGAGATCTGGCCGCATGATTCTCAGACTGCAAATGAGGGTGGACGCATGCGCTGTCGGCAATGCCCTTCTTATACTCTAAGGAAGCGTGTCAGCTGATCACCTGTCAGCTGACATGCATGGCTCCACCTCCAGTGCCTGATTGGCCCAGTGGCTTAGGGGCGTGGTTGCCTGCTTACCCGGGCTATTTAAGAGCTGTGCAGACACTTGCTCACTGTCTGCTCTAGCTAACACTTCGCAGTGAAGGCTTCAGACCTTAGTCAGTCCCCGGGGATTCCATACCAGCTAGCCTATATTATTATTACTGATTGATATTCTGTGTTTGACTTCTGCTCGATACTCTGACTACTCTTTGCCTATCGATTCTGTACCTTTGCCAATCTGATCTGTTGCTGACCTCTGCCTGAACTCTCACTTAGCTTTTGCCTACCGATTCTGTACCTTTGCAAATCTGATTGTTGCCGACCTCTGCCTGTCTCCTAACGTTGTATTTGCCTGCCGATTTTGTACTGTGTCTGCCAGATCTGTTACCGACCCTGTTTTGCCTGACCATTCTCATTATCTGTATTCAGTGTTAGTGCTGCCTTCTACTGACACTGTCTGTGGACATTTCCCGTTCAGGGAACGTCTGATATGTGTCTGTCTGCTAGTGCTCACACACTAGCAGATTGTTACATGTGGCCTTACAGATAGCCAGATGTCCCCCCCTACAGATAGCCAGATGTGGCCTTAACCTCCTTGCCGGTCTAAAAAATCCGGCAAGGAGGCAGCGCCGCACATTTTTTTTTTTTTTTTAAATCATGTAGCGAGCCAAGGGCTCGCTACATGATAGCCGCTAAGCGGCGGCATCCCCCCACCCACTCCGATCGCCTTCGGCGATCAGAGTATGCAGGGAATCCCGTTGAGAACGGGATTTCCTGCAGGGCTTCCCCGGTCGCCATGGCGACGGGGCGGGATGACGTCACCGACGTCATGGACGTCGGGACGTCATAGGGAATCCCAATCCGCCCCTCAACGCTGCCTGGCACTGATTGGCCAGGCAGCGCAGGGCTCTGGGGCGGGGGGGAGCGACTCGGCGTGGCGGATTGCGGCGGATCGGCGGCGAGCGGCGGCGATGGGAAGTTACAAGCAGCTAGCAAAGTGCTAGCTGCTTGTAACAAAAAAAAATTATGCAAATCGGCCCAGCGGGGCCTGAGATATCCTCCTGCGCAGGTTACCCCGAGCTGAGCTCGGGATAACCGGCAAGGAGGTTAAAGATAGCCAGATGTGACCTACTTGTTCTACTGCTGTTAATACGTCTGTTAATACATCCTCCAGAGGGAGGGAGAGAATCAGGGGCACTTCGAGCAGCCAATTAGCCACCTCTCGGGCATATGGGGCTGCAGCAGAGGTGTTGAGCGCTGTCACAGTGCTACGCATGGGGACATAAGTTCCTGCTTGCTCCCCCATAGCTACGCCTCTGCAAAAAGTTACTACTAACACTTTTTGACTGATACCATAACGGTCCCAAAGGCATACGTTATTCCTGCTCATGTACAGGTTAAAGCTTTGATCTGACATTTTAATTTTATACTAATATGGGAAAGTGAAAGTATGTGCAGCTTAAAGACTGACATTTTAAGTGGATATCACTAAATATTTACAATGAAGGCATGCTTTCCCTCTGCTGCTCTTGCTGTCATTAACCCCTATTAATGCAAGGATGTCACTAATGGACCTCTCTGTGATGTAGGTGTGGAGGGGTTAAAGGCATGCAGACCATCATGTTCCCACTAAAACATACTCATTTATATTTTGGGGCATTGCCAATCTATGACATTCTTTTTAATTTCATTTTCCTCCACTTTCTGCATTCGCCGGTGTCTTGAAACAACATGATTTATGAGTGAGGCCCTAATGCAAGCTGGCATCTGGCAGGAAGCTGGAAACGCTCACACACTCTGTAGCTTCACCTATTCTCATCTCTCTTTCTGAGTTGCACAGAACCAGTTTCTCTTTTGTCACCCTCATTAAAGCTTTGTCGTTTCATTTAAAGGTTTTATGGGAAATAGATTTGCCACTTTAGACAACCCAACAATACGATTCTGTGTGTCTCGTTGTTAAAAGCAAATAAGGAGCGAAGAGAGATTACTTTTTATGAGTGCCATCGCGCTTTAGCAGCTCAGACTTGGTGCATCGTGATAGCACAATATGGTTATAGTCTGTACTTAAAGAGGACCTGTCATGTCAAGCTAAAACCAATGAGTGTTCTGCTTCGCTAGGCTCCAGCGTTGGAGCGCATACCAAAACAGACCCATTGGAAGGCACTAAAAAACTATGCTGAGTCATGCAACTTTTTCATTTTGTATTCTCGCTGCTGACAAAGGAGAATATTTATTTTAAAAAAAATTGTGATTTTTAGAAATATTTTCACTTTATAGCCACTTTCTTTTTCTCCACTTTTTCATAGGTTTATTGTCATTGATTTATCAACATATTTATAAATTGTCAAACTGTTTTTTGCTTGGTGAAGATAAATGTAGAAAAATTGAGATAATGATTACTGTAATTCTACAAAAATGGCGATGCTCCTGTGAAAACTGGTGATTTATGCTTGAAAATATTAATCCGAAAACTGTAGATAAAGCATTGATTTATTTTAAGAAAATGACAGTAGATCAAGATCGGGGATTGAGAAGTAAACAATCCCCCTGACTGGCCGCTGCTTTTCATATAAAATATTTATTTATCTCAATTTTATTCTGTCCAGATGTTTTGTTTCCATCTTCAGTTTATGACAAGACTGCTAAAAAAGATAATAAGCAATGCATTTTTAGTGACTTAGCAATACTGCTGAAAATTGGAGATATTTTGAGCTGATCTCAACTTTTATAGAGATATGAAAAATGATGAAAACTCATGAAAGTAATACTGATTGTCTGATGATGTTGCATATCATGACCTTTATTAATAGGCCTGTCACAAATAGGCTTGTCACTCATTACAGAAATGCAGGCCTCAACCACCCCTATGCCTAATCTTAACCCCTTCCCTGGTGCCTAACCTTAACCCCTCCCTCCGGTGCCTAACCTTAACTCCTCCCTCCGGTGCCTAACCTTAACCCCTCCTCTGGTGCCTAACCTTAACCCCTCCCTCTGGTGCCTAACATTAACCCCTCTCCGGTGCCTAACCTTTGCCCCGTAAACCACCCCTCGTTGACTTGCATTTCAATAATGAGTCCGGCATTTCCAAGAGTGGGCTTGAACAGCCAGCTTCCTCTTCAGGCCAGTGCACTCGAGTGGCTTCCTGACTGCACAGCATCCCCAGAGACCGTGCACACATGTACATCTCCACATGACCCTAGCCAGGTGCACAAAGTCACAAGCCCATTTTATTTCCTCCAGTGTTGATGTTAGCTTCTGGAGTGGCTAATAGGTCTCTCTGTTCCTGGAGCAGCAAATGGGCTACAGAAGCCGGGAACTTCTAGTCCCTTGGGACTGGTCATTCCCTAAATAAAGTTCTGCCACACCCAGTGCATCCCTGCCCATGATATAATTTAGTTACTGTGTGCTTAGCTCCTATTGTGTGCTTAAAGACTTTTCTTATGAGATGACATTGCTTGACCTTGTGGCTATTGCATTGACTTCTACTTGGTCTGACTACACTCTTGCCTCATCTCTATTGTATCCACCTGGCTGCCTGATCTGCTGTGAATGACCCCTGGTTAGTTCACCTGCGTACCAGGTAAAAATGGCACTGGAGGAGTGCTGGAAAAATGGCACCTCCATAGGTGGCAATAGTAAAAGCTGCAGTTAGCAGCAATGAACAATAATTATGTTGCCCAATAAATAGTGGGTGCCCAGTGCCCGCTATATATAAGGTGCCATAATTATTGTTCACTGCTTCTAATCGCGGCTTTTACTAGTGTCGCCTCTTGTGGAAGTAAGGTGATTTACAAGGTTAGAGTAAGACCCTGGGGGTTGGTTAAGGCAGTGGCATAGCTAATAAACTTCAGGCCCCAGTGCAAGTTGTACAGCCCCCCCCCTCCCCCCAAGCATTTTATACATAATAATTCATATGGTGCAACAAAACCTGCAAAGGACATCCACAGTATGAGAGGTGTAAGCAGAGGAGGGGAGCGGTTCGTTAATGATTACCACTATTCTAAGCATATATAGTAGTAATCATTACCAGCATAGCACCATTAAAGAGCTAAAACTGTGGTCGAGGGCCCTTCTTGTCTAAGGGCTACAATGCAGTCACAACCTCTGCATCCCCTATTGCTATGCCACTAGGTTAAATTTAGGCATGGGGGTGGTTAAAGTTAGGCAAGCGGATTGGCCAGGCTAACAAGGCCAGATTTATACTTTTTGGGGCCCTAGGCCAAGTATGTTGTGACTCATGTGCTGTCATGTGCAGCAGTGCCCCTCCCATTCCATGTGCAGCCCCCTCTTCCAAGTGTTTTATCCATGTACCGTATCCCCTCTCTTTCATTAACAGCTCCCTTGGGCATCAGTTTGCCCCTATCATGTGTTGCTCCCCAGTTTCAGCCTCCTCTTTCATAAATAGCATCCTCTCTTTCAAATTCAGGTGCCCCCTTGGGCTACCCAAGACCCGGGCCTTTGTTACCTTTCCAGAAATCCGGCCCTGCAGGCTAATGAATTGGGGTTCTACATCAGCTTAGTGCAGATTTGCACAACTCACAGTAAAGCACAGTCCAGGCGAACTGATCCACTCGCCCCATTCCCAGTTATTAATTATATATCTGCTCTATATAAATGCATTTGTACTTATCGATGCATGCAGTAAAGGAGAGACATTATGTGGATGAAATGAATTGGTGAAAAAATTATCTTAATACATTTTCTTTTTTAGGGCTTCTATTAATGGAAAGAAAGAAAAAAAAAGAGAACAGCTAACAGGTTTTGAACTAAGAGGATTGCAATTGTCACAATACCCATTATATTAGGATTTAGCATGTAGAAATGTTCATTTTGACAACAGTTAATTTTACATTTATGTTAAAATAATTCCACTATAACTGTGGAGGAAGCAAGAATGTCTTTGTAGTCCTAATTGCTTTTTGCTGCGGTAGACTTCTGTAATAGTCTAGAATATTACTCCGATACTTCAGTGATTCATCATATTGATGGAACTGAATGGGTATTTTTGGCGTATTATCAACTAAAAGGCCAGGCAAATAAACACAGCCATAATGAAAATGATTATTTCCACTTATTGTGCACTACAGTGTCCATACTGAGTTTTCTGGAATACTGGATTTGCTGCATGGAGAGTGCAGCCAAGGTTATAACCTCTTTCCATTTACCCATCCCATTTCAGTTTATAATCTTGCATGAACGAGGGTCTCATTACTGCTGTTAAATGTAGTGGTTTGTGTTCATACATCATCACGATAGAACCTTTGGATTCTTACTTTGTAAAGACCTGAAAAAACAAAAAACAAAAAAAAACCTTTGTGATCAGCAGAATTTAGCACTAATGGAGCCATAAGGGATTGGAGAGGTCTATGATCTCCACTGGAGCCATGGATGAGGTGAGCTATGCTGCCGCTACTTATATTTATGCATGGGGAGCAGAGGAGACATGGCAGGGGAGCAGAGGAGGACACGGGGCAGAAAGGGACACACAGGGGTTGCAAAGGAGGACATTGGGGGACAGAAGGGGAAAAATAGGAGGGCAAAGGAGGACACAGAAGGGCAGAAGGGGACACATTGGGAAGCAAAGAAGGACACAGGGGACAAAAGGGGACACACAGGGGGAGAAAAGGAGGACACAGGGAGACAGAAGGGAACATACAGGGGGAGCAAAGGAGGATACAGGGAGAACAAAGGGGACACACAAGGGAAGCAGAGGAGGACACAGGAGGACACAATAAATTAGGGAGAAGATCTACAAGACGCTCCTGAACTATGGACGCACCATGTTTTATATATATTCATATATATATATATATATATATATATATATATATATATACTGTATATATATATATATAAAACGTTCCTACCATAGGGCATGGCGCACCGGGTGACTGACAGTGAGGGGGGTGAAGCCACGACCCCCCACATCCTCAGCGGCAGAGCAGGAGGGGAAGCAGCAGCTCCAGAAGGAGGGGCAGTGGGGACAGGGGCGGGGAGGGGGACCCCCTCCCTCACCTGGGTCCCCTCCTTCTGCCTCTCTTCACCTCCATATATTAAGCAAGCAGGCGCGGCGAGCGGTTAATTATTCACCTGAGTTTTACCTTCCAGTAGCTGGAACGCAGCAACACATGGTCACAACTCTCCGCCTTCAATGCCGCCCACTGTGCATCCTGATTAGTGAAAGCACAGTGGGTGGCATGAAGGGCGGAGATTTGTGACCACGTGATGCTGCTTTCCAGTCTTAGAACACAGAACTCAGGTGAGTAATTATCCATCGTGCCTGCTTGCTTAACCACTTGAGGACCGTGGGCTTTACCCCCCTTAAGGACCAGGCACTTTTTTTTCCATTCAGACCACTGCAGCTTTCACGGTTTATTGCTCGCTAATACAACCTACCACCTAAATCAATTTTAGCTCCTTTTCTTGTCACTAATAAAGCTTTCTTTTGGTGCTATTTGATTGCTGCTGCGATTTTTACTTTTTATTATATTCATCAAAAAAGACATGAATTTTGTCAAAAAATGATTTTTTTTACTTTCTGTGCTGGCATTTTTCAAATAAAGTAAAATTTCTGTATACATGCAGCGCGAAAAATGTGGACAAACATGTTTTTGATTAAAAAAAACCCCATTCAGCCTATATTTATTGGTTTGGGTAAAAGTTATAGCGTTTACAAACTATGGTGCAAAAAAGTGAATTTTCCCATTTTTTCAGCATCTCTGACTTTTCTGACCCCCTGACATGTTTCATGAGGGGCTAAAATTCCAGGATAGTATAAATATCCCCCAAATGACCCCATTTTGGAAAGAAGACATCCCAAAGTATTCACTGAGAGGCATAGTGAGTTCATAGAAGATATTATTTTTTGAAGTTTCCATTTCTTCTAACTTGCGACAAAAAAAATGAAATCTGCCACGGACTCACCATGCCCCTCTCTGAATACCTTGAAGTGTCTACTTTCCAAAATGGGGTCATTTGTGGGGAGTGTTTACTGTCCTGACATTTTGGGGGGTGCTAAATTGTAAGCACCCCTGTAAAGCCTAAAGGTGCTCATTGGACTTTGGGCCCCTTAGCGCAGTTAGGCTGCAAAAAAGTGCCACACATGTGGTATTGCCGTACTCAAGAGAAGTAGTATAATGTGTTTTGGGGTGTATTTTTACACATACCCATGCTGGGTGGGAGAAATATCTCTGTAAATGACAATTGTTTGATTTTTTTTTACACACAATTGTCCATTTACAGAGATATTTCTCCCACTCAGCATGGGTATGTGTAAAAATACACCCCAAAACACATTATACTACTTCTCCTGAGTACGGCGATACCACATGTGTGGCACTTTTTTGCACCCTAACTGCGCTAAGGGGCCCAAAGTCCAATGAGTACCTTTAGGATTTCACAGGTCATTTTTGTTTCAAGACTACTCCTCACGGTTTAGGGCCCCTAAAATGCCAGGGCACTATAGGAACCCCACTAATGACCCCATTTTAGAAAGAAGACACCCCAAGGTATTCCGTTAGGAGTATGGTGAGTTCATAGAAGATTTTTTTTTTTTGTCACAAGTTAGCGGAAATTGATTTTAATTGTTTTTTTCACAAAGTGTCATTTTCCGTTAACTTGTGACAAAAAATAAAATCTTCTATGAACTCACCATACTCCTAACGAAATACCTTTGGGTGTCTTCTTTCTAGAATGGGGTCATTTGTGGGGTTCCTATACTGCCCTGGCATTTTAGGAGCCCTAAACCGTGAGGAGTAGTCTTGAAACTAAATGTCGCAAAATGACCTGTGAAATCCTAAAGTGGGAGAAATATCTCTGTAAATGGACAATTGTGTGTAAAAAAAAATCAAACAATTGTCATTTACAGAGATATTTCTCCCACCCAGCATGGGTATGTGTAAAAAGACCCCATTTTAGAAAAAAAGACACCCCAAGGTATTCCGTTAGGTGTATGATGAGTTCATAGAAGATTTTATTTTTTGTCACAAGTTAGTGAAAAATGACACTTTGTAAAAAAAAAAAACAATAAAAATCAATTTCTGCTAACTTTTGACAAAAAATAAAATCTTCTATGAACTTGTCATACACCTAACAGAATACCTTGGGGTGTCTTTTTTTCTAAAATGGGGTCACTTGTGGGGTTCCTATACTGCTCTGGCATTTTACGGGCCCAAAACCGTGAGTAGTCTGGAAACCAAATGTCTCAAAATGACTGTTCAGGGGTATAAGCATCTGCAAATTTTGATGATAGGTGGTCTATGAGGGGGCGAATTTTGTGGAACCGGTCATAAGCAGGGTGGCCTTTTAGATGACAGGTTGTATTGGGCCTGATCTGATGGATAGGAGTGCTAGGGGGGTGACAGAAGGTGATTGATGGGTGTCTCAGGGGGTGGTTAGAGGGAAAAATAGATGCAATCAATGCACTGGGGAGGTGATCGGAAGGGGGTCTGAGGGGGATCTGAGGGTTTGGCCGAGTGATCAGGAGCCCACACGGGGCAAATTAGGGCCTGATCTGATGGGTATATGTGCTAGGGGGTGACAGGAGGTGATTGATGGGTGTCTCAAGGTGTGATTAGAGGGGGGAATAGATGCAAGCAATACACTGGAGAGGTGATCAGGGCTGGGGTCTGAGGGCATTCTGAGGGTGTGGGCGGGTGATTGAGTGCCCTAGGGGCAGATAGGGATCTAATCTGATAGGTAGCAGTGACAGGGGGTGATTGATGGGTAATTAGTGGGTTTTTAGGGTAGAGAACAGATGTAAACACTGCACTTGGGAGGTGATCGGACGTTGGATCTGCGGGCGATCTATTGGTGTGGGTGGGTGATCAGATTGCCCGCAAGGGGCAGGTTAGGGGCTGATTGATGGGTGGCAGTGACAGGGGGTGATTGATGGGTGGCAGTGACAGGGGGTGATTGATGGGTGATTGACAGGTGATCAGTGGGTTATTACAGGGAAGAACAGATGTAAATATTGCACTGGCGAATTGATAAGGGGGGGTCTGAGGGCAATCTGAGCGTGTAGGCGGGTGATTGGGTGCCCGCAAGGGGCAGATTAGGGTCTGATCTGATGGGTAACAGTGACAGGTGGTGATAGGGGGTGATTGATGGGTGATTGATGGGTAATTAGTGGGTGTTTATGGTAGAGAACAGATGTAAACACTGCACTTGGGAGGTGATCTGACGTTGGATCTGCGGGCGATCTATTGGTGTGGGTGGGTGATCAGATTGCCTGCAAGGGGCAGGTTAGGGGCTGATTGATGGGTGGCAGTGACAGGGATTGATTGATGGGTGGCAGTGACAGGGGGTGATTGATGGGTGATTGACAGGTGATTGACAGGTGATCAGTGGGTTATTACAGGGAAGAACAGATGTAAATATTGCACTGGCGAATTGATAAGGGGGGGTCTGATGGCAATCTGAGCGTGTAGGCGGGTGATTGGGTGCCCGCAAGGGGCAGATTAGGGTCCGATCTGATGGGTAACAGTGACAGGTGGTGATTGGGGGTGATTGATGGGTGATTGATGGGTAATTAGTGGGTGTTTAGGGTAGAGAACAGATGTAAACAGTGCACTTGGGAGGTGATCTGACGTCGGATCTGCGGGCGATCTATTGGTGTGGGTGGGTGATCAGATTGCCCGCAAGGGGCAGGTTAGGGGCTGATTGATGGGTGGCAGTGGCAGGTGGTGATTGATGGGTGATTGATGGGTGATTGACAGGTGATTGATAGGTGATTGACAGGTGATTGACAGGTGATCAGGGGAATAGATGCATACAGTACACAGGGGGGGTCTGGGGAGAATCTGAGGGGTGGGGGTGATCAGGAGAGAGCAGGGGGCAGTTTAGGGAATAAAGAAAAAATTGGGTGATTAGGGGGGTGATTGGGTGCAAACAGTGGTCTGGGTGGTGGGCGGGGGGGGGGGGGGGGTCTGAGGGGTGCTGTGGGCGATCAGGGGGCAGGGGGGGGGGGGAAATCAGTGTGCTTGGGTGCAGACTAGGGTGGCTGCAGCCTGCCCTGGTGGTCCCTCGGACACTGGGACCACCAGGGCAGGAGGCAGCCTGTATAATACACTTTGTATAAATTACAAAGTGTATTATACACTTTGTATGCGGCAATCCGGGTGCTAGTAACCCGCCGGCGCTTCCAAACGGCCGGCGGGTTACAGTGCGAGGTGGGCGAAGCCAGTCCCCGGCGGCTGATCACGTCACGAATGACGCGATTGCGCTGCCCATGCCCCTACAAGGACCGCCGCCTCTGGGCATGAGCTGGTCCTTGCGGCATCTACTTTCCGACCCGCCCCTGTGCAGTGGGCGGTCGTTAAGTGGTTAATGTATGGAGGGGAAGCGAGGCAGAAGGAGAGGACCCAGGTGAGGGAGGGGGATGGGGGTCTGGCCCCCTTCCCCGCCGCTGTCCCTGCTACCCCTCCTTCTAGTGCTGCTTCCCCTTTCTGGGGCAACTTTACTAGCTACACGGGGCAACTATACTACCTACACTGGGGGCAACTATACTAGCTATACTGGGGGCAACTATACTATCTATACTGGGGGCAACTATACTAGCTATACTGGGGGCAACTGTACTACCTACACTGGGGGGAACTGTACTAGCTACAGTAGGGGCAACTATACTAGCTTCACTGGGGCAACTATACTACCTTCACTGGGGGCAACTATACTACCTTCACTGGGGGCAACTATACTACCTTCACTGGGGGCAACTATACTACCTTAACTGGGGGGAACTGTACTAGCTACACTGGGGGCAACTATACTAGCTTCACCAGAGCAACTATACTACCTTCACTGGGGGCAACTATACTACCTTCACTGGGAGCAACTATACTACCTTCACTGGGGGAAACTATGCTACTTATACTGGGGGCAATTATACTACGTATACTGGGGGCAAGCATGCTACCTGTACTGGGGCAACTATATTACCTATACTGGTGGCACCTATATCTAGCATTACCTGACGTGGCATGCTTACAATATCGTTCTGAGCTTAATCTCCATAAGCCCGCACATGTCACAGCTCCTCTGCATGCTGTATTCAGTAGTACCATATGGGGAACTAGAGTGGAGGGGGCTGAACTAAGGACTGGCAGAGGGAAGGAAAAACTTCCACTTCCTCCCTGCCCATAATCGACGTTCTGCTTAGTCAAATATTACGGCTGAGCAGAGCAGGGGACAAAGGGGAGGATGGTGCTTTGACATATGTTGATCAAAAAACAGTTTAGGCTACTGTAACTTTATTCTGGTGTGGATGTTTTGTACAGATACCACACACACATTTTTCTGCCACACGTGTTCGTTACCCATCAGGCAGGCATCTGGAAATTGGTACAATCAGGACATCATATTAAGCAGATTTTGATGTTCCCGACAGGGAGAACATTACAGGCAATAATGTTCTCGGATAAAATTGAGTGTTAATGTCTTCATTTAAAGTGCAGAACTCGGCCTCAGGTGACTGGCGGACCAAGCTGCAGAAACAGGTCATGGCAGGATTTAGCAGACTACAATTCCTAGAAAGCTGCACTTAGCTGACTTAATTTAATCAGACTCATTTCATCTGAAATGTACAGTAGTATAATATTTAAGAGGCATGTTTGCCAACAAGAAAGAAGACACAGTAGTGTGTATTAGTATTGAGGTTGGGAAGCAACAGATATTAATTTCCTCATGTTCTTAATTCATAATCTATAGATGAAGACTAGAACTGTATAAAGTTAGTTAATATATTTGGATGAGTTTATTTTATTGAATTGCTATGATCAGAGCCGGATCATCCACAAGGCAAACCTAGGCAGTTACCTAGGGCCTAGAAAGAGTCTAGGGGCCTGGCTGAAGTTAGCCCCAATCAAACCTTACTAAAATAGCCAAATGATCTACTGAATAGTATTAATGTTGTATTAATAAAGCTTCTGAGTAGAAAGGCCCAGCCAAATCCCTTCCCACTTCATTTAAAAAAAAATCTTTATTACAATTTATAGGATCCCTGAAAAAATGTGTTTTTACTAGGTTTCACTTTTGCAGGGAGATCTAAAGGGGTTAAGCCTCAGTGTCTGCTGTTGCTGTATGCCAGAGCTGCCTTGGCAGAGCTCTAATGCAGTCTATTCACATGTGCTGATAAGAGCTTATTAGACACTTTGATCTAATCTTTGAAATACAGAACACAGAGAAGGGAATTCTTCAGCAACTATATGTGGGTTAAAGACTTTTCATTGTGTGCTGAGCAAGAGTTTGAGACCGCTTTATTTAATTGCCCACTGCACTAATGCTGAGGCCAGACTGCACACAAGTAGGAATGGGGCTGTGTAATAACTTTAGTCAGGACTGGCCAGGTGTAGATCATCATTACTGCCTTATCTTTGGTTTATGACTTTACTGTGCGACAAGATTAGCTAACATGGCAGCCCATATATAGCTCTAATGAGGAGCCAGTGTTAATATTAAGACTAGACGATACTTTTAATACAGGTCTAACATTAATAAGGCTGAGTTCACACTACATATAAAATGTTTGTTTTTTGGAACTAAACAGAATAGATCGGCACCTATGCAAACCCATTTTAAAGTATGGGGTGAACGTGAACTTCATGTAATGTTCACAGTTGTGAAAAGTTTGGGGCACCACTGATGGCCAGTACCTATTCTCACTAAGCTGGTCACTGCAAACATTTTTCATCACCTGTCATATTCAGGTCCTCCATTGTTTCTGCCACTGCCGCTCGACCACTGCATGGGAGAAGCGCCAGTATACAGATCTGAGCCCCATCAAAAGCATCAGGCTCCCAATGCATTGCAACAGACCAATGAGAATCCTCCCAAGTATGAGGAAGGATTTGCTTTGGTCTGTTGCAGTTTCCTCAATGCAGTGGCTGAATATTGTACTGGTTAGGGGCTCTGCCTCTGACACAGAAGACCTGGGTTTGTATCTTGGCTCATCCTGTTCAGAAAGCCAGCACCTATTCAGTAAGGAGACCTTGGTCAAGGCTCCCTAACACTGCTACTGCCTAGTGAGCGCATCCTAGTGGCTGCAACTCTGGCACTTTAAGTCCACCAGGCAAAAAGTGTGATATAAATGTTATTTGTCTTGTCAATGCATCTGTTGGGGCGCCAATCTGTATACCGGCACTGTTGCCATGCAGTGGTTAGAGCAGCGACAGAGGAAGGCATATGTGTTGGTGGTCAATATACCAAGTGGGTGTCAACGCGAAACAGATGAAAAATCTGGTGCCGTATGTACCAAATGGGGATGGTCGATGAGATGCAAATGATTTTGAGTTGTATGCATCTTGAATATGAACCAATCAAATCCTGCTTAGGTAAAATGCAATTGGTCCATTTTCAAGCTGTATAAATTTGCATACAACATTTGCATAATCCTGTATCAACTCAAAATTATTAGCATTTCACTGACCATCCGTAGTCACAAACTGATCAGCTCGAAATGGGAAATGGATCAGTTTTTACGGGATCATTTTTTTTTGTTTCATTAGTACTGTGTGAACCGAGACAAATGCATTTATAAATAGGGAGGAAGAGAAGGACGTCCGGGCACCAGATGAGTTGCAAAAACTTCCACCAATTTATTTCATCCCCATTACAAACAGATATAGACAGATAGATACAGGCCTGACAGCCGTTTCACATGCAACTGCTTGCGAGGTCTCTGAAGAAGCAAGTGGTTGCTTGCAAAACGGCTGCCAGGCCTGAATCTATCTGTCTGTATCTGTTTGTAATGGGGATGAAATACATTGGTGGAAGTTTTTGCAAGTCATCTGGTGTCCGGACATTCTTCTCTTCCTCCCTATTTACGATTCTCTGCTTATCCGGAAGCACAGTGAGCCATCTACCTACCCCTCGAGGTTTGCCAGCAAGCATCTAGTGCCAATAATCCATTTCTCTTTATTGCTACAAACACATTTATATTGTATTATTAAAGGAATACTGTAGGCGGGTCCCCCACAGACATTCTGTGCCTGCGCAGCCACTCACCGATGCTCCGGGCCCCGCCTCCAGTTCACTTCTGAAATTTCAGACTTTAAGGTCTGAAAACCACTGCGCCTGTGTTGCCGTGGCCTCGCTCCCGCTGAAGTCACCATGAGTATACTGCGCAGGCCCAGTATGATCTGTGTGTGCGCAGTACGCTCCTGGTGACATCAGCGGGAGTGAGGGCACGGCTGCGGAGGCGCAGTGGTTTTCAGACTTTAAAGTCTGAAATTCCAGAAGTGAACCGGAGGCAGGACTTGAGCATCGGTGAGTGGCTGCGTGGGTACAGGATGTCTGTGGGGGACCATTAGAAGCCGCCGGTAAGTTCAACTCATTTTCCCCCGACCCCTACAGTATTCCTTTAAATCAGAGCCCCACTTTAAAACATTTTTCTTACACATAGTTAACAAAAAAATGACTTAAAACGAGTATTCTTCCCCTTTAAAGCTAATACAGCAGCACGTAGTTGTAGTTTTGGAAGGCTGGGACAACATAACCCTTGCTTGATGTGCACAGCTTATCTGTTCATAAAAAGTAAAAGAGGTTGAATTGTGGTGATGCTTAATGTCTTGTTTATTAGGGGAAAAATGAATGCGAGTAGCATACGTTTTTTGTGAGTGCTGCAGTTTTCTGTTCTGTTTTTATGGTTATTGCTGAACCAACATTTGGAAGTCAATTAACAATTAAGTTTTGGAAATCTACATGGCAGACATAACCTGAAATCTGACGTTGAACCAGATGGCTTTGTATCACCCAGAGATAGTACTGAACAGAAAATGAAACAATATGGGTGGATGCCCAGGTCACAATTACATTCCAACTTTTTTTTCAAGGCATTTTTATTATTAGAAGTGGAGTTTACATGGACTCTTGAGTCAGTGAACTGCCTTTAAGGCCCAGCTATAGGAAATGATCAAAGTATATAATCTAATAGCTTTATTATCAGAATATGCAGGGTTTTTTTGTTTGTTTTTTGTATCAAACAGATAAAATCGTGCTTTACAGTATCCCTGAATCAGGTGGGCTAGATTACCTCTTACTAAGTGTCCTTAGTGACCTGCCTGTTGTCCTCAGGGTATGTATGCCCCACCTTCCCCCCATCACGTTCCTCTTCATATTTGATAGGATCCTACAAAGGAATACTAAAACCAGGAAGAAGCCAATAGTAAAACCAGAGGAGCACAACTAAAAACTGTGAAGGTGCATGTTCCAAACTTCTTTGGAAAAACTGCTTTCTTTCTCTTTTTCTCTGCTTTCTTTCACTGTACAGGCGGAGCTCACAACTTGCACCTGCAGAGTTCAGAATTGCTCTGCACATCTTGGAGGAACTTCTAGGAGGCTGGGGCGATAAGAAGACAGGGAATGGTGGGACCTCAAGGACAATGAGCAATGCCAGGATACTAAGTAAGTGGTAATCTAGCCCACCATGGGCTTCAAACATTACGTTTTTCCCCAGTTCAAAGATATGTTAAAGCTATGCACACATGCTCAATGAGTGTCTCCTGTCAGGATCAATCTTGGACATTCAGGGGACACTGCGATGTACAGATGTGTCTCTTGGCTGTTTCTAGGGAGGAGGGACAATGGCACAGTGGATGATGGAGCAGATTCTAATGAGTCAGGTGAGGAGAGGAACAATGGCCTTGGGTGCCACTGGGGCCTTGCTTTCACTAATGATCTGGCATTTGGGATCTTACCTGGAGGACAGCTGTACACACAAAAGATTCTTGAGCGAGAGTCCTGAATGGTCATCTAGTGTGTGTATGTAGATTAAGAGGTTTTGTCAGGTGACTTAAATTAGTTGAAGGAGCTGATAGCAAGTGGTGCTGCTATATGACACCATCATGCTCTTGAGATGGCAAAAGGGTGGAGCACAGACTAAGATGTCCGAGATCATAGTGTGCAACTCTGACAATCTATGCTACAGGAAGTAATTGGTGAACAAACTCCTGGGCAGGCACTTTGAAAATGAATTGCAGAAAAGGCACAGGTATCCAGCACAGGTGAAGATTGCCTGATGCTGGATATATATGCTAGCCAGTTGCTTAAACCGGCAGTAGAATAGCACTAACCTCAGGGCAGTATCTAAGCTAAATTGCACCCAGGGCGAGGGTGTAAAAATTGTGCCCCCTTCCCTCCACTACCACCTCCATGGACTCGCAAACCCTTACTCTTTAGGGACAGTCACACAGCCACAGGTCACAAGTAGATCTGCCTACTTACCATTGACCAGCCACTCATCCAGCAGGAAGCAGGGACCAGGAAAACACACAGGCAAAGAGAGCGCGGAAAGCCGACTCCTACATGGGCACTGCGCACTGACAGCATGCAGTAACGCTTCAGGACATCAGGTGTCATCACGCCGTTGTGACGTGATGATGACTTTACGTCTGATGCAGGCAGCCTAGGAGGAGTCAAGAAAGGTGATCGCACTGGTAATCTTCTTTCTTCTTCCATTTGGCTGCACCGCACATCACCAGTTACCTAGCGGTTATGTCCTTCTGCCTGTGCTCCCTTTTTCTACTTGCTGGTCTGCACCCAGGGCGATCGCCCTGCCCGGACTGCACAAGAAACGTCCCTGACTAACCTCTACTACAGAGCAGCTCCAAGTGGCACCCCGGAGCAGCTCCTAGCGGCTTTCCTGGAGCTGTGCATGAATGCCAGATAGTGGCTGGGAGCTGTATGATGGCACCCAGACAATCAATAAGTAGTTTCTTCTCTGAAAACTTCCAAAAGTTTAAACACCGCTATCTCCCTCAAGCGTGCCGGTAAGTTGAGGCCTCCAGTTGCCTGAGTTCCGAATAATGGGAACTTTGCTGTATTTGCTATCGAATTATCAAGGATTGTGTGGCTGGTTTGCCACTGATCACACAATCGAGATGCATTGTTTGTTTTAGCTACTGGTTTTAAACATACATATATCACCTTTGTCGGTAGAGGTTCCCTGCATCTATATGGATGTAGGGGTTTTCCTCCTCAGTAATTGAATGTAGCAGTTATCCTCTTCTTTGTTTGATTTTATTTCTATCCTTTTAAGTTCAAAGCCATGAGGAGCAATATTGATATAGTCAGTGTTGAGAATACTGAGTAAAACTTTGTAAAACATTTCCTATGCGATAGTGCAGATCAAGACTAGAGATCAAGGGGCTCATAATTCCTGTTCACTGTGGGTTTTTTTATACTTGTAGTAGCACTGTGTCCACATATACTTGGCAATGCTGTATTTGTAATTCTGTCTCTATTTCTATGATCAAATGTATTGTAAGTGTGAGCTCTTACTATTACTTTTTCCCATTTGGAATATATATATATATATATATATATATATATATATATATATATATATATATATATATATACAATTTACAGTTGTGTTCAAAATTATTCAAATTGAAATTGAGTGTTTTGGCCAGTTTGACATTGATTTTGATCATTTCAGTCATATTGTTTACAATTAAATCAAAGAGGCACTTGTCAGTCAGACAGATATAACATAGCATTTATAATGAAATACCCACAAATGTTTTTTTTGTGCTCACATCATTATCAGTTTTATTCAACCCCCAAGTGACATTCATTCTTAGTACTTAATACAACATCCTTTTCCAGTCATAACAGCTTTTAAACATGAAGCATAGCTTGACACAAGTGTCTTGCAGCGATCTACGGGTATCTTAGCCCATTCTTCATGGGCAAAAGCCTCCAGTTCATTCTTAGGCTTGCACGCTGCAACTGCTTTCTTTAAGTCCCACCAGAGGTTCTCAATCGGATTTAAGTCTGGTGACTGCGATGGCCACTCCAAAATGTTCCAGCCTTTAATCTGCAACCATGCTCTAGTCTAGTGGACTTGGAGGTATGCTTGGGATCATTGTCCTGTTGAAAGGTCCAACGTCTCCCAAGCCTCAGGTTTGTGATGGACTGCATCACATTTTCATCCAATATCTCCTGGTACTGAAGAGAATTTGTGGTACCTTGCACACGCTGAATCTTCCCTGTACCTGCAGAAGCAAAACATCCCCAAAGCATGATTGACCCCCCCGCCATGCTTCACAGTAAGCAAGGTGTTCTTTTCTTCATAGGCCTTGTTCTTCCTCCTCCAAACATAGCGTTGATCCATGGGCCCAAACAGTTCTAATTTTGTTTCATCAGTCCACAGAACACTACCACAAAAGTTATACACACCTGTATATACTGTATACTAGTGATGGACTGCATCACATTTTCATCCAATATCTCCTGGTACTGAAGAGAATTTGTGGTAACTTGCACACGCTGAATCTTCCCTGTACCTGCAGAAGCAAAACATCCCCAAAGCATGATTGACCCCCCGCCATGCTTCACAGTAAGCAAGGTGTTCTTTTCTTCATAGGCCTTGTTCTTCCTCCTCCAAACATAGCGTTGATCCATGGGCCCAAACAGTTCTAATTTTGTTTCATCAGTCCACAGAACACTACCACAAAAGTTATACACACCTGTATATACTGTATACTAGTGACCTTAGCCCGTTTAAAAAATGGACTAGGTCCGTCACCGCTGCCAGATTATGAGATGAGGATACACTACTGAGACAGCCAGTAAGAAGGTGAATATTCACTCTTCTTCCCTTGACTCGTACTTTTATTTAGATCATAATTCAACATCTAAAGTGGACCCTCAGTCCCATGAAACAGTTAAACCATTATTTCTTCTTTGTGAAGAAAACTGTTTTCAGCCTGGCATCCAAGAAAATGTTCTTGGCAGAGATTAAGCAACACAGTTGTGTTTCCTATTATTATTATTATTATTTATTTATTTATTTTAAATGGCACCCACTAAAAAAAAATGAAGCAAACAAGTACATTAGGGTGTACATGGGTACTGAGAACCAAGATAAATATTACTTTATTATATCAAGCTGTACATTTTCACCAGCGCTATTTTTATTTGATTCGTCTACGAGCGGCAAAGTTCTTACGAGATTTAATAGGAAGTCTGAGCAAGTAGCAGAAGCACCCTCAATAATAAACCTTCTCTACTCAAAATCTCATCTTTTCTTTGCGATCAATATTCCACGCAGACAGAAAATACATACACTTGAGAAGGAGTGTATCTTTATTTCCATGCTCTTTGATAAAGTATAATGGTCTGATTTGATTAAGCTCAGTTTCTGAGACAATAAATTGATTTTAAATGTGTTATAAATGTAGATGCTTAATACTTTCATTTCCCAGGGACTGTAATGATCCATAGACCTGACAATACCTTAACTCACTTTGTGGTAAATGTTAGACCCATATGGAGTCCACTGGCTTAATGATAAAAGGATTCAGCAGCCTTGATTAATACTACATGAGCCAGGGATTTAATAAACCGAACAAGGCCTCGGTTTTCATTGTTGGGAAAGTTCAAGTTAGTTCCTTTGGCAGAAGTCGGTGGTAAAATATAATAGAAGAGAAGGTTGCTAATAGCGAGATGATGAGTATGGTCACCTATAATGACTACTAAATTTTCATTTTGCAAAACCAAAATGCATTTTAAAGGGAACCTGATCTTGGGCTCAAAAAAGATATTTACCTAAACAGAGTGAAGCCCTCAGGATTCCATGGGACTTCCCTCCGTGCTCTGATGTCTCCTGTTATTCAGTGTGCCCCCCCTTCCCATTTGGTGCATGCTCCTCCTCTGTTACGCCTGCACAGTGGCACATACGAGCGGTACCAGCTTACTGCACATGCGCTGATGTGCTTGTGCGACTACTGCACTTGCGCGGGCCAGGCATGCTTGTGCTGCTACTGCGCAGCCACGCTGATTGAAGAGGAGGTGCATGGCCTTGATATGATTGGCGACAATGCTTTGTCACCAATCTTTGGGGGGGGCGCTCTGTGAGGGGGGACAACAGATCACTGAGGTAAGCCTCAATAGGATCCTGTGGCTTCCCTTTCTTGAGGTAACTATCTCATTTTGTACCAGAGCTTTGCCTCGGGTACACTTTGAAAGATATTAAGTCCAACTTGGATTACATAGCCATGACATCATCTGCATAACTTTAGAGGGTGCATAGTCATGTCGTCAACAGACCTTCAGTTTAGAGGAGCTCAAAATCTAGTCCCTACTACAGTTATGGTTTAACGTCTCTGTCATACTAATTTTTGGGGAAAACCCAATTAATTTATCAGTATGTTTTTGGTATGTGGGTGGTGGTAACTGGAGTTCCTGGAGAAAACCCATATATACACAGTAAGAACATACAAACGCCATGCGGTTTGTGTCCATGCTGAGAACTAAATCTTGGACTCTAGTGAGAGTGCTAAAAATTAGATTGTCACCCAGTAATCCTTAGGACTAGAATATTGAGACAGCTGGTCAATGGAAGCAGCTTAGAAAAAGAGTAAGAGGCAGACATAATATATGGCTTGGAATCTCGCTTTTTGGCCTCAATTTAAAGCAAATGGAGGAAGCAAAAACATTGTATTCATGGGGTGTCTAATGAAGTCTTAATATTCCTTCGCTGTTTTGTGAACTCTGCCCCATTATTGTAAGCCTGAAATCCGCACCCTCCATTTTATTTAGCACTTCTGTTTAAACCAACTGTTTAAAAGAATGCAAAAATAAAGTTTGCATATTTACATAAGTATGACTTTACAGACAGAATACTACCAACTATCCATGCATACAAGATACCAAACACCTTTTTAACCAACTGGCGGCCATCCTTCCAACGCCGGAGAGTGATAACCATTCTCTGCACACCAACATCTCCCATGAGATGTTGGATTTAGAACTCTGTCAGAGGTTTGTACTCAATGAAAAGGATAAACAAAACAATTTTGTACTCAAAACGCATCTTGTATGATTGTTGCATTTATGTGATTGATAGTTGATCTGCTCATACGGAATCTACACGGGTAGTCTCCAATCACCTACTCAAAGAACTGTGCAAGTCTATCAAGCAGAAGGCTGGAGGACACTTAACAAATGGTATCCAATAAAATAATTCCTCTGTAGTTTATCATGCTACTTTTATATGTCTTGGTACCACTATACCCACTTTCCATTGTTCTTACATTCTCATCTCTTTATACATTCAATGGCAATTCATATACTTTTCCCAAAGACTGGCTTCACCATTTTTAAGAACTCAGCAGTTCCTTGTGATTTATGGTTCTTTAGTTTCTTTATTATCTCAGTAACTTCAGCTTCTGTTGACTCATGTACTTCTGCAGTGAAATACAGCTGTGCTTCTTTTTCCCTCACTTGATATTCTTGGTCCTTATTCCCGTAAAGATTTAATATTTCTCCTACTCCATAATTAGAATTCTGCATTCAGAGTATAGAGATGGCCCGAACCTCCAATTTTCGGTTCGCGAACCTCCCGCAAAAGTTCTGCTCGTGCAAACTTTCGCGAACTGCAATAGACTTCAATGGGGAGGCGAACTTTGAAAACTAGAAAAATTTATGTTGGCCACAAAAGTGATGGAAAAGGGGTCTAAGACCTGGAAAGAGGCAGGACGGAGTGGGATACACGCCAAAAGTCCCGGAGAAAAATCTGGATTGACGCAAAGCAACGTTTTAAGGGCAGAAATCATATTGAATGCTAAATTGCAGGACTGAAGTGCTTTAAAACATCTTGCATCTTGTTGCTTCATTATTTTCAAAGGAGAGGGGTAAAGATTCCAGGAGCAGCTGCTCCTGGAATCTTTACCCCTCTCCTTTGAAAATAATGAATGACCTATGTAATCATATCCGGTTGATGCACCACCAGCGTTGAAGTTGTTACAGTGGATTTCATCGTGTGCACTCGCCACGCATTGTCTTTACCCAAAGAAGTAACAATCTTGTTGCTTCACACTGACACACCAAACTCACTGTGTAACGCACCGCAAACAGCCGTTTGCATAGTGACAGCCGTGCTGGACTGGTGCGCACCATGGCGAGATTGCTCTTCCTCACTCAGTGATGTCAGGTGATGTCTGACTGCCTTATCAACTTTTGAAGGTTCTTTCTCTACCATTGTTAAAGCTTACATCTATTTTTTTAAATACTTGTTCTGCTTTCTGTTCAGTACCTGCAACGAGAATCTGTTATGGAGGGCAAGTCTGCCATTGCGAGTGACCACGGGTAATGCCCGGGGAATCCTGGTTCGATTCAGGTCCGGAGTGGGGGCCTAAGAAACGGTTACCACCACCACACATCCAAGGAAGGCAGCAGGCATGCTGTGGGCAAAGGAGCAGGAACGGCTACCACAAATCCAAGGAATGCAGCAGGCATGGCATGCACGTCCCGAGGTAGTGACCAATAACAATACAGGAGGCCTTTCGAGGTATGACAAAGATAGACTTTACTACCTTTAACGAGAATCTGTTATGGAGGGCAAGTCTGCCATTGCGAGTGAGCAGTGACCACGGGTAATGGCCGGGGAATCCTGGTTCAATTCCTTTCTGGAGTGGGTAGGTAGGTGGGTGCACTGTGAACAACAGGTAGGTATGTATATGCAGTAATGGGTATTAAAATGTGCACCTATCACACACACAGGTAGTCACTGAATGTGCTGGGCTTGGCAGTGGCACACACACAGTATGGATTATCAAGGCTGTCTATGCAACACAAATGTCAGTGAGACAAACAGAAGAAAAAATAGATCACAAGAACAAGATTAGCTCTCAAAAGCTGTTGAGGGGTGCTATTTTAGCAATAAGAAACAGCAAGGAGCAAGCTAACAAGCCTACAAGAGCTTAATATTTCCCTATGAGAGAGTCTGCAGCAGCTATCCCTTCTCTATTTACTGCAGGCGCACGAGAGAGTATAATGGCCGGCGGTGCCTTATAAATAAGGGGGGGGGGCGGGGCTCCAGGAGGGAGTGTAGCCTGATTGGCTACAATGTGCCTGCTGACTGTGATGTAGAGGGTCAAAGTTGACCCTAATGGTGCATTATGGAGGCGAACCGAATTTCCGGAAAAGTTTGAGGTTCTCCGCGATCGCGAACAACCGGTGGTTCCCCCCGTTCGCCAGCGAACCGTTCAGGCCAGCTCTATCAGAGTATAGGTTTCCATCTTGATCAAGGCAGACAATATCCCTAGGCATATATATACACTTGTGGTTTCCTTCATGTTTTCATAAAACTTCCCTGTATTCTTCAGGGTGCTGGTTTCTGCTTGCTCACACATCTTTTTATTTGCTGCTTCATTTTTGTTCTTCTTATTAGCCTATAAAGCCCTCTTTGATCTTATATTTCCATATTTGCTCTTGTTGCTCTTTGAAGGTATTTTTGTCTTGCTTCATCCTCTAGTTGTATTACTTGTTTACATCCACCATCATACCCATCTTCATTTCTAGCTTTCTGTTTATATCCTATTACGTCCTCAGCCACACTTACTGTTGTCTCTTTAGTACCCTTTCATCTACACTTTGATTTTGATTCTAGTTCTGCAGTTTGTAGTCAGTTCTTTTTGATATGCTTCTTGTATGGAAGATGACTGGAATTATTCATTACCCTCCTTTTTTTTTTACTTGTATTCCTCTTTCCTGCTGCACCTTAGCTATTCTCTCTCCCATCACCATACTAAATAATGGTTTGAGTAATAATTAACCCCTTGAGTGATGTCACGTTCTGTGCCGACAATGTAAATCTTTATTACACTAACACACAGTCAATCTGGTTACATCAATGTTCCTAAGTGAATCCCTTTATGTTAAAGAATGGGATAAGTCATAATTGACCCCCTGAGTGATGTGAGTGTGACATACTGTGTAGACAATTAATCTTCATCACACTAGGACATGGTCAATTTAGTGACATTTGTGTTCCTGGGTAAATCTTTTCATACTAAAAGCATGTGACATATGAATCTCAGCTAAGGTAAAGTTTATCATGCCATTTTTACCAGGGTCTTCAACAACTGAATTACCACCTTCATATAAGTTGTCCTGAAAAATTAGTCTTGGAGTATTGATCTGTGGAGTCTCTTGTTAAACCACAGAAAGTTGCCCATGCTTTATTTTGGAAAAAACATTGGTAATGATCATAATGATACATTTCGTAAATTCACATAATTTTTGTAATTACGATCATAATGGAAAAATTGATTGATGAAAATAGATTATTTTCATAATAGCTCATGTGTAATTATTCACAAGGTTGCGTAATTACGACCATTTTTATGCATAAATTAAATTGATTACAATACATTTTTACAAACTTAAACTAAATTATGAAATTCGAGTAAGCACAAAACTACGCACAAAATTACAAGTCAATGCAAAAGTATGATGCAACATTATGAATTATGGCAAAATTGATTACGCGTTTGCCACAAATTATGAATAACGATTTTGCATCATAATTACAAATTATGATGCACAATTACACATATGCAAAATGTTGGCTCATTGCTACAAAATATGCTGTTCCACATATTTCATGCCTATGAGGTTGACATATTTTGTGCCCCTGAGGTTGACTGTAAAAAAAGGACAAAAAAATTAACAACTCTTCTTACTTATTTCACATGTTCCTCCTTAACAGTTTTCCTAACAATGCTTTCATTTCTAACATAAATTGTGTTGTGATAAATGAATAAATAAGCACAAAGTAGGCAGAATCAAAAGTAATATACTGTAAGGGGTTAACATGAAACCTTCAGACTAATGATTCACCCAATACTCAATTCATAAATCCAAACAAGTCCAAATGTGCAAAGAAGGTATTGCAATATTTAGATCATTGGCTATTCCCAGCCGAGTACTGTGCTGTGTTCAAAAAGATATTGAAGTGCAAAGAGTGCTTATCCATAGTGAATTGTTAGTAGTTCAATCAGGAAGATCGCCCTGGTGTTTCTGGTGTGGCAAACTTCTTTCTCCTTTGTTGCTATGCATGTGTTAAAAAGTGTTCTATTGCTAGCACAGAAATGGCAAGGGTGGTTCAGCTCCTACTGTTTGTTTGAGGTTATATGTTGTAAGCCTGCTTCTGTTACCATGGAGGAGGAGGAAGGGGATGTGCAGCGAATGAGGGTGCAGCTTCCCATGAGCAGGGTGAGTGGGAGAACAAGGTGCTTGGGAGTCGCTTGGGTGTCGGATGCCACAAAGGACAGGGCCAGCATTACCATATGGGCAAACTGGGCCCCGAGCTAGCTGCTCGGTTTCCCCTCGCCAGGCCGTCCCTCAATTAATCTTTGCTCCTTGGTGCTCCTACACTGTCTTCGGCAAAGTATCGACTCACCTGTCCCGGGGGTTGCTCTCCTTTGTCAGTCTGTGGAACAATTCTCCCTGTCTTCATCCACCACTGCTGTATCTGCTTTGTGACCCACAGCATGTTGTTGCATAATAACATGTGTCAGGGCACAGAGAAGATACAGCCAGAGATGGATGAAGATAATTCCAGTGGTCTGACAGAGGAGTGCCCCTATCAGAACAGATAAGTTGCCACTCTTCTGAAGCCATTGCAGGGTCCCAATGGAGCATAGTTAAGTTAGGGGTGACCTGTGGGGTTTGGCATCTGGCTTTGAGCTTTGGGAGTCAATTGGGCAGCAACAAAAGGGGGGGGGGGGGAGAGGATAGATACTAGAACTGGATCTGATGAAGGATACAGCTTGCCAAAACTTTGGGAAATATTTGGGGCTTCTGTACACACATTAGATTCTTGCAAAAGTGGTCTTTATCAACCACCTCAGCCATACTTATTCTAGCATGCTTATGTAGCTTTGGCTGTCTTTAGTAAAATAAATGATCTCGCCTGACCCTAAAAACACTCTACACAAACATTTTCAGCCTAGTAAACCACTAACACCTATAATCTCATCTGTAAAAAAGGCAACGACAAAAAGCCATAAACAACTAAACAATGAAGGACCAGATGCATATATAAAAACTATATCACAGCAATATATCAAAACTGTGAATACAATGTACTTTACAGAACAGTTCAGGGCAATTAGAGGCAAAGGTTATGTGCCTATAACTGGTGATCGCCCTACATTGTGACTCTTGCTCCAGACCTTCTAGTAAGATCTCCTTTGCCACCCATTACTGCTTATATGTCACAGAGAGAAGGATGCAGGAAGCATCATGTAGCGCTGAGCAATAAACCAGTTTATAGAAAATAACATTTCTCAATAAAAATGTCAAATGCTGTATCTCCTAGCAGATAATAACTGGACAACACAATGATGGATGACTGCACATTGCTTGGAAGCAATATGTCTCACACAACACCATCTTAAGGGAGACGCATTACCCAGCCTGGGCATTTATATTACAGTCCAAAAATGTCACCGCTGATAAGACTAGCTTGCCCAAGCCTGACTGCCGCTGTCCCCCTCGTTGTAGATTTCACTCACTTCTTGTTCCTTCCTTGCTATTCTGGAATCTGTTTAGGTGGTAATTAAATGGATTTATTGCATTCTACCAATGCTAAGAGGCCATTTTGTGGATGTACACCTATTTTACTTTAAAATTTGCATTATTTATTTAAGACAAAAAGAAGATCAGGCCCTCTGGAAATATTCTGTGCATTCTACACAAAAAAACAGTTATATATAGAGTTGTTGTTGTGTAGCAGAACTCACAGAGAGACATGCGTTCAGTTAGATTTGTTGATAAATAAGGATGAGCTCTTGGATTCAGAACAGTTCAGAGTGATTTTCACATCGTAATTTAGCCTCTCTACGTAAAATCGGAAAAAATAGAAAGTGACTGGTTCCAAGTACTGCATTCCATTCTGCCATTAAAGTCAATAGCGCCGACTTCCGCTGATAATAACAAAGCCCCTGTACGTGCTAATGTCACCAAATTTGCAATGCATGTTAGGGAGATTAGTAGGAACACAATTTAAAGAAAAACATGTAGTTTTTAAGAAGAAGATGTAAAGTTTCTTATGAAAAATGGTTGTTAACATGGGTAAAAATGACACTTTGCTGCGTTACACTGTATACCGAGTTCCAAGTTCTGTATACACATTGTATACATTTCATAAAAACAGACAGCATAAGGACCCCCCCCCTTCCAAGCATGTTTAACTCCTTGTCTACGCATGCAGGATGGGATATCCAGAATGCAGTGGGGCTCTACAGCCTGAGCTTTACCAACCCATATGGTCCATGGTATAGAGGGGCTCTGGATGAGAGGGGTGGGCAAGCCTCCACCCCCCCCCTCTCTCCCCCAGATCCCTTGTCCAATCCATGGACAAGGGGCTCTTCCCCACCTCCTCCTGCCGAGGAGGAGGTGTGGGCCGTTAATGCCAGGGGAGGTGAGGAGTTCATGGTGGCATCTGGGAGTCCCTTTTTAAGAAGTGGACCCTCAAATGTCTGCACACCTTACCCATTTCCACAAAGAGATTTAATTTAATAAAAAACAACCACAAGAAGAGTCCTTAATAATTCTTAATTAATCATAAATACATACCTTTCATTACTTCCATGACTGTATCCTTTGAAATGATCCATCATATCCTCTCGAACACCATATTTTCTTGATACCCAGTGAATGATGGAAAATGTTGCACCTGTTGATCCCTGCCCAGAAGACAGACGAATAGCACCGCACAGTTTAAACCCAACCTCAGCCCTGCACTTGCTATACTAAGTATAGTGATCCCCAGAGCAACTTTAAAATCCCGAGGCGATTCGTCGGGATTTGGCGTTTTACCGTACCAGCAGCCTCTGTTCCTTAAGGGGGCAGAGGCGCTGGTACCGAAGTGGTTAAGAACTAAGGGACAGATTCACAAAACGGCAATACCTAGGTATACATTCTCTGTTTTTTTTAGGTTAAGATAGAACACCCATTAGGATGCATGACTGTGTGGGAAGTATTTAGCATGTAGGATGTGTAGCATCAGTGTTATAACTGTGAAGCTGAAGTTATACAAGTGTCTCATATTCCAGTGAGCTTCAGATCTTTCCAATATAACCAATATAAATCTACAAAGAGAATGATAGTGTCTCTAGCCTTACCATGCAAATTAGTAATCATAACATCTCATGAACCTAATATGGTTGCATACCTAATTACACTGATTATAAATACTCTGTGTGTGTTATTAGTATTGCCTTCTTTGTTGAACTGTAATGAGATCTTCCTATCTTATGTCTTGTAGATTTTATGTGTGTTGAAGTATGAAATTCATTAAAGCTTAAAGAGACTCTGAAGCCTAAAAAACACAGGTTTTTCCTTAAAAAACCTGTTTAACCACTTCCCGACCGTCTAACGCACAGAGGCGGCCGGGAAGTGGACCCCGTAAGGACCAGCTCATGCCCAAAGGCGGCGGTCCTTGTAGGGGCATGGGCGGAGCGATCGCGTCATCCGTGACGCGATCCTCCGCCGGTGCCTGTCACCGCTCGCCCGCCGCAACATCCCGCCGGCTATACGGAAACGCCGGCGGGATGTTAACCCCGCGATCGCCGCATACAAAGTGTATAATACACTTTGTAATGTTTACAAAGTGTATTATACAGGCTGCCTCCTGCCCTGGTGGTCCCAGTGTCCGAGGGACCACCAGGGCAGGCTGCAGCCACCCTAGTCTGCACCAAGCACACTGATTTCCCCCCCCCCCCTGCCCCAGATCGCCCACAGCACCCCTCAGACCCCCTCCTGCCCACCCCCCAGACCCCTGTTTGCACCCAATCACCCCCCTAATCACCCATCAATCACTCCCTGTCACTATCTGTCAACGCTATTTTTTTTTATCTCCCCCTCTGCCCACTGCCCCCTCCTGATCACCCCCCACCCCTCAGATTCTCCCCAGACCCCCCCCCCACCTGTGTACTGTATGCATCTATCCCCTCTGATCACCTGTCAATCACCTGTCAATCACCCATCAATCACCCCCTGTCACTGCCACCCATCAATCAGCCCCTAACCTGCCCCTTGCGGGCAATCTGATCACCCACCCACACCAATAAATCGCCTGCAGATCCGACATCAGATCACCACCCAAACGCAGTGTTTACATCTATTCTCTCCTCTAAACACCCACTAATTACCCATCAATCACCCATCAATCACCCATCAATCACCCCCTATCACCACCTGTCACTGTTACCCATCAGATCAGACCCTAATCTGCCCCTTGCGGGCACCCAATCACCCGCCTACACGCTCAGATTGCCCTCAGACCCCCCCCTTATCAATTCGCCAGTGCAATATTTACATCTGTTCTTCCCTGTAATAACCCACTGATCACCTGTCAATCACCTGTCAATCACCCATCAATCACCCCCTGTCACTGCCACCCATCAATCACCCCCTGTCACTGCCACCCATCAATCAGCCCCTAACCTGCCCCTTGCGGGCAATCTGATCACCCACCCACACCAATAGATCGCCCGCAGATCCGACATCAGATCACCACCCAAACGCAGTGTTTACATCTATTCTCTCCTCTAAACACCCACTAATTACCCATCAATCACCCCCTATCACCACCTGTTACTGTTACCCATCAGATCAGACCCTAATCTGCCCCTTGCGGGCACCCAATCACCCGCCTACACGCTCATATTGCCCTCAGACCCCCCCCCCTTATCAATTCGCCAGGGCATTATTTACATCTGTCCTTCCCTGTAATAACCCACTGATCACCTGTCAATCTCCCATTAATCACCCCCTGTCACTGCCACCCATCAATCACCCCCTGTCACTGCCACCCATCAATCAGCCCCTAACCTGCCCCTTGCGGGCAATCTGATCACCCACCCACACCAATAGATCGCCCGCAGATCCGACATCAGATCATAACCCAAGCGCAGTGTTTACATCTATTGTCTCCTCTAAACACCCACTAATTACCCACTAATTACCCATCAATCACCCCCTATCACCACCTGTCACTGTTACCCATCAGTTCAGACCCTAATCTGCCCCTTGCGGGCACCCAATCACCCGCCTACACGCTCAGATTGCCCTCAGACCCCCCCTTATCAATTCGCCAGTGCATTAGTTACATCTGTTCTTCCCTGTAATAACCCACTGATCACCTGTCAATCACCCATCAATCACCCCCTGTCACTGCCACCCATCAATCAGCCCCTAACCTGCCCCTTGCGGGCAATCTGATCACCCACCCACACCAATAAATCGCCTGCAGATCCGACATCAGATCACCACCCAAACGCAGTGTTTACATCTATTCTCTCCTCTAAACACCCACTAATTACCCATCAATCACCCATCAATCACCCCCTATCACCACCTGTCACTGTTACCCATCAGATCAGACCCTAATCTGCCCCTTGCGGGCACCCAATCACCCGCCTACACGCTCAGATTGCCCTCAGACCCCCCCTTATCAATTCGCCAGTGCATTATTTACATCTGTTCTTCCCTGTAATAACCCACTGATCACCTGTCAATCACCTGTCAATCACCCATCAATCACCCCCTGTCACTGCCACCCATCAATCACCCCCTGTCACTGCCACCCATCAATCAGCCCCTAACCTGCCCCTTGCGGGCAATCTGATCACCCACCCACACCAATAGATCGCCCGCAGATCCGACATCAGATCACCACCCAAATGCAGTGTTTACATCTATTCTCTCCTCTAAACACCCACTAATTATCCATCAATCACCCCCTATCACCACCTGTTACTGTTACCCATCAGATCAGACCCTAATCTGCCCCTTGCGGGCACCCAATCACCCGCCTACACGCTCATATTGCCCTCAGACCCCCCCCCCCTTATCAATTCGCCAGGGCATTATTTACATCTGTCCTTCCCTGTAATAACCCACTCATCACCTGTCAATCTCCCATCAATCACCCCCTGTCACTGCCACCCATCAATCACCCCCTGTCACTGCCACCCATCAATCAGCCCCTAACCTGCCCCTTGCGGGCAATCTGATCACCCACCCACACCAATAGATCGCCCGCAGATCCGACATCAGATCATAACCCAAGCGCAGTGTTTACATCTATTGTCTCCTCTAAACACCCACTAATTACCCACTAATTACCCATCAATCACCCCCTATCACCACCTGTCACTGTTACCCATCAGTTCAGACCCTAATCTGCCCCTTGCGGGCACCCAATCACCCGCCTACACGCTCAGATTGCCCTCAGACCCCCCCTTATCAATTCGCCAGTGCATTAGTTACATCTGTTCTTCCCTGTAATAACCCACTGATCACCTGTCAATCACCCATCAATCACCCCCTGTCACTGCCACCCATCAATCAGCCCCTAACCTGCCCCTTGCGGGCAATCTGATCACCCACCCACACCAATAAATCGCCTGCAGATCCGACATCAGATTACCACCCAAATGCAGTGTTTACATCTATTCTCTCCTCTAAACACCCACTAATTACCCATCAATCACCCCCTATCACCACCTGTCACTGTTACCCATCAGATCAGACCCTAATCTGCCCCTTGCGGGCACCCAATCACCCGCCTACACGCTCATATTGCCCTCAGACCCCCCCCCCCTCCCTTATCAATTCGCCAGGGCATTATTTACATCTGTCCTTCCCTGTAATAACCCACTGATCACCTGTCAATCTCCCATCAATCACCCCCTGTCACTGCCACCCATCAATCACCCCCTGTCACTGCCACCCATCAATCAGCCCCTAACCTGCCCCTTGCGGGCAATCTGATCACCCACCCACACCAATAGATCGCCCGCAGATCCGACATCAGATCATAACCCAAGCGCAGTGTTTACATCTATTGTCTCCTCTAAACACCCACTAATTACCCACTAATTACCCATCAATCACCCCCTATCACCACCTGTCACTGTTACCCATCAGATCAGACCCTAATCTGCCCCTTGCGGGCACCCAATCACCCGCCTACACGCTCAGATTGCCCTCAGACCCCCCCTTATCAATTCGCCAGTGCATTAGTTACATCTGTTCTTCCCTGTAATAACCCACTGATCACCTGTCAATCACCCATCAATCACCCCCTGTCACTGCCACCCATCAATCACCCCCTGGCACTGCCACCCATCAATCACCCCCTGTCACTGCCACTCATCAATCAGCCCCTAACCTGCCCCTTGTGGGCAATCTGATCACCCACCCACACCAATAGTTCGCCCGCAGATCCCCTCCCAAGGGCAGTGTTTATATCTGTTCTCTACCCTAAACACCCACTAATTACCCATCAATCACCCCCTGTCACTGCTACCCATCAGATTAGACCCCTATCTGCCCCTAGGGCACTCAATCACCCGCCCACACCCTCAGAATGCCCTCAGGCCCCAGCCCAGATCACCTCGCCAGTGCATTGCTTGCATCTATTCCCCCCTCTAATCACACCTTGAGACACCCATCAATCACCTCCTGTCACCCCCTAGCACACCTACCCATCAGATCAGGCCCTAATTTGCCCCGTGTGGGCTCCTGATCACTCGGCCAAACCCTCAGATCCCCCTCAGACCCCCTTCCGATCACCTCCCCAGTGCATTGATTGCATCTATTTTCCCCTCTAACCACCCCCTGAGACACCCATCAATCACCTCCTGTCACCCCCCTAGCACTCCTATCCATCAGATCAGGCCCAATACAACCTGTCATCTAAAAGGCCACCCTGCATATGACCGGTTCCACAAAATTCGCCCCTCATAGACCACCTGTCATCAAAATTTGCAGATGCTTATACCCCTGAACAGTCATTTTGAGACATTTGGTTTCCAGACTACTCACGGTTTTGGGCCCGTAAAATGCCAGGGCGGTATAGGAACCCCAGAAACTGACCCCATTTTAGAAAAAAGACACCCCAATGTATTCTGTTAGGTGTATGACGAGTTCATAGAAGATTTTATTTTTTGTCAAAAGTTAGCGGAAATTGATTTTTTCTTTTTCCCAAAGTGTCATTTTTCACTAACTTGTGACAAAAAATAAAATCTTCTATGAACTCGCCATACACCTAACGGAATACCTTGGGGTGTCTTCTTTCTAAAATGGGGTCACTTGTGGGGTTCCTATACTGCCCTGGCATTTTAGGGGCCCTAAACCGTGAGGAGTAGTCTAGAAAACAAATGCCTCAAAATGACCTGTGATTAGGACGTTGGGCCCCTTTGCGCACCTAGGCTGCAAAAAAGTGTCACACATGTGGTATCGCCGTACTCAGGAGAAGTAGTATAATGTGTTTTGGGGTGTATTTTTACACATACCCATGCTGGGTGGGAGAAATCTCTCTGTAAATGGACAATTGTGTGTAAAAAAAATCAAACAATTGTCATTTACAGAGGTATTTCTCCCACCCAGCATGGGTATGTGTAAAAATACACCCCAAAACACATTACACTACATCTCCCGAGTACGGCGATACCAGATGATTGGCACTTTTTTGCAGCCTAACTGCGCTAAGGGGCCCAAAGTCCAATGAGTACCTTTAGGATTTCACAGGTCATTTTTGTTTCAAGACTACTCCTCACGGTTTAGGGCCCCTAAAATGCCAGGGCAGTATAGGAACCCCACAAATGACCCCATTCTAGAAAGAAGACACCCAAACGTATTCCGTTAGGAGTATGGTGAGTTCATAAAAGATTTTATTTTTTGTCACAAGTTAGCGGAAAATGACACTTTGTGAAAAAAAAACAATTAAAATCAATTTCCGCTAACTTGTGACAAGAAAATAAAAACTTCTATGAACTCAGCATACTCCTAACAGAATACCTTGGGGTGTCTTCTTTCTAAAATGGGGTCATTAGTGGGGTTCCTATACTGCCCTGGCATTTTAGGGGCCCTAAACCGTGAGGAGTAGTCTTGAAACAAAAATGACCTGTGAAATCCTAAAGGTACTCATTGGACTTTGGGCCCCTTAGCACAGTTAGGGTGCAAAAAAGTGCCACACATGTGGTATCGCCGTACTCGGGAGAAGTAGTACAATGTGTTTTGGGGTGTATTTTTACACATACCCATGCTGGGTGGGAGAAATACCGCTGTAAATGGACAATTGTGAGTAAAAAAAATCAAAAGATTGTCATTTACAGAGGTGTTTCTCCCACCCAGCATGGGTATGTGTAAAAATACACCCCAAAACACATTGTACTACTTCTCCCGAGTACGGCGATACCACATGTGTGGCACTTTTTTGCACCCTAACTGCGCTAAAGGGCCCAAAGTCCAATGAGTACCTTTAGGATTTCACAGGTCATTTTGAGAAATTTCGTTTCAAGACTACTCCTCACGGTTTAGGGCCCCTAAAATGTCAGGGCAGTATAGGAACCCCACAAATGACCCCATTCTAGAAAGAAGACACCCCAAGGTATTCCGTTAGTAGTATGGCGAGTTCATAGAAGATTTTATTTTTTGTCACAAGTTAGCGGAAATTGATTTTAATTGTGTTTTTTCACAAAGTGTCATTTTCCGCTAACTTGTGACAAAAAATAAAATCTTCTATGAACTCACCATACTCCTAACGAAATACCTTGGGGTGTCTTCTTTCTAAAATGGGGTCATTTGTGGGGTTCCTGTACTGCCCTGGCATTTTAGGGGCCCTAAACCGTGGGGAGTAGTCTTGAAACAAAATTTCTCAAAATGACCTGTGAAATCCTAAAGGTACTCATTGGACTTTGGGCCCTTTAGCCCAGTTAGGGTGCAAAAAAGTGCCACACATGTGGTATCGCCGTACTCAGGAGAAGTAGTATAATGTGTTTTGGGGTGTATTTTTACACATACCCATGCTGAGTGGGAGAAAGATCTCTGTAAATGGACAATTGTGTGTAAAAAAAATTAACAAATTGTCATTTACAGAGATATTTCTCCCACCCAGCATGGGTATGTGTAAAAATACACCCCAAAACACATTATACTACTTCTCCTTAGTACGGCAATACCACATGTGTGGCACTTTTTTGCAGCCTAACTGCGCTAAGGGGTCCAAAGTCCAATGAGCACCTTTAGGCTTTACAGGGGTGCTTACAATTTAGCACCCCCCAAAATGTCAGGACAGTAAACACACCCCACAAATGACCCCATTTTGGACAGTAGACCCTTTAAGGTATTCAGAGAGGGGCATGGTGAGTCCGTGGCAGATTTCATTTTTTTTTTGTCGCAAGTTAGAAGAAATGGAAACTTTTTTTTTTTTTGTCACAAAGTGTCATTTTCCGCTTACTTGTGACAAAAAATAATATCTTCTATGAACTCACTATGCCTCTCAGTGAATACTTTGGGATGTCTTCTTTCCAAAATGGGGTCATTTGGGGGGTATTTATACTATCCTGGAATTCTAGCCCCTCATGAAACATGACAGGGGGTCAGAAAAGTCATAGATGCTTGAAAATGGGAAAATTCACTTTTTGCACCATAGTTTGTAAACGCTATAACTTTTACCCAAATCAATAAATATACACTGAATGGGTTTTTTTTTAATCAAAAACATGTTTGTCCACATTTTTCGCGCTGCATGTATACAGAAATTTTACTTTATTTGAAAAATGTCAGCACAGAAAGTTAAAAAAATCATTTTTTTGCCAAAATTCATGTCTTTTTTGATGAATATAATAAAAAGTAAAAATCGCAGGAGCAATCAAACAGCACCAAAAGAAAGCTTTATTAGTGACAAGAAAAGGAGGTAAAATTCATTTAGGTGGTAGGTTGTATGAGCGAGCAATAAACCGTGAAAGCTGCAGTGGTCTGAATGGAAAAAAAGTGGCCGGTCCTTAAGGGGTAGAAAGCCCTAGGTCCTAGGTGCCTGCGCAGTACAGCCCGGCGGACGTCCGATGACGTGGGACGCAGAAGTGCCAGGAAATGGAGCGCAGAAGAGCCCGACCTGGCAGCCGGCCTGGCCAGGTCGGGTCGGGCACCGGAGACCACCGGGAGCCTGCAGAGCGGCGGCGAGGGCACCTCCTGCCTGCCACGGGCTGGAGGAAGCCCCAGGTAAGTGGAAATGTATTTTTATTTTTTTAATCCCCTCCCTGAACCTTCCCTTTAACTCTGAACTGTGCTGAAAACTCAACAAAAGTTTTCAGCATACAGAAGTAGCATACCTGGCCGGGTCGCGGGCCACTATGGAGGGGACACCAGAAGACTGTATGACAGAGAAACTGCGCTGAGGGACACGGAGATGTCAAGGGGCTGGAAGAAGCCCCAGGTAAAGAAAAGATGCAATACTTTATTACCCCTCATGTATCTTTAACCCGTTGTCCCCCAAGCAGGCTGGTATAGCCAGAATTTGGAGTCTGGACCGCATGGGGCTTTGCACCCTGAGGTACATATAACAGCCCACATGGTCCATGGTGTGGGGGACCTCTGGAAAGAGGGGTTGCAAAGCCTTCCCCTCTCCTGCAATGCCCTTGTCTTGGCCATGGACAGGGGGCTTTCCTTACCTCTGGTTCCCCTACATAAAATAAGTTTATAAAACTTATAAATCAATTTACAGAATGTATACAGATCTCGGTATGTCTTTTAAGAAACATTTTTCTTTGGATTTTATTAACCACTTGCCGACCGCCCACTGCACAGAGGCGGCCGGCAAGTGGATCCCGCAAGGACCGCCGCATGCACAGAGGCGGCGATCCTTGTACGGGCATGGGCGGAGCGATCGTGTCATTCGAGACGCGATCAGCCACAGGCGCCTGGCTCCGCCCCCCTCGCGCTGTAACCCGCCGGCCGTTCGGAAGCGCCGGCGGGTCACCCGGATCGCTGCATACAAAGTGTATAATACACTTTGTAATGTATACAAAGTATATTATACAGGCTGCCTCCTGCCCTGGTGGTCCCAGTGTCCGAGGGGCCACCAGGGCAGGCTGCAGCCACCCTAGTCTGCACCCAAGCACACTGATTTCCCCCCCTGCCCCCTGATTGCCCACAGCACCCCTCAGACCCTCACCTGCCCACCCCCCAGACCACTGTTTGCACCCAATCACCCCCCTAATCACCCATCAATCACTCCCTATTACTATCTGTAAACGCTATTTTTTTTTATTCCCTAAACTGCCCCCTGCTCCCTCCTGATCACCCCCCCCACCCCTCAGATTCTCCCCAGACCCCCCCCCCCCCCCCCTGTGTACTGTATGCATCTATCCCCCTGATCACCTGTCAATCACCTGTCAATCACCCGTCAATCACCCGTCAATCACCCATCAATCACCCCCTGTTACTGCCACACATCAATCACCCCCTGTCACTGCCGCCCATCAATCAGCCCCTAACCTGCCCCTTGCGGGCAATCTGATCACCCACCCACACCAATAGTTCGCCCGCAGATCCGACGTCAGATCACCTCCCAAGTGCAATGTTTACATCTGTTCTCTACCCTAAACACCCACTAATTAGCCATCAATCACCCATCAATCACCCCCTATCACCACCTGTCACTGTTACCCATCAGATCAGACCCTAATCTGCCCCTTGCGGGCACCCAATCACCCGCCTACACGCTCAGATTGCCTTCAGACCCCCCCCCCCCCCTTATCAATTCGCCAGTGCATTATTTACATCTGTTCTTCCCTGTAATAACCCACTGATCACCTGTCAATCACCCATCAATCACCCCAGGGGTCTAGTCCTGGGAAAAGAAGTGAGTGGACTCACTCGGAGAATTCTGCGCCAAAAAATGGGCGTGGTCAAGCACACCGTGGGCGTGGTCATGGGTGGGGCCAAATATACATGACCTTAGCAGTGATGTAAAAGGTCTGCCGAGGAAGTTTGAGCTCTGCCGTAGTGTATCCCCCAAAAATAGATGTAATCTCACAGCATTTCACCAAAAAGACACATAATCTGGTAGAAGTTCCTCCAAAATACAGATAATATGGAAGTGGTTCCCCCAAAATAGACAATGTGGCAACAGCAGTTCCACCAACATACACATAATTTGGAAGCAGTTCCCCAAAATACGCGAAACCTGGCAGCGGATCACCCAAAATACACGTAACACCCAAAGGACATATAATCTGGCAGTAGTGGTCCCCCAAACATACACAATCTGGCTGCAGTTCCCCAAAATACACGTAATCTGGCAGCAGCCGTTCCCCTAACATACACATAATTTGGCAGCTTTTCCCCAAAATACATAACAGCGGTTCCACAAAAATGCAGATAATCTGACAGCAGTTCCCCCAAAATAGGTACCCCCAGGTAGCCAGGTCTATAGGTGTCCCCAGTATAAGTAGCCATGAGTATAGTAGTCCCCAGTATATGTAGCCAGAGGTATAGTTGCCTAGTATATGTAGCCAGGGGTATATGTGCCCAGTATATGTAGCCAGTGGGATATGTCCCCAGTATATGTAGTCAGGGGTATATGTGCCCAGTATATATAGCCAGGGGTATATGTGCCCAGTATATGTAGCCAGGGGTATATATGCCCAGTATATGTAGGCAGGGGTATATGTGCCCAGTATATGTCGCCAGGGGTATATATGCCCAGTACATGTAGCCAGGGGTATATATGTCCAGTATATGTTGCCAGGGGTATATATGCCCAGTATATGTCGCCATGGGTATATGTGCCCAGTATATGTAGGCAGGGGTATATGTGCCCAGTATATGTAGCCAGGGGTATATATGCCCAGTATATGTAGGCAGGGGTATATGTCCCCAGTATATGTAGGCAGGGGTATATGTCCCCAGTATAAGTAGGCAGGTGTATATGTCCTCAGTATATGTAGGCAGGGGTATATGTCCCCAGTATATGTAGGCAGGGGTATATGTCCCCAGTATATGTAGGCAGGGGTATATGTCCCCAGTATATGTAGGCAGGTGTATATGTCCCCAGTATATGTAGGCAGGTGTATATGTCCCCAGTATATGTAGGCAGGTGTATATGTCCCCAGTATATGTAGGCATGCGTATATGTCCCCAGTATATGTAGGCAGGTGTATATGTCCCCCAGTATATGTAGGCAGGGGTATATGTCCCCAGTATATGTAGGCAGGGGTATATGTCCCCAGTATATGTAGGCAGGTGTATATGTCCCCAGTATATGTAGGCAGGTGTATATGTCCCCAGTATATGTAGGCAGGGGTATATGTCCCCAGTATATGTAGGCAGGTGTATATGTCCCCAGTATATGTAGCCAGGTGTATATGTCCCCAGTATATGTAACCAGGGGTATATGTCCCCAGTATATGTAGGCAGGTGTATATGTCCCCAGTATATGTAGGCAGGTGTATATGTCCCCAGTATATGTAGGCAGGTGTATATGTCCCCAGTATATGTAGGCAGGGCAGGGGTATATGTCCCCAGTATATGTAGGCAGGGGTATATGTCCCCAGTATATGTAGGCAGGTGTATATGTCCCCAGTATATGTAGGCAGGTGTATATGTCCCCAGTATATGTAGGCAGGGGTATATGTGCCCAGGTAGCCAGGTGTGCCCCCACCCGGAGGGAGCAGAGCAGAGAAGGCGAGCTATGGGGACAGTGGGGATGGGCGGACATCTCCCCCCCCATCCCTCACCTTTGTGCTCCCCTTCCTGCCTCTCCCCTCCAGCGTTGTTAAGTGTCGGGCCCGGCGGCAAAAGTGGGCGGAGACTTACCTCGTTCCAGCCCCAAGGGACGCTCCACTCTGTGTGCGGCTAGTCTGGTCTTCTAGCCGCACACAGAGCGGAGCGTCCCTTGCGGCTGGAAGAAGGCGGAAAGTCTCCGCTCACTTTCGCCGCCGGGCCCGACACTTAACAACGCTGGAGGGGAGAGGTAGGAAGGGGAGCACAAAGGTGAAGGATGGGGGGGGGAGATGTCCGCCCATCCCTACTGTCCCCATAGCTCGCCTTCTCTGCTCTGCTCCCTCCACACAAGCCAGGGTGAACGGCGTTCACTCTGAAGAAAAAGTGGGTGAACGCCGTTCACCCGCGTCCACGCAGGACTCGACCCCTGAATCACCCCCTGTCACTGCCACCCATCAATCACCCCCTGTCACTGCCACCCATCAATCAGCCCCTAACCTGCCCCTTGCGGGCAATCTGATCACCCACCCACACCAATAGATCGCCCGCAGATGCGACGTCAGATCACCTCCCAAGTGCAGTGTTTACATCTGTTCTCTACCCTAAACACCCACTAATCACCCATCAATCACCCATCAATCACCACCTGTCACTGTTACCCATCAGATCAGACCCTAATCTGCCCCTTGCGGGCACCCAATCACCCGCCTACACGCTCAGATTGCCCTCAGACCCCCCCCCTTATCAATTCGCCAGTGCATTATTTACATCTGTTCTTCCCTGTAATAACCCACTGATCACCTGTCAATCACCTGTCAATCACCCATCAATCACCCCCTGTCACTGCCACCCATCAATCAGCCCCTAACCTGTCCCTTGCGGGCAATCTGATCACCCACCCACACCAATAGATCGCCCGCAGATCCGACGTCAGATCACCTCCCAAATGCATTGTTTACATCTGTTCTCTACCCTAAACACCCACTAATTACCCATCAATCACCCCCTGTCACTGCTACCCATCAGATTAGACCCCTATCTGCCCCTAGGGCACTCAATCACCCGCCCACACCCTCAGAACGCCTCAGACCCCAGCCCTGATCACCTCGCCAGTGCATTGCTTGCATCTATTCCCCCCTCTAATCACACCTTGAGACACCCATCAATCACCTCCTGTCACCCCCTAGCACACCTACCCATCAGATCAGGCCCTAATTTGCCCCATGTTGGCTCCTGATCACTCGGCCAAACCCTCAGATCCCCCTCAGACCCCCTTCCGATCACCTCCCCAGTGCATTGATTGCATCTATTTTCCCCTCTAACCACCCCCTGAGACACCCATTAATTACCTCCTGTCACCCCCCTAGCACTCCTATCCATCAGATCAGGCCCAATACAACCTGTCATCTAAAAGGCCACCCTGCTTATGACCGGTTCCACAAAAATTCGCCCCCTCATAGACCACCTGTCATCAAAATTTGCAGATGCTTATACCCCTGAACAGTCATTTTGAGACATTTGCTTTCCAGACTACTCAAGGTTTTGGGCCCGTAAAATGCCAGGGCAGTATAGGAACCCCACAAGTGACCCCATTTTAGAGAAAAGACACCCCAGGGTATTCTGTTAGGTGTATGACGAGTTCATAGATTTTATTTTTTGTCAAAAGTTAGCGGAAATTGATTTTTATTGGGTTTTTTTTCCCAAAGTGTCATTTTTCACTAACTTGTGACAAAAAATAAAATCTTCTATGAACTCGCCATACACCTAACGGAATACCTTGGGGTGTCTTCTTTCCAAAATGGGGTCACTTGTGGGGTCCCTTTACTGCCCTGGCATTTTAGGGGCCCTAAACCGTGAGGAGTAGTCTAGAAAACAAATGCCTCAAAATGACCTGTGAATAGGACGTTGGGCCCCTTAGGGCACCTAGGCTGCAAAAAAGTGTCACATGTGGTATCGCCCTACTCAGGAGAAGTAGTATAATGTGTTTTGGGGTGTATTTTTACACATACCCATGCTGGGTGGGAGAAATATCTCTGTAAATGACAATTGTTTGATTTTTTTTACACACAATTGTCCATTTTCAGAGATATTTCGCCCACTCAGCATGGGTATGTGTAAAAATTCACCCCAAAACAGATTATACTACTTCTCCTGAGTACGGCGATACCACATGTGTGGCACTTTTTTGCACCCTAACTGCGCTGTGGGGCCCAAAGTCCAATGAGTACCTTTAGGATTTCACAGGTCATTTTTGTTTCAAGACTACTCCTCACGGATTAGGGCCCCTAAAATGCCAGGGCAGTATAGGAACCCCACTAATGACCCCATTTTAGAAAGAAGACACCCCAAGGTATTCCGTTAGGCGTATGGTGAGTTCATAGAAGATTTTATTTTTTGTCACAAGTTAGCGGAAAATGACACTTTGTGAAAAAAAAAAACAATTAAAATCAATTTCCGCTAACTTGTGACAAAAAATAAAATCTTCTATGAACTCACCATGCTCCTAACGGAATACCTTGGGGTGTCTTCTTTCTAAAATGGGGTCATTCTCCTGAGTACGGCAATACCATGTGTGTGGCACTTTTTTGCAGCCTTACTGCGCTAAGGGGCCCAAAGTCCAATGAGCACCTTTAGGCTTTACAGGGGTGCTTACAAATTAGCACCCCCCAAAATGCCAGGACAGTAAACACACCCCACAAATGACACCATTTTGGAAAGTAGACACTGCAAGGTATTCAGAGAGGGGCATGGTGAGTCCATGGTAGATTTCATTTTTTCTTTTTTGTCACAAGTTAGCAGAAATGGAAACTTTTTTTTTTCACAAACTGTCATTTTCCGCTAACTTGTGACAAAAAATAATATCTTCTATGAACTCACTATGCCTCTCAGTGAATACTTTGGGATGTCTTCTTTCCAAAATGGGGTCATTTGGGGGGTATTTATACTATCTTGGAATTCTAGCCCCTCATGAAACATGACAGGTGGTCAGAAAAGTGATAGATGCTACAAAATGGGAAAATTCACTTTTTGCACCATAGTTTGTAAACGCTATAACTTTTACCCAAACCAATAAATATAGGCTGAATGTTTTTTTTTTTTTAATCAAAAACATGTTTGTCCACATTTTTCGTGCTGCATGTATATAGAAATGTTACTTTATTTGAAAAATGTCAGCACAGAAAGTTAAAAGTTTGTTGGGTTAAAGACGTCATTATCTTCTTGGCATACATGTAAATATTGCCCATTTGCCTGTGGTATTCCTTTTGACATAGGCAAGATTGGCGGGGGTTACTGGTGCCCAGCATCCCCCCTCAGACCGGGGCTAGTGCAGTGTCTGGGCAGGAGCACAAGTTAAGACACCAGAATATCTGTAGGTATCCTACAGCTCACAGCATTCACCCCTTTATTTCCCTGCTACAGCTGAATCTGGATGTAACAGTAGCGTGTGTACAGAACATGGAGCAGCTTTGGGAAACTTAACAGAGTCAGGTATGAACATGGCCGGATTTCAGGCAAGGCCACATAGGCCATGACCTAGGGCACCAGGAAAGAAAGGAGTGGGCTGTGGGCAGCAGGGTGGCAGTACTGTCCTTAGAGGAGCCTACAATCCAATCCCTGCCATGTTGGGTGGGAAGTTTAGGATGCTGTCGGTCCGGGGGCAGCTGCTGATAGTGGGCCTTGGGTGGTAAAAAGTACAAATCCGGCCCGGGTATGAACACATCCCCGTGCCCCTGCTGGGTGCTAGTACAGAAGGAAGTTGTAACCTTGCAAAAGGCTTCACTTTCCCCTTCATTACAGATGTCAGCTGTCCTCATTATTATCTGAATCCAAACTGCTCCCGATTGATCATATTGTCGATCAGGAGCAAATCGGACATGTCGGAAATAATCATCTGAATCATCTAATCATCTTCAGTTGGATGGGAAATTGCATTGTGTGTACCCAGCATGATGTTCTACCATATTATTATATTGTGTGTGGCTGAGGTAGACCTTTCAGGATCGTAGGTACGATCTCCTTACATGCTATAGAAGGCTTGCTTTTCATGGAACAGCCCACATAAATTCCTGAGAACTTTACAACACTCTAGACCAGAGACGGTTGAAGATGAAATGAGGCTCTAGGCAAGGTAGTAGTTTAGTCTCACCCTTACAGTTCTTTCGGTAATGTGAAATAGGAAAAGGACAGAGAAAATGGCAACTGCCCCCTGACACCACAAAGCCCCAGGCACTTGCCTAGGTTGCCATGTGGATGATCCTGCCCTTCTCCAGACATCAGCCAGAAGCTTTATGATAGATGTAAGAATATGTCTAGGTAGTAACACTTTTTCTCCCAGCTTGTGTGGCTTTCGGAGAATAGAGTAGTAGTGAGACCAAAAGCCAGCCTTGTTTGCCTATTTGCTTCAGCCTTACACACGTACTGCTTGAGTCCTGTTCATCTTTCATTACTGTTGTGTATGAATACAACAGGGACCCTATCATCATCCCTCTTCCCATAATGTAGCCACATCAGTACCTGTGTGTTTTTTGCCGCTTCTAACTGATTAGAGCAGACAGGCAAGCATCTAATAAGTCAGGCAAGATAACACATCTAAGTAGGAGTGTTATTCTGCCAGTCCCAATGTGAGAATATTAGCAGAATGACTGTCACATCCACTATCATGCTATTAGATTATCATGCTACATTTTGCACCGAGAAGCATGAAAATCTAAGTACATTTCTTGAGCCCTGACATTAGCATGGGTGGAAAGTAAATAAAGAGGTACATTTATAGCGGTGACACCGGGAGTGACAGAGCCTGATGCGAGTAATTACATGCAGCAGATTTGCAGGTAGTTGTCTAAGTTCTTTTACATCATCCCTGACTCGCTGGGATCTACATTCCGCTCTCCTCCTCACAGAGAGAGACCTTTGAGGGTTCATTAGTGGTTTTGGCCCACATGAGACAGATTCGGAGTAGAGCTTAGCTCATAAATTTGATGCTCAGTGAAGTGGCACTGTACTGGGAAACAGTAAAACGCACGGAAAAATTCAACATACCATGGAAATACAGACTGTGTTACTAAAGTGCATCACAGATTGAACACACTGGTCCCATATCAATCAACTTCTCTTATGATTTTTCTACCAGGAGATGTTTTCACACCTTGTTAATAAAAAAACCTTTTCGGCACCCAGCAAAGCAAAGCAATCAAAAATGCCACAAAAATTTGCTCAAAGAGGAACCACGATGGTTATTTAAAATACCCTAATTATCCTGGTTTTGACACTAGAAATGCTTTCTATAGCTACACGTATGCTGGAAGGGTAAAGAAAGGGAGCAGGCCAGGAACAAACAAACAAACAAACACAGAACACTTATATCGCGCTTTCTCCTGGCGGACTCAAAGCGCCAGAGCTGCAGCCACTAGGACGCGCTCTATAGGCAGTAGCAGTGTTAGGGAGACTTACCCAAGGTCTCCTACTGAAATAGGTGCTGGCTTACTGAACAGGCAGAGCCGAGATTCGAACCCAGGTCTCCTGTGTCAGAGGCAGAGCCCTTAACCATTACTCCATTCAGCCACACACCGGGAGCTCAAACTGTTGTATTATCTCACGCGTAATAGATCGGAGTTAAGAGTTACCATATATACTCACAAAGCCGGGTTGCACATGAGGCAACCAATCTATGCAGCATGTGGAGAAGTACCGTCCCCACTCGGCCTTGTGACGTTGCTTGAATGGTCGCAGCTCCTTGGAAAAGTGCCATCTACCAAGGTGGTATACCCTGATCCCAGGGGAGGAACAACACGAAATGGGGGATAGGATGCGCCCTGGTGGGTAGTCAAGAAATAATTTATATAGCAACAAGATAGAATGATGGCAATGGCTACCAACGATGCATGTGTGTATGTATACACAAGGTCGCAGGTTAGAATAATGAAAAACGTATATATATATATATATATATATATATACATACATATATATATGGAATAATCCTACCTTAATGAGTAGTCACTCACAAGATCATAAAAAACTTTAATGGGGCACATAAAATGACAACACGTTTCACGGCATCAGGTCGAGTACTGTGCCTTTAGGAAAAGAAAAAACAGACAGAGCACTAAGACACGGGAACATCCCTGATAATACTACATAAATTTTTAAAAAGTGTGTAAGCTCACACTATGTATGTACTAGACATATAAAAACATATACAGTACACTGTCATGTAAAACAACACGTATGTGTCAAGCATGTCACCTGTTTAAGGCTATGGATGCATTAAAAATTAAAATTAATAACTAAAAATGTGTCAGTATGTTGGAAGTAAATATCTGTTTGAAAGATAAGTGAAGTGGACCTAAGGGTAGCCTGATTTAAATAAGGTTAGGTGTCCCCTGCCAAAAAGACAGCTCCAGGGGAGGGCAAAATAAGAGAGTCTGCCTACCCTATGCATATGTATTGAAAATGAGAACCTCTTTTACCAGTTAGGGATACAGGCAGTTCCTTAGTTAAGTGATTAAAACATAGTGTATAAAAGTAAAACAACCAATAAAACACTTAAAGGGAAGGTTCAGGGAGGGTGGGGAAAAGATAAAAATCAATTTCCACTTACCTGGGGCTTCCTCCAGCCCGTGGCAGGCAGGAGGTGCCCTCGCCGCCGCTCCGCAGGCTCCCGGTGGTCTCCGGTGGCCGACCCGACCTGGCCAGGCCGGCTGCCAGGTCGGGCTCTTCTGCGCTCCAAGTCCTTGTACTTCTGCGTCCCACGCCGGCGCTCTGACGTCATCGGGGGTCCGCCGGGCTGTACTGCGCATGCGCAGAACTACTGCGCATGCGCAGTACAGCCCGGCGGACGTCCGATGACGTCAGAGCGCCGGCGTGGGATGCAGAAGTACAAGGACTTGGAGCGCAGAAGAGCCCGACCTGGCAGCCGGCCTGGCCAGGTCGGGTCGGCCACCGGAGACCACCGGGAGCCTGCGGAGCGGCGGCGAGGGCACCTCCTGCCTGCCACGGGCTGGAGGAAGCCCCAGGTAAGTGGAAATTGATTTTTATTTTTTCTCCACCCTCCCTGAACCTTCCCTTTAAGCATAGTATATAAAAATAAAAAAATCAATCAAGCAATAATCAACAGACTAAAATTACAGAGTTCCTTAATAGAAAAAATAAAAAGTAGCATATAGGGACCCTAAAGTAAGACAAAGTCCTCCGTGGGTAATAGCTAGATAATGTGACTCCCCAACTATGTAACTGAGCAGGCCATATGTGGGGTTCCTACCTGAAGCTGGTAAGGTGGCGGGGTGGGTGGGCACTGGGCACTGGTGAACCATATAGGAAGGCTGAGGCGGGGATGTATGGAGAAATAAGTGATGGCTGCAGTTATGTGGCAGGGAGGGATCTTTGCCAAGAAGTTAAATGTAATGTGGAGAAGTGGAGCCGATGGATTTGCCTACCTAGATCAAAAGTTTCCCAAGGTCAGGCGCCTGTACGGCCTCTGCTGCCGTTTCCAGTTCAAATGTAATAAGTTTTACCACGCTGGAACGCAGTGGAGACGCGCTGAATGATGTCACTCACCACGCCTCCCACGTGATGATCCTCCGTAAGCACCGGCAGTGTGTGTCTGGGCGGTTCCATCTCCTGGGTAACGGGAGGAGGGGCCGCCTCTCTGAGATCTTAGGCAGCAGCCATTTTACCGAAGTCCCGCTGGTGACATAATAGCCTGGGGGAGTCAGACTCATCGGCAATTTGGAAGCAAAGATAAAAGTATAAATAAGACAAAAGCTAATAGATAATACAAATGGGGGCCCTGCTGGCAAGTATTGTACAGGGGCCACACAATTAGAACAGATGGTGGGGACACACTCAGTTATAAACAGATAAAGCATACATGCAAACAATTTTGCAAATGCGCATAACAATATATCCCAAAGTGTGCATGTAATAAAGAACTGTATATGATAAGAAGGCTTGGGTTTCAGCACTCCTCTAGAACGGATGGGAAGTACAAGGTGTATAAATTAATGAATCCAAGATTATGGAATAATTACCCAGACTGCAGGGGTGTATTTACCCCTCCTGAGATCGATACATAGGTCTCTCCTACACATCTGGGGATACCTTATTGCAGGATTAGGTAGTGATATGGTTAACTCAATAAAGAGTCTTCCCATAGATAGCATATATTATCACATACAGAGCCACATTACAGTTTATGCACGACAATCACAATCAGTTCAAAAAAATATAAAAATCTTAACATATAGATCATCAGAAATCATAAAACATGTCAAAAAGTTCAGGGGTCCCTTCACATTATGCCCCTTCGATGGGACCATTCACAGAGAACAAAAAACAAAATGAATTCTTCCTATACTGGGAGGACTCCCTCTCTATGGGTTCCACATACTTGGATATGTTTATCCCCTAGTAAATCAATAAGCAATTGTCCCTAACGTTGGTCAGATCATGGCCCCTAGTCACTTGATTGTGACCAGGATCTATGTTTAAAAAGGTGAGCACAGAGGGATTGACCTTTTTTGGGTAGCCCCTCGGTGGTGCCCTGAACCCATGGAAGGGATGATATAGAAGAAATAGCTAAAAACATTAGCTGAGTGCGTATAGGTTCTCGGGGTGGAATGGAGTAATATAAGGATACCCAAGGTATAGTCAAATGTGAGTCTTGAGCCAGACTCACTAGACTAAAGGGGTGGACTGACTTATTAATAACAGAGGGCCTGGGACTTTGAGCATGGAGTCAGTATTCCAGTCTAGGATTGTTCTGAGGTTGAGCATTTTTCTGTTTGTCATATTAGAAGTTATGTTCTAAGCATATATTCAATCCATCAGGTTGCAGGCTGCCTAGTTTAAAGATCCAGAACATTTCTCTTTTCTTCAATCTACTTGTGCGGTTTTGTGTGGAGTCCGGAATGTGTTCTATAGGGCAAATTCTTGTCCCTTCTATCTGTTGATCATGGAAGGATTTGTAATGTCTTGGCAGCCCATGTTTAAGGTATTCGTTGGTGATGTTCCGTCTATGTTGACCCCATCTCGTGCGGACCTGCTGTGCTGTTTGGTGCGGCCCACATATTGTAGGCCGCAGGGGCAGGTCTCCAGATAGATCACAAAATTAGTTGAACAGTCCATACTATGTTTGATGGAGTGTGTTTCTCCTGTCCCTGTAGACTCAAAGCAGGTTGCCCCTGTGTCGATAGTATTGCAACATAGGCACTTTGTTTGTGAACAGCTTGTTATGCGACCTTGATGACCATTGATTCTCTTTTCTATTTGTTCTTGGTCTGTCCCCCATAGGATGCTTGGTGCCAGCCTATTTTTAAGTGTTCTCGCTCTTCGAAAGATGCATCTTGGTTTGTCAGCTAGGTTAATTTTCAACAATGGATCTCCCTGTAGCAGGAGCCAATGTTTGTTCATAATGTTTTTATAGTATTGTGTTGATTGGATTATCTGGTGATAAAATTGACACTCCCCTTGTCGTGTTTGGATTCCTCTTTCGGTTTCTTGTTTTCTAGTAGGGTATCCCTTTGAGTCAGTCTTGCTCTCTTTCTTGCTTCTCTGGGCGTCAAAAACTCTTCAGATCACTGCAATTCTTTCTGATTCTAAGAAAATAGTATTTCTCCATTGTTTGTGGTGACAACTTTTATAGTCTATGTATGAGTTTGCGTCCAACGTTTTGAAATAGTTTCTGGATTTGATAGTAGTTTCTTCATGAAAAAGAACTAAGTCCAGGTACTCAATCTGTCCTCTGTTATTGTTGGAGGTGAATGAAATCCCCCAGTCGTTGTTGTTCAAATACTTTTAGAATCTTTCTATGGATTTGCGGTCTCCATCCCATATGAGGATTAGATCATCTATGTATCTCTTATACATACTGATGTTGGTCTCAAATGGATTCTCTCCGCCCAGTAGAAGTTCTTCCAACCACCCCATTGTGAGGTTGGCATAGCTCGGGGCAAAGCTAGCCCCTATAGCTGTACCCCGTCTTTGTAGGTAGGTGGTTTCTTAAAAGCTAAAGCTATTATGGGTGAGTATGAATGTGATGGCCTGAATTAAAAAATATTTCTGTTTAATTGGTAATTTTGGGTCTTGGCTCAGGTAGTGCCAAACTGCTCTCAATCCTATGTTGTGATGGATGTTTGAGTACAGTGCCGAGACGTCTAGAGTTAACCACTGATAACCGTCTTTCAACTTGATGTTATTCAATACTTTTAACAGCTGTGTGGAATCTTTGAGGTAGGATGGGAGGTTTTTCACATACGGTTGTAAGTGTAAATCGACCAAATCTGACAGACGTTATGTGATAGAATCTATTCCTGCTATTATCGGTCATCCTGGGGGTTGGTGATAGATTTATGTATCTTCAGGAGATGACAGAAGTGTACATGCACTGGGTCCGTGATCCACACGAAGTCTCTTTCTGTTTTGCAGATTATTCCTTCATCATAGGTCCATTTAATTAGATTTTTAAGGGCCTCAGCATGGTCCCTGGTTGGGTCCCCTGGGAGTATCTCATAGTAGTCTTTGTCCTCTAGAATTATTTTGGCTTCCTTGATGTAGTCATCTCTGTTCATAACCACTATCCCTCCTCCTTTGTCCACAGCTTTGATAATGATTTCTATAGCTACAGTATATCTTACTGTGTATTAGTATGTAATCCCAGTGATGTTTAGCCTAGGCTGTTTAGTCATGCAGCCTTCTCCTCCTAGTGCATTCTGGGAGAACAGGTATTTCTTCTGCTCACTTTAGAACACACAACAAACAAAAATTATTTGCCAGTAGTAAAGATGTCACCACACCCATAACAAGTATAGCCACAGAATACCTGATCTAAAGTATAGTCCCCTGTATCGGAGGAAGGGAAGGTTAGTAGTTGGGCCCCTGGTCATCTCCCAAGATACATTTAAGACTGTTACTCAGAAAGAGCTGTGCTGACCAGCTGTGCTATAGGGTGCTATTTTTGCAGATAAATTCAGACTGGCTGTCCCATTCCCTTGGCAGCCTGGATGTTACTTTTCCCCCACTCCCCATGTCCAGGCATGCACATGCTTACCATTCTGGGGCTGAGCTGATGTCACCAGTCACCATCTCTGGAGCATAGAAAGCTGGATGAGCGGGTTGGATAGGCAGTCCCTTCATCACTTTAACTGTTATTATAGCACATATGTAAATAATAACAATAGTTTTCCTTTAATAACCCTTTCAGCTTTCATGTGTTTCATGTGTTTTACAGCTTTCATTTATTAGCACGGCAGTTCTGCTAAAGAGGTATAAAAGAGGAACTTTAACCAAGGATTACACTTCATTCCAATCAGTAGCTGATACCTCCTCTACCCCATTTCCCATGAGAAATATTTACCCTTTCTCGAATAGATAATCACATAGGTCTGTATGGCTGATTTTGAGGTGAAACCCCTCCCACAGTGTGATGTCATGACCATTGTCCTGACAGTTTGCTGTTTGTGAACCTCGTTGCATTGTGGGTAATAACAGTTTTTTCCAAATACCAAACAAAACAAGCAATATCTCCCTCCGTGCATTGAACTCTCAGTAACGAACATTCTGGACACATCACCTGTGATAAATTTCAAAATAGTAGAGGAAAAAATTTTATAATGGGCAAACACTGATTAACCACTTCACCCCAAAGGCGTTTTTACCCTAATGGACAAGAGCGATTTTCACCTTTCAGTGCTCATCCCTTTCATTTGCCATTAGCTTAATCACTACTAATCACAATGAAATGATCTATATCTTGTTTTTTTCACCACCAATTCGGCTTTTTGGGGTTGATATTTGTTTTCAGTAATCACTTCATTTTTTATGCATTTTCAAGGGAAAAACAAGGAAAACATGAAAAAATACACTATTTCTCCAATTTCATCCGCTGTAGTTATAATATAAACACTGCTACTGTGCATAAAACCCACACATTTTATCTGCCTATTTGTTCTGGTCCTCACAACATTTTCATTATGTCCCTAGTACAAAGTATGGTGACAATATAGTATTTGGAAATAAAGGTGTATTTTTTTTCCAGTGTTTTTCTTTTTCCCCACTATTTTTACGTGCACGGGGATGCACGTGTACGTGCGGGAGAGCACACGTGCACTTGCGGATATGCGCACAGCGGCAGCAGCACTGTCTGACTTAAAAAAACGTCCTGGAGCCATTAAGAGACTCTAGCAGGACGTTTTTATAAGTCAGCTTGTCATTAAAGGGAACCTTAACTGAACGGGGGTTAAAGAGTTTTACTTACCTGGGGCTATTACCAGCCCCCTGCAGCAGTCCTGGGCCCACGGCGCCGCTCTGGAATCCTCTGGTCCCCCGCTGTCACTTAGTTTCATTTTTGACGACTCACCAGTCGCCGGCCGCCATGCGTATTATTGGACGCATTCACCAATGCAATTAGCGCTATTGCGGACCGCAACGCGTACAAAAATACACGTTGCCGCATTCTGCACGTGTAGATATGCGGCAACGCGTATTTTTGTACGCGTTGCGGTCCGCAATAGCGCTAATTGCATTGGTGAATGCGTCCAATAATACGCATGGCGGCCGGCGACTGGTGAGTCGTCAAAAACAAAACTAAGTAACAGCGGGGGACCAGAGGATTCCAGAACGGCGCCGAGGGCACAGGACTGCTGCAGGGGGCTGGTAATAGCCCCAGGTAAGTAAAACTCTTTACCCCCGTTCAGTTAAGGTTCCCTTTAAGTGGTTAAATAATCTATAAACGAATACTGTAAAAAAAAGCAATTTCATTCATTATATTTTCACTACAGTTCCTCTTTAACTGTAACATGCTAATACTAGACCGAGCACATCACATATTTACCACCATTAGAAGCAGAACGTGAAGACAGACAGCATCATAGCTCAGATTCTGACAGTTCTCTGTCTCTCGTACAGCTCAGCTCCTGTCTGGTTATCCATCTTTCTTCTGCACTAGACAACTTAATATCTGTTTCAAGTACAGAACATTACTTATAAATTCACTGACACTATTAGCTTCCATCAGTCACGCATTAATCTTTCTGCTTGTAAATAGTGTATATGCTGTTCCTGTAGCTAAATCATTTTTTTTATTTTTTGCTTCACTGAGGCCAGAAAAGTTACTGTAACCAGCCTGTGGACCAAAGGAATAATTATAATGGCCCCACCCTCTCTCCTGAAGTGATGCATTATGGTCTTCCAGTTTATGCAGGTGCTGGAAGTAATGTGTTATTATTTGTAACCTTCTGTTTTGGCTAAAATGTACTTTGTACAATGTTGGGCTTAGGGGGCTTTTTGGGATCCCATTGTACACTATTTTAATGGTTTTGACTCACCTCGGCTTGGGCCTGGCTGCACCTATACCCACCATTTACACCAAAGCAAAGTTAAGGAGTGTGGCAAGAACAGCACTCCAAGATGACAGTTTTCTTGGCACTGGCATCCTAGAATTTGGCAACACGAGGGGAAGGAGTGACGTGATTGGTTTTTTTTTGTTTGTTTGTTTTTTTCATGAATGGAAGCACCCCCAACTCCCTGTCAAAAGGTCCCAACCTCTGCATCCCCATTTGGCACATCACTAAAAAGCAGTGTTAAATGTTAATTACGTGTCAAATCAGGCTCTACATTTTAACATTCTGGATTTGTCATGTAATCTGAAGTATCCCAGCGGAAGGGTGTTCTATGAAATAATGATATTGCTGTTGGGCTTAGCATCCTCAGGGGTTGGCTGTTTGGCTTAGCATTCTCAGGGGTTGGCTGTTTGGCTTAGCATCTTTAAGGTTTGGCTGTTAAGGCTAAGCATCCTCATGGGCTTGGGTGTTTGACTTAGCCCCTAAGGGGTTGGCTGTTTGGCTTAGCCCCTAAGGAGTTGGCTCACTTGGCTGCTTAGATTAGCATCCTCAGAGGTTGGCTGTTTGGTGTAACATCCTCAGAAGTTGGCTGTTTTGTGTAACGTCCTCAGAGGTTGGCTATTTGGTGTAACATCCTCAGAGGTTGGCTGTTTGGTGTAACATCCTCAGAGGTTGGCTGTTTGGTGTAACATATTCAGAGGTTGGCTGTTTGGTGTAACATCCTCAGAGGCTGGCTATTTGGTGTAACATCCTCAGAGGTTGGCTGTTTGGTGTAACATCCTCAGGTGTTGGCTGTTTGGTGTAACATCCTCAGAGGTTGGCTGTTTGGTGTAACATCCTCAGAGGTTGGCGGTTTGGTGTAACATCCTCAGAGGTTGGCTGTTTGGTGTAACATCCTCAGGTGTTGGCTGTTTGGTGTAACATCCTCAGGTGTTGGCTGTTTGGCTTAGCAACCTCAGATGTTGGCTGTTTGGCTTAGCAACCTCAGATGTTGGCTGTTTGGCTTAGCAACCTCAGGTGTTGGCCGTTTGGTTTATCATCTTCACGGTTTGACACAGATATGGCTGCTCAAACAGATTAAATCTTGCTGCTTTTTTTAAGTATGTGTGTAGGGTAGGATATGGCTTTATTTTATTTTATTTTTATTTTTTTACACCAGCTGATCAAGAAGCTCATACACAGATAACAACTATTTCTGCCATTGACTGCATACACTAATCTAGCAAAATATTTCTGCTGGGAGTTGAGCTTTTGGCCAAACTATGCATAAAACTAGGCATCAATATCTACACTAAGTTGATCTAATCTGCATATGTATCCAAATATTGGAAAAAGACACTTGAAAACACTTTCCATATATAAAGAGGCATTGTGTTTGTATTTGTTATCATTACATCTGCAATCCTGTCCTCTTCTTCCTATACTGTATGCTAATGCTTCATAAATATACGACTCTGATTAGGAATATAATGGAACATTTTTATCTGCATAAGGAGCACAGTCATCCAGGGATTCAAATTGCTTTTCAAATTGGATAAGCATATGTGGTGACGCTAAAGTTTTCTGGAGGTCTTTTGTGTATTTAAACAATAGTCATCCTTTAATTTAGCCGAATGAGCTTGTCTCCCAGGAAAGGACTACATCAGCTGTTTTCTGAGCTGAAGAAAAAATTAAAACCAAGAAATCATTTCAATACTCAGAGCTTCTGATGCACGTTCAATGTTCAGGGTTTCCCTTCTCTTGAGCTAAGCACGTTTCTTCGGAAATACCAACATTGATTTCTCTGAAATGCTCACAGCCCACTTCATTCAATAAAAAGTAACGAAGGTGTGGCTTAATGTGGACTTGTACCAAACCTGGGAACTGACAGCAATGATAATGAGGTTAGGGTGTTTGCCATGAAAACTCTAGCACGCTTATCGGCCTTAAAGTGGGACATAGCATTCAATTAAAATGTGTTTTCCTACTTTTTATTACCCATGCAGTTATCATATTTGCTTTTATGCACAAGTAATATTGTCTGTCTACAAATTACAAATTACCAAAGTACAGTCTATCTGCTCTGAAAGCTACCTTTGTATTTCATTGCATAGCCGCTGTATTTATGTATTAAAATCTATCTAGTGATCACTTCTCAGCTCTTTCTGCTTCTCAGTTCAGTACAGCTCAGTTTCGGCAGTTTGCTAATGTTTACTAAATGTATCTGACAAAGGAATGTAAACAATCGATAATGTTATCACCTCTTTGGATGCGGACAGAAGCTGCCCACTGGAACAAGGAGCTTTCCACTGAAGAACCAAGTACTGTGTACAAATATTTTGTGGTAGTAGATTTTATGCTGTAAATAGTCTTTCAGAGCAAAAAGAAAATGCTGAGTTTCATACCACCTTAATACGTGTAGAAACAAAAGTGATACCAGAGATGTAGACTTTACCTCACCCCTTCCACCTTCCATGTTCCCCTATTGGTCATTTTATATACTAGTTGAATTCATTGACTAGAGAGGCTGAGAGGATCTCAATTTTATTTTGATGTGAAGCAAACCTGAATTATTTGCCTCCCCTTGATCTTATAACTGTTATGCTTTATACTGCTGGTAGCAATGGTAACTCTGAGGTAATGCAGATTTTATGCAAATGTACCCAGTGGACCAACGATTGCTTGTTCTCTGCCTAATATTATTTATACTTAAATGTGTATCTCTTTCCCATTCCAGAATGTTGAGATATGTTATTGTGAAAAGTAGCTTGAAGCAGAATGAAACGCAGAATTTCTTTTTTGCTCTAAAAAATTATTTACAGCATATTATATACAAACAGCATTTTTTTTTACTAGAGCAGCATTCAAAGGGTTACACACAGGACGTAAAAGTTCAGTGCAAAGAAATCGAGATGCATCCGAACTTTAGATAATGTTATCTTGTGTTTACTTAATTGTATCAAGTGAGGCATGTGACACATTCTCTGACTGTGCAGAAGCTCCTGGACACAGACAGACATTCAAAGCATTTCTGCCTTCAACACATAATGAATAAAACCAGTTATGAATAAAATGCAAAGTCAGCTCTCAAAGCAAAAAACTGTACTTTTAGGAACTTGTAATTTCTAAATGAATAATAATACTTATGCACAAATGCAAGTATGATAACCGTATGGCATATAAAAAGTAAGAAAACATGTTTTTATTGAATATTATGTCAGGGTTTTATATTGCTTTAACCATTTAATGACAAGCATACGTATTAAAACGTCATGCTTTAGCCTGTTAACGGCAACATGACGTTTTAATACGTCGCGCGTTCCCGCCGCCGCTCCGCACGTGTCCGCGCCGCTACTGCCGCCATTACCGTCGGGTTACCATGCTATGTGATTGGAGAAGAGGACCGAGCGGTCCTCTACCCAATCGCAGTGCCTGGAGTGAATGGACGTAATCGCGAACAGCGGCTACGTCCATTCATAAAAACAGGAAATTGTTACATAAAGTGTAAAAAAAAAAGTGATCACTTCCTATAACGGAGAGTGTTCACTAGCGCCATCTTGTGGACAAAAGTATATTACACATACATGCACATACATAATATGAACATACACAATATTAATAAATTAATACATTACACTTCCAACCCCCCCAAAAAAAAATCACTTGTAAAAAAAAATCAGCTTCAAATAAATAAATAAATAGTTGCCTTAGGGACTCAGCTTTTTTCAATCTATATTTTATGTGGGAAAATTAATTCTACTTTATTACATAGAGGCTTGCAATTATGGCCAGAACAACAAAAAAAAAAACCAGAAAAATAACACCTATATTTCAAAATAATATATTGTCGCCATACATTGTGATAGGGACATCATTTAAACGGTTTAATAATCAGGACAACTGGGCAAATAAAATGTGTTGGTTTTATCCACTGGAGAATGTTTAATTTTAAAACTATAATGGCTGAAAACTGAGAAATAATGATTTTTTCCCATTATTTTTGTATTTTTCCCATTAAACACATTTAGAATAAAAAAAATTCTTAGCAAAATGTACTACCCACAGAAAGCTTAATTGGTGGCGAAAAAAACGAGGTGTGGATCATTTTCGTGTGAGAAGTTGTAATAAAGTTATTAGGGAATAAAAGGAAGGAGCACTGACAGGTGAAAATTGCTCTGGTCCGTTAGGGTAAAAACCCTTGGGGGTGAACTGGTTAAAGTGGCTCTGAATCAATAGTTAGTAAAGAGTCAGAAGTGTAATGCATGTATCAACATAACTGGAAATAATAATGTTAGGGATGGTGCACAATTTGCCACTATGGGATGATAGGGAGGTTAGTTTGGCCACAGACACACAGAATGGTTATGAGTCAGTGTAGCCGAACTTTTAAAGTGGCAGTGCTGGTTGTTAGTGTGAGGGGATAGGAACTGGGTTCATGTATAATATAGCCAAGCGCCAAGGTTAGTATTAGGCACTAAGGTATCAGGGAGGGAGTATAGTGCATAGAGTGCCTGGATAGGGTACTGGTAAAAGGCTCTGTCTCTGACACAAAAAACCTGGGTTTTAATATCGGCTCTTCCTGTTCAGTAAGCAAACACTTACTCACTAGAAGACCTTGGGCAAGACTCCCTAACACTGCTACTGCCTATATAATGTGTCATAGTGGCTGAAGCTCTGGTGCTTTGAGTCCGCCATGAGAAAAGCACTGTATGTGTTCTGTGTCTTGTCTACAGAGAGAGGTTAGAGTGAGGAAAGGAGATTGTGCATATTCAACCAATATTGGTAATACCTTAAACCCCGAATCATGTGCAGCTTTGCTAAATGTAACATCTTTATTTTTTGTATTTGTGATCTGTAAATTTTAATGCTGACATTTCAGAAGACTTGTGTGGTGCCTGGAGGAGGCACGACCCTGGTTCTTCTGAGTTCACCTGCACACGTTTGCCTAGCTTGTAATCTTTCTTAGAATATTTTTTTCTTTTCTTTATTTCTAAGTATAATCTTTATTTTGCTGCATCACTTTTATACCATTGTGGTAAAGGTAAAGAGCCGTATCCAGACCTTAAACGCTTAAATACTAAATGCAGACCATAAAATAACGGGTTACAATATTCTCCTAATTTTATACAGTTCTGCTTGAGAGAGAGAGCGAGAGAAAACTACTGAAAGATTTGCCTTCAGGGATGCCATATAAAATATTTGAAATCAAAGTATTACAAAAAAAATAAAAAAATAAAAACAGACAACGCTTTAAAAAAAAAGAAAATAGGCAAAATGTGTAGGCCAATTTTCGTAAGTGTCACACAACATAAATCTATGGCAAAATGAATCAGTGTAGCAGCAGAAAACAATAGATATATTATATATCGGACCTTTTCCTGTTCATGCAGCTTGCAAGCAATCTTAACGCTCTGGGCGATAATCCCAAGCTGAGCTCGGGGTAAGCCGCCGCGGAGGATTTCTCAGGCCCTGGTGGGCCTATTTGCATAATTTTTTTTGTTACAAGCAGCTAGCACTTTGCTAGCTGCGTGTATATACCGATTGCCGCCGCTCCGCAATGATTCCCCGCAACCCTCCGTGCCGCGCCCCCACCAGACCCCGTGCGGAGCCTGGCCAATCAGTGCCAGGCAGCGCTGAGGGGTGTATCGGGACTCCCTCTGACGTCACGACGTCATTGACGTCGATGACGTCATCCCGATCGTCACCATGGCGACGGGGAAGCCAAACAGGAAATCCCGTTCTGAACGGGATTTCTTGTTTGCTCTGATCGCCGGAGGTGATCGGAAGGGGTGAGGGATGCCGCTCCATAGCGGCTATCGTGTAACTAGTGCTAGGCTAGCTACATGATTAAAAAAAAAAAAAAAAAAGTGCTGCGCCGCCCCCTGGCGATAATATTGTATCGCCCAGGAGGTTAAGGTAAATTGTATATAACTTGGAATTGGGACAATCAAAATGGACAGGAAGTGTAGTTGACTGGCTCACTTCTATACAATTTGCATTAACTTTGCATGAAAGCTTAACTTATCATTGACCATCTCAGCTACTTGTTTGCTGTTTTGGCTGAGGAGTATTTTTAGATGCTCCCTGATGACAAAGAAAGTAGATTTTGGGAAGTCACAGGCCGAGCAGGGCTGCTGAGTTTTCCCATTGGCAGGTAGGGTTAAGGTCTGCTTTTATTCAGCTGTAGAGATGATCAAGGTTATGCAAATTTTCCAGGTTTGTATGCAAATAGCACAAAACTTGAATCTGAGCAAAATAAACTCAGCAGCATGGGCGGCACTACACTGGGGCATGCTGGAGCACCGACCCCGCAGGGGATCATTGTTCTCCAGAGTGCCCCCTCTCCCTGTTCAGTAACAAGCTATTAACTGTTTCCAGGCTCCAGCAGCATACAGTGAACAGGATAGGGTCTGCACAAGACTCTTTATATTAGCCTGAGTTTATGTAGGCATTTAATAAACCAAGGGTCTTATCTATTTGCCATTAATACCTCACAATCCTTGCAAGAGCCCTTGTAATTAATGTATCTGGATGACACTAATATTTGCAAAAAAAAGTCTCTTTACCTCCTTCAGATTGTATGTTCTAACATTGTCAGTCAACAGGAATAGAGTCTGTAGAAGGCTTACAAGCTGAAAGATTACTGTTTTTCTTTTAAATTAGCTAATAAACTATAGCTTGTATTTTACAGACAGGAAGTTTTGAATCAGGAAGCTTAGCTACTAATATAAGTAATTACACACACAGGGCCATATGCAATTCAATTTTTCACCTGACTTTTCTCCTAGGTGATATTTTTAAAGTTGTCAATAAAATGCCTTTTAAGCCTCCAGGAAGCAAGAAAATAATCAAAATAATTTTGATAGTTATTTTTCAACAACTTTTGGTACTTTTTTAGTTGAAAAGTGCTGAAAAGTTATTTTAAATCAAAGTTGAAAAATTATCTCCTGGGAGAAAAGTCAGGTGAAAAAGTGAAATGCATATGGCCCACAGTGTTTATGTGGCTTCTGCCTTTCCCTCTCCCCTTGCTAGTAGAGTCATAAGACACAGGCTGGGGACTGGAATGATTTCTCTGTGATCTGCCCACACAGGAACAGCTTGCTAGCAAGTAAGAATTAAAGCATGCCAGAAAACTAGCCAAGTACATCTAATGTTTACATTTGGTTCCTATAATTGCTGAACTAGTTAGCCTTAATTTTATCACCTGGGCTAGGTAAAAAAATATCTAAAGCTTTCCATACAAAGCTTTTGGAGTTTCTGCTTTCAGCTCCATTACTGGTGCTTTCACTATGTGTTTATTATGGCTACCTGAAAAAGCTTTTATTTCTGCGCTGTTTACTGTGCTACACAGGGGTAGTGTTGGGCGAACAGTGTTCGCCACTGTTCGGGTTCTGCAGAACATCACCCTGTTCGGGTGATGTTCGAGTTCGGCCGAACACCTGATGGTGTTCAGCCAAACTGTTCGGCCATATGGCCGAACTAAGAGCGCATGGCCGAACGTTACCCGAACGTTCGGCTAGCGCTGTGATTGGCCGAACGGGTCACGTGTAGTGTTGGGCGAACATCTAGATGTTCGGGCCGAACATGGCCGCGATGTTCGGGTGTTCGAGCCGAACTCCGAACATAATGGAAGTCAATGGGGACCCGAACTTTCGTGCTTTGTAAAGCCTCCTTACATGCTACATACCCCAAATTTACAGGGTATGTGCACCTTGGGAGTGGGTACAAGAGGGAAAAAAATGTAGCAATAAGAGCTTATAGTTTTTGAGAAAATCGATTTTAAAGTTTCAAAGGGAAAACTGTCTTTTAAATGCGGGAAATGTCTGTTTTCTTTGCACAGGTAACATGCTTTTTGTCGGCATGCAGTCATAAATGTAATACAGATAAGAGGTTCCAGGAAAAGGGACCGGTAACGCTAACCCAGCAGCAGCACACGTGATGGAACAGGAGGAGGGCGGCGCAGGAGGAGAAGGCCACGCTTTGAGACACAACAACCTAGGCCTTGCATGAGGACAAGAAGCGTGCGGATAGCAATTTGCATTTTGTCGGCATGCAGTCATAAATGTAATACAGATGAGAGGTTCCAGGAAAAGGGACCGGTAACGCTAACCCAGCAGCAGCACACGTGATGGAACAGGAGGAGGGCGGCGCAGGAGGAGAAGGCCACGCTTTGAGACACAACAACCCAGGCCTTGCATGAGGACAAAAAGCGTGCGGATAGCAATTTGCATTTTGTCGCCATGCAGTCATAAATGTAATACAGATGAGAGGTTCAATAAACAGGGACCGGAAACGCTAACCCATCACAGATGTTCATTGTTCATGTTACTTGGTTGGGGTCCGGAAGTGTTGCGTAGTCGTTTCCAATCCAGGATTGATTCATTTTAATTTGAGTCAGACGGTCTGCATTTTCTGTGGAGAGGCGGATACGCCAATCTGTGACGATGCCTCCGGCAGCACTGAAACAGCATTCCGACATAACGGTGGCTGCCGGGCAAGCCAGCACCTCTATTGCGTACATTGCCAGTTTGTGCCAGGTGTCTAGCTTCGATACCCAATAGTTGAAGGGTGCAGATGGATTGTTCAACACAGCTATGCCATCTGACATGTAGTCCTTGACCATCTTCTCCAGGCGATCGTTGTTGGAGGTGGATCTGCACGCTTGCTGTTCTGTGTGCTGCTGCATGGGTGTCAGAAAATTTTCCCACTCCAAGGACACTGCCGATACCATTCCCTTTTGGGCACTAGCTGCGGCTTGTGTTGTTTGCTGCCCTCCTGGTCGTCCTGGGTTTGCGGAAGTCAGTCTGTCAGCGTACAACTGGCTAGAGGAGGGGGGGGGGGGGGATGTCAATCTCCTCTCTAAATTCTCCACAAGGGCCTGCTGGTATTCTTCCATTTTGACCTGTCTGACTCTTTCTTCAAGCAGTTTTGGAACATTGTGTTTGTACCGTGGATCCAGAAGGGTATAAACCCAGTAATTGGTGTTGTCCAGAATGCGCACAATGCGTGGGTCGCGTCTAATGCAGTCCTAGGCCGAAGAGGTCATAGCCTAGGGTCACAAAAACCTGTTTATTTGGGCAATTTCAATGGTAGTGATGCTGACGTACATAAATCTCAGCCATGGCCGTTAGCAACGTCTGAATTTCACGAAATGTCTCATGCAGGTAGAAGACATATTGTTGGACTTGGATTCCAAAGATGGGGTCCCTACATCTCTGCAAACCAGAGTTACAGGGGTCCAAAATTGGTAAAATCCCCCATAGGCTTTCATTGCCTCCCTATTTCACTTTCCAAAATCTCACATCTTTTCAAAGGGCAATTGCTCAGCAGTGGCAAATTTTCTAGCATTGTAGGGACCCTTAGGGGGAACATGACTGGTGAGTTTCGGGCCCCTAGGCCGAAGAGGTCATAGCCTAGGGTCACAAAAACCTGTTTATTTGGGCAATTTCAATGGTAGTGATGCTGACGTACATAAATCTCAGCCATGGCCGTTAGCAACGTCTGAATTTCACGAAATGTCTCATGCAGGTAGAAGACATATTGTTAGACTTGGATTCCAAAGATGGGGTCCCTACATCTCTGCAAACCAGAGTTACAGGGGTCCAAAATTGGTAAAATCCCCCATAGGCTTTCATTGCCTCCCTATTTCACTTTCCAAAATCTCACATCTTTTCAAAGGGCAATTGCTCAGCAGTGGCAAATTTTCTAGCATTGTAGGGACCCTTAGGGGGAACATGACTGGTAAGTTTCGGGCCCCTAGGCCGAAGAGGTCATAGCCTAGGGTCACAAAAACCTGTTTATTTGGGCAATTTCAATGGTGGCGAGTCTGACGTACATAAATCGCAGCAATGGCCGTTAGAATCTCACGAAATGTCTCATGCAGGTAGAAGACATATTGTTAGACTTGGATTCCAAAGATGGGGTCTCTACATCTCTGCAAACCAGAGTTACAGGGCTCCAAAATTGGTAAAATCCCCCATAGGCTTTCATTGGGCCTACTATTTACCGTTCCAAAATCTCACACCATTTCAAAGGGCAATGGCTCAGCAGTGGCAAAACTTACCAGTCATGATCCCCCTAAGAGTCCCTACAATGCTAGAAAATTTGGTACTGCTGAGCAATTGCCCTATTTCACTTTGGAAAGTGAAATAGGGAGGCAATGAAAGCCTATGGGGGATTTTACCAATTTTGGACCCCTGTAACTCTGGTTTGCAGAGATGTAGGGACCCCATCTTTGCAATCCAAGTCTAACAATATGTCTTCTACCTGCATGAGACATTTCGTGAAATTCAGACGTTGCTAACGGCCATGGCTGAGATTTATGTACGTCAGCATCACTACCATTGAAATTGCCCAAATAAACAGGTTTTTGTGACCCTAGGCTATGACCTCTTCGGCCTAGGGGCCTGAAACTCACCAGTCATGTTCCCCCTAAGGGTCCCTACAATGCTAGAAAATTTGCCACTGCTGAGCAATTGCCCTTTGAAAAGATGTGAGATTTTGGAAAGTGAAATAGGGAGGCAATGAAAGCCTATGGGGGATTTTACCAATTTTGGACCCCTGTAACTCTGGTTTGCAGAGATGTAGGGACCCCATCTTTGGAATCCAAGTCTAACAATATGTCTTCTACCTGCATGAGACATTTCGTGAAATTCAGATGTTGCTAACGGCCATGGCTGAGATTTATGTACGTCAGCATCACTACCATTGAAATTGCCCAAATAAACAGGTTTTTGTGACCCTAGGCTATGACCTCTTCGGCCTAGGGGCCCGAAACTCACCAGTCATGTTCCCCCTAAGGGTCCCTACAATGCTAGAAAATTTTCCACTGCTGAGCAATTGCCCTTTGAAAAGATGTGAGATTTTGGAAAGTGAAATAGGGAGGCAATGAAAGCCTATGGGGGATTTTACCAATTTGGACCCCTGTAACTCTGGTTTGCAGAGATGTAGGGACCCCATCTTTGGAATCCAAGTCTAACAATATGTCTTCTACCTGCATGAGAAATTTCGTGAAATTCAGACGTTGCTAACGGCCATGGCTGAGATTTATGTACGTCAGCATCACTACCATTGAAATTGCCCAAATAAACAGGTTTTTGGGACCCTAGGCTATGACCTCTTCGGCCTAGGGGCCCGAAACTCACCAGTCATGTTCCCCCTAAGGGTCCCTACAATGCTAGAAAATTTGCCACTGCTGAGCAATTGCCCTTTGAAAAGATGTGAGATTTTGGAAAGTGAAATAGGGAGGCAATGAAAGCCTATGAGGGAATTTTACCAATTTTGGACCCTTGTAACTCTGGTTTGCAGAGATGTAGGGACCCCATCTTTGGAATCCAAGTCCAACAATATGTCTTCTACCTGCATGAGACATTTCGTGAAATTCAGACGTTGCTAACGGCCATGGCTGAGATTTATGTACGTCAGCATCACTACCATTGAAATTGCCCAAATAAACAGGTTTTTGTGACCCTAGGCTATGACCTCTTCGGCCTAGGGGCCCGAAACTCCCCAGTCATGTTCCCCCTAAGGGTCCCTACAATGCTAGAAAATTTGCCACTGCTGAGCAATTGCCCTTTGAAAAGATGTGAGATTTTGGAAAGTGAAATAGGGAGGCAATGAAAGCCTATGGGGGATTTTACCAATTTTGGACCCCTGTAACTCTGGTTTGCAGAGATGTAGGGACCCCATCTTTGGAATCCAAGTCCAACAATATGTCTTCTACCTTCATGAGACATTTTGTGAAATTCAGACGTTGCTAACGGCCATGGCTGAGATTTATGTACGTCAGCATCACTACCATTAAAATTGCCCAAAAAACAGGTTTTTGTGACCCTAGGCTATGACCTCTTCGGCCTAGGACTGCATTGAACGCGACCCATGCATTGTGCGCATTCTGGACAACACCAATTACTGGGTTTATACCCTTCTGGATCCACGGTACAAACACAATGTTCCAAAACTGCTTGAAGAAAGAGTCAGACAGGTCAAAATGGAAGAATACCAGCAGGCCCTTGTGGAGACTTTAGAGAGGAGATTGACATCCTCCCCCTCCTCTAGCCAGTTGTACGTCGACAGACTGACTTCTGCAAACCGAGGACGACCAGGAGGGCAGCAAACAACACAAGCCGCAGCTAGTGCCCAAAAGGGAATGGTATCGGCAGTGTCCTTGGAGTGGGAAAATTTTCTGACACCCATGCAGCAGCACACAGAACAGCAAGCGTGCAGATCCACCTCCAACAACGATCGCCTGGAGAAGATGGTCAAGGACTACATGTCAGATGGCATAGCTGTGTTGAACAATCCATCTGCACCCTTCAACTATTGGGTATCGAAGCTAGACACCTGGCACAAACTGGCAATGTACGCAATAGAGGTGCTGGCTTGCCCGGCAGCCACCGTTATGTCGGAATGCTGTTTCAGTGCTGCCGGAGGCATCGTCACAGATTGGCGTATCCGCCTCTCCACAGAAAATGCAGACCGTCTGACTCAAATTAAAATGAATCAATCCTGGATTGGAAACGACTACGTACGCAACACTCCCGGGACCCCAACCAAGTAACATGAACAATGAACATCTGTGATGGGTTAGCGTTTCCGGTCCCTGTTTATTGAACCTCTCATCTGTATTACATTTATGACTGCATGGCGACAAAATGCAAATTGCTATCCGCACGCTTCTTGTCCTCATGCAAGGCCTGGGTTGTTGTGTCTCAAAGCGTGGCCTTCTCCTCCTGCGCCACCCTCCTCCTGTTCCATCACGTGTGCTGCTGCTGGGTTAGCGTTACCGGTCCCTTTTCCTGGAACCTCTTATCTGTATTACATTTATGACTGCATGCCGACAAAAAGCATGTTACCTGTGCAAAGAAAACAGACATTTCTCGCATTTAAAAGACAGTTTTCCCTTTGAAACTTTAAAATCGATTTTCTCAAAAACTATAAGCTTTTCTTGCTAAATTTTTTTTCCTCTTGTACCCACTCCCAAGGTGCACATACCCTGTAAATTTGGGGTATGTAGCATGTAAGGAGGCTTTACAAAGCACGAAAGTTCGGGTCCCCATTGACTTCCATTATGTTCGGAGTTCGGCTCGAACACCCGAACATCGCGGCCATGTTCGGCCTGTTCGGCCCGAACCCGAACATCTAGATGTTCGCCCAACACTACACAGGGGTATAAAGATGTGATCTCATTGGTTCTGGAGTCACAGATGGATTGTTTTATGTTTGTTTTGTGTGTTTTACTGACACAATCTCAGCTTTGTGATGGCCCTTTATTTTTTTAGCAATTTAGGCACTTTTCCCCCTTGGATCAGCCATTCCTGCCGATTCCTTTTTCTTATCCAATGCTTAAAGAAAACCTGAACTGAAAATTAAAAGTCAAAATAAACATACACAAGTCATACTTACCTCCCGCGTAGTCTACTCCTCAATCTTTCTCCTCTCCCGCGTCCTGTTTGTCCACTGTGATCAAGGGAATTCTCTATCCTCCATTTTGAAAATGGCCATTACCCCATAACCGCTTTCTAGTCAGCACACTGTTAAACTGTAACATCGTCCCCTTGAGCTATAGGGAAACATGGACATTACCGGGCACATCAGTTGTCCACTCAGCTATAACTGACAGCAACTGATATATAACTGACAGCAACTGATATATTTTAGTTCTGACAAAATGTTGTCAGAACTGGAAGGGATCATTGTCAGAAGAAAATGGTGAGCTTCTGAGAGGAACTGATGGCAAGGTAACTATGTAATGTTCATTTGAAGTTACCTCATGTGTTTATTTTAAACAATTTTACTCAGTACAGGTTCCCTTTAACCCCAAATCCACACATTTTAGTTGTCTATCGCTCCCGTTTATTTAAACAGTTCTTTTGTTTTGATAATGTATTAGTAACTCATTGTATACACTACCTAATTGTTACATTTGTCTGCTCCTAAAATGTTTATTTTTTCACTTGTTAATTCATTAGTCTATCTAGGATTTTGTATTGAAGAGATTGCAGAGACTTATGCTGGGAATGCACGGCTCGATTTTGAGCCATTTAGATGGCTCGACTGATAATAATTTCCGACATGTCCGATCTCCCACCCAATCGATTCCGCGCTCGATTTTGCATAGGGAACAATGGGAAAAGATAAGAAAAACAAATGGAAGATAAGAAAATTGCCCACATAATCGAGCACGGAAAACGATCGGGCACGAAATTGAGCAGCAAAATCGACCCGTGTGTTTCCAGCATTACGTATTTTAACGTCATGAAGCTTCAACTAGTTGAGGTTGCAAGAGAAGAGGGAGCAGCTTTGTGCTAGGAGGAAGAGCTTTGGAGGTTGGAACCATTGCATGTGTGAGCAGTGCTGTCTTTTAGTGAAAACGGTCAGGAGTTACAAAGAGAGACAAGTTTTGGGTTTGGCGACCCCCATGAGGGGAGAGTTGGGAGCACAAGCAAAGTGTGTGGGATGTGATTTTTATAAAAATTCCCCATAGCATTGCATTATCTTTTTCAAATCACTAGCACTTAGAAAAGGCTGCTAGTGGGTTTGAGCCCTTATCCTAGTTCCACTGGACTCAAACTTAATCAATAATTGTCTGAGATTTACAGAAATTAATTCAAGATTTCAGGTCAATTGGGCGCTGCAATCAGCAGGTGTCTAATAGACACCTGTTTTAGTTTTGGGCAATTGGGCCTCAATAGGTGATGCGGGCGCCTGATGCGGCTAATGGCCAATTAGCTACTATATAGTCATTAATGGTTGTAGCAGATCCTAGACTATCGGCTGCAATTATCAGTCATTTGGGTACCGGGTTTCAAGGTTAGTTTTTGACACTTACTGGAGGGTTAACCCTTTAGCAGCCAATTTATTTAGAGGCTTGCAAGTGCTCCAAGCCAATTTGTTTTAGTACATTTTTTTTTATTTCTTCTTTGTTAAAGTTCCTAGCTTCTAATTAGTACTAATTAGTAATGTGTATTTATGGCCACTTGTCACTAGGGGGCAATGCGAGACAATAACAGAGGACTTCTGCTTTTAATTGCTATGTATTCTGCTTGGAGAGAGAGATCAAAGTGAGCCAAGAATGTACAGCACAAGGAGTTCTGCAAGCTGAAGACAAAACCAGTGCATTATTTTAAAGTGAGATAACTTGTTTGGGACTGGTAACAGGTTAAGGATACGCATTAAGTGGGGGTTAAAATTAGGCACTTACAGATGGGGTTAAGGTTAAGCATTAGGTAAGGGAGAGTATTTTAATGCACTTAGGGTTAAGCAGGCAGGGCTGGGCCAAGGCAGAGGTGAGAGAGGCTCCAGCATCAGGGCGCAGTGTAGGAGGGGGTGCACAACTCACTCATCTATCTTTCCTCTATTGTGTTTGAAGCAGAGAGAAATAAAAGAAAGAGCATACATGGCAGTGACTGAAAGCCAGATAACTAGAGATTAAGGTGCTGGGGGCCCTGGGGTTCCTCTTAGTCTAATAGCAATCAGTGTGTGATGGCTGGGGTGGGAGGGATGGAGGGGTGCACTTTGGTGTCTTAGCCTTAGGTGCTGAAAGACCTTGTCCTGGCTCTGTAAGCAGGCATTAGGTAGGGCAAGTTAGGCACCTTCAGAAGCGTACGAGAAGAATTGGCACAGGAGACTTGGGCGCAGGATACAGCCGGCATATGGCTCATCCTGCTGCTGCACAAGTTCCCGGCCTTGTTAAATACTATTCCCCCTCCGGGCCGCCATGGATGGTGGGGAATGAAATAATTTAGCTTCCAGCAATTGCTGGAAGCCGAATGATTGTGTTTTAAAAGATACTGCATCTCCATCTTTTGACGGCGCCGAAGTTACTCCCTGTGCGCTGCTATAGCCGTAATTCCTAATACGGCCTATGGTGGCGCCGGCTCTGCCCAAGTCTGCTGTGCTGGATTCACTGTGTTTGCCTTCAGAAGGTTATGGTTAAGCATTAGGTGGGGAGTAAAATTAAGGCACCTACTGGATGGGTGAGGAGAGAAGTTAGACCTTAGGTGGTAGGGGGGTTACTGCATCTTTTACTGTTATCGGCACCTAAGTGCTTTCCTAACCAGTCGCTTCAATGGCCACATGCATGCTAGGATCCTTTTACTTTCCTCCCTAGTATTCGTGTAGGACTTTGGTACCATGGCTCAGTTGAACTGTTTCTTTGAAAATGGCCCATTCACAACATACTGTTCCCTGTTTTTTTTTGGCTGGCACAGTAACTGGCTGATGAAATTTTGATTAAGCCACATATCAAGCAGATGAAACCGAATTGGTTAACCAAGCCAGTGTGACAGCTGAGCAGTTCTGCACACCAAAGCAGAAGATGTGCTGCTTGCCATCTTTGATGGAAAAATGTGATTTATTAGGTGACTGATTAATTAAAGCAATAGAACAATACAGGTTCTGTTCCCTGAGACAAATTTGCTTTATGCATTCAGCGAGGCTCTTGCAGCTGTAGACCTACATGTAAACATTTGCATGAAATCGAATACACAATTCATACTAATTTAATACTCTGCTTTAATATTCAGATGCAAATTCTCCCGCATATATTAAGCCAAGAAAGTCCTACATGCATCAAATGCAAATGTCACTGCCATGTCTGACTTCCAAAAACGCTCTGTTCACCGAACAAGTATGGGGAGGAATTGCTGTATTAAAGATGTAAAATACAAGAACACACAATGGCAAAGGGCTTAATGTAATTTACTCTGCTTGTAGTGATTGAATTGAAGAAAATGCAAAAGCACCTTCTGCATGCAGAAATAAGATTGTAAAGATGTGCTTAATACAATATGTAATGCTTGCAATTACTGTGTTTCTTGGACTATAAGACTTACTTTTTCTCCCCCAAAAAGTCTCTTATAGTCCAAATGCATGGAGTCGGGGACTCCCTGTACTGTGCCCATGCAGAGGAGGACACAAGGGGCATAGAGAAGGACACAAGGGGGACAGATGCGGACACAAGGTGGACAGAGGTGGACACATGGGGGACACAGGAGGACACAAGGGGACAGAGGAGGACATAGGGATTTTACAAGAGGTAAAAGGGGGCATGAGGCACAAAGGGGGTAAAAACCACAAGAGACCCCTTCACTATGGATGCACCAGGTTTACTCTATATATTTTTTCCCTGGATTTTGTCCTCTAAACCTAGGTGTGTCTTATGGTCAGGAGCGTCTTATAGTCCGAAAAATACGGTAATTATGTAACTACACACAGTGGAGACCTCACCTGTGAAAAATTCATTGGAATCCATTCTATAGTGACCTAGCTTTGAACAAGTTTGTGCGATCCGCTCTAATGCAATTAGTGATGGCGGGGCAGTTTGGGTGCTGGTGGCACATAGGGATGCTCATTCGGATTCCGCAGAAATGCAATTTCCGAATTCCGATTGGAAATTGCATTTGCATTTCCGCATCAGAATTCGGAAATCAGTAATACAAGTGCAGTAGGCGTATTTTAATGGAAATCGCAGAAATTTCTGCTGAACTTTCCACCGACTTTATCATCGGTTTATTCAAAAACTACAAGGTCTTTCCTCTTGTTCCCACTCTTCTGATTAACATACCCTGCATCTACGAGGGCTCTGCTATTAACAACTAAAGTTGGCGGCCATTGACTGTAATGAAAAATGCGAAAAATCTGCATTACCGATATGTGGTATGCCGCCGACTTTAGAGGTTAATAGCAAAACCCACATGGGTGCTAGAAGCACCGATTTTTCAGAGTATGTTAAGCAGAAGAGTGGGAACAGGAGGAAAACATTTTTCAAAAAAACCCGTTTTTTTGAGAAAATCGATGTTAAAGTCTGTGGAACTTTCCTCTAAATTCCGCAGCGGTAATCGGCAATGGTGGAAAGCAAATTTTCTGCAGAAATTGGCATTTCCGACCATGGGGGCACTGGGTGCCAGCATGGGTGAGGGTGACAGGCGTGAGAGGCAGGGAGGACTGGCTCTCAGCTATACTAAGTATAGCTGAGAGAAAAGCATCTTTAAATTTCCCTCCAAGGTTCCTCATTGGTTCCTTATCGACAAATGGGGATCCCCCTGATCCCCATTGGTCTGTTTGGGAACCAATGGGGAGCCTTAGAGGGTAATATAGAGATGCTTTTCTCTCAGCTATACTTAGTATAGCTGAGAGCCAGTCCTATGCGGACACATTGCTGATGGCTCCTGCTGTCCTCCCCACCTGCCCACCTCTATCACCCTCACCCATGCTGGCACCCAGTGCACCCATTGGTGCCAGCATGGGTGAGGGTGACAGGTGTGAGAGGCAGGGAGGAAAGCGGGAGCTGGTGGCAATGCGTCCGCATAGGCGGATGCACTCTCAGCTATACTTAGTATGCAGGTTTGGGAGCTATACCAGCCCGCATGGCCCATGGTATAGGGGCACTCTGGGAGAGAGAGGCGGCCAAGCCTTCCCCTTTCCCCTCCGAGACTTTGTCTAATCCATGGACAAGGGGCTCTTCCCCGCCTCCCTGTGGGGGGGGGGGGCAGGTTCATGGTAGCATCTGGGAGTTCTCTTTAAGAAGGGGACCCCAGATGCCAGCCCTCTCCCAGGAGAAATGAGTATAGTGGTACCCATTTCCACAAAGGATTAAATGAAATAAAAACACAATAACAAGAAAAGTATTAACCAGAAGTACTTGCCTGTACCTTTAAAAAAAAGTTCCCACGCCAATATCCTCTAACATGCGGCCTTCTTAACAACTTGATGGACGATCACTGCACACCCGATGCCACACATGCCACTCCCCGCTAATGGACCATGCGGGCTGGTATAGCTCCCAAACCTGCATAGGAGACAAGGGGTTACAGAGGCTCGGGAGGGGTGACCCCACGTATTTTTTTTTTAAAAAAATTCCCACACTCTGAACAAAAAAAAATATTTTGTTTTATTTTTTTTAAACATTGATCCCCACTATCTTTTTAACATATCATGCAAATTTGGTGTTGCTAGGATGTAAGGGGTCTTTGCTATTAACTGCTAAAGTCGGTGGGAATTGTTTCACTATGAACTGTCATTTACTGCATTTAAATGTATTCTTTTTTCCTTTGAAATTTCAAAAATCGATATCTCAAAAAGTATAAGGTCTTTTTTCCCTTGCTTCCACTTTTCTTCTTAACATAACCTGCAAATTTGGTGATTCTGGCATTTAAGGGGGCTTTGCTATTAACCGTTAAAGTCGGCGGGTTTTGGCAGTTTAATAACGGATGTGATCACTCCTGTGTAGTCTACTCCTCAATCAATTTCTCCTCTCCTGCATCCCATTTGTCCACTGTAATCAATGGAATTCTCCGTCCTCCATTTTAAAAATGGCCATTACCCCATAACAGCTTCCTGGTGAGCACACTGTTTAACTGTAATATCACCCATCTGAGCCATAGGGAAACATTGACATTACCTTGCACATTCAGTTGTAACTGACAGCAGCTGATATATAACTGACAGCAACTGGTAGATTTCAGTTCTGACAAAATATTGTCAGAATTGGAAGGGATCACTGTAAGAAGAAAATGGTGAGCTTCTGAGAGGAACTGACACCGAGGTAAGTATGTAATATTCATTTGCAGCTACGTCATGTATTTATTTTAAATAATTTTACTCACTTCAGGTTCCCTTTAAAGAGAAACCGTGTACAAGAATTGAACTTCATCCCAATCAGTAGCTGATACCCCCTTTCCCATGAGAAATATTTTTCTTTTCTAAAACAAATCATTTGTTCATTACGTTATTTTCACTGGAGTTCCTCTTTAACAAGATGTTAGAGCACACAGCGATCTATACATTCAGCATCAGAATGAGATACCTAGCTTGTTTTGCAAACATAAATAAATGTAATACAGTTGTCATTCTGTTTCAAAACGTTCTGCTTTCACTGGCTAACACAGTTCAATGCTCTACAAAAATCAATCAGGAAAGAGTTAAACTGTAGCACAGAGAATGCTACTTTTATTCCCTAGGATCAAAACTCAAACAAACAAAGTATAAATTCAGAAGGTCTCTGGTCTAAAATAGTGGCCCATTAATAAACTATCTGACAGTGGAGAGGGGGAGAGGGAACTTAGCAGAGCTGATAATTCATGTGTGAATGTGTGCATGAAAAAAAGTCACTAAACTCAAGAGTTCTGCTACTCTAACCCTGGCACTTCTCACAGCAGCTAGTATCTCATCATACAAAAAACATTCAGTCATCAGGTGACAGCAGATGCTGACTGTCATCACACACACCAGGAAGTGAGAGAGATGCAGAGATCTCTGAAATTCAGGCAGAACAGAGCAAAGCAGGAGAGATGATTTACTTTAACATGAGACCTCTTAAAGAGGAACTGTAATGGCAAAACGTCCCCTGGGGGGTACTCACCTCGGATGGGGGAAGCCTCCGGATCCTAATAAGGCTTCCCATGCCGTCCTGCGTCCCTCGGGGGTCTCGCTGCAGCCCTCCGTACAGCCGTGACAAAATATTTACCTTCCTGGCTCCTGCGCAGGCGCTCTGACGGCTGTCGGCTCCAAAGTAGGCGGAAATACCCGATCGCCGTCGGGTCCGCTCTACTGCGCAGGCGCAAGTCTCCGGCGCCTGCGCAGTAGAGCGGACCCGACGGAGATCGGGTATTTCCGTCAATTCCCGAGCCGAATGCAGCCACAGCGCCCCCGCTGGAGCCAGCAAAGGTAAATATTGAAATTACAGTCGGGCCTGTCGCTGGCTGTTCAGAGGGCTGCAGCGAGACCCCCGTGGGACGCAGGACGGTGTGGGAAGCCTCATTAGGATCCGGAGGCTTCCCTCACCCGAGGTGAGTACCCCCCAGGGGATCTTTTTAAAGTTACAGAGTCTCTTTAACTTCAAGTCCTGCACCCTGCTGCTTTTTATTGCCTAAGGCCATGGCCTTCCCAGAAATCCATCCCGGAGTACAATATCGATACATTTACTAATATTCTACTAATAGGAACAGTAGATAGTAGAATATTAATAGCTTTACCGATATACTTCTATCGGGTACACCTTGTGCCCATTTTAACATTTGGCGCTTTTGCATGATGCCCCAGATGGCATTAACACAAAGTATATACAATAGTTATATACACGACTGTCTGTATCAGTTTCCCTGATTTATTTTGCTCCTCTTTCTTGTGTTTTCAGCCAAAACAGAAAAAAATAAAATCATCACTGGCGTCGTTGTTTACTGTCAGTTCCTTACATGTTCAGGGTCTCCTGTGTAATAACCAAAACAATAAAGAAAATTGTCAAAAAAAAAAAAATCAATGCCCCTAACAATCACTTTGCTCACATAATATTTTTCTGTTGTCCTCATTTCTACATGTGTGATTAGAGCCAGGTCAGTCATTAAGAGGTGCATTTTGTGTCAACAAAGAGAGGACCATTTATGCCATCTTCCATGAAAAAAATAAATGAAATCCTGTAATAGTCCATAGTGAGCACATTTCCGAATCACAGCAGATGTTCAACCTACAAACCAGATTGTAGGATGGAATTGGACATTTTATTCAGTTTAAGAAGTTTGTTCAACTGCAGACTTTATAATTTTCTCAAGGGGAAATTTTAGAATAAAAACAGAATGCTGGATGGGCCATCATACAAAAAAATATGCAAAAAATAAATGAAATACATTATAGACACTTTTCTGCATTTTTGCTGTTTTTTTTAGGAGTCTCAGCATTAATACCTATTGTTTCATTTAGTTGCAGAAAGTTTAGCCAGCAGCCAAAAATCAAGGAAATGCTTATGTTTCGGCAGAAATTTGGTGGTTGCCATAGCTGCTCCCCTTTAAAAAACAAAGGGGGGGGGGGATGGTTTGCCTAACTCTTACGCTCTGTACACACACCAGATGAACCTCATCCGAGATTGGCTGATAATGACCGTCTATCCCAAGAATCCAGCATGCGTACAGTAACCTCCAACCCCTAACGACTGCTCAGCCAGCGATCTGTCCTGGTGGATCACTTTGGCCAAGCGACAGCCAAGAGCATTGGTCTCCCCAATTACATGGCCCGCCCTGTGACGTCACTCCTGTGCCATTTTTCAGAGCCGGATCATCCACAAGGCAAATTTAGGCAGTTGCCCAGAGCCTAAACAAAGGTTAGAGGCCTAGCGGATGCTAGCCTCCACCAAGTCTTACTAAAAAAAGGCAGGTGGCCATCACCAGTGAGCGAAAACTACTAGCTTGCCAAAGGCCCCATTTCATCTCTATTCTTTTCTGCCATTCTGCCCCCCCGGATAGAACAGAACATGCCTCTCGCTTCCAACCGAGCGACATGTCGGCACAGCCTTAGTTTTTGTTCACAAGGGAACAAAACCTCTGAAGATTGAACGTTCAATTAAGATGTCAAAAGGAGAGAACAAAATAGTGAAGTTAAAGGACTTACGAGCCCAAATAGGTAAAAAAAGAGAAGTACCTTAATCACTTTTAAATGCACGGAGGACGCCATCCGCGCCCTCCGTGCAGTTCCGCTGGGTCCCCGCAGTGTGATAGCCCCCCGTGCCGCTCACGACCCCACGGACGGGGTCGGGCTCCCCTTCCTCTTTTAAGATGGCCGCCGGAGCTGGCCGCGGCTGCGCAGTCCGCATACACGTAAGTGTGGCTGCACAGCTCTAGGGCCTCCCCCCTCGATCCATGCTACTGTGCGTGGATCGGGGGAGAGGGCCCTAGAGCTGCGCAGTCCGTATGCGGACCGTGCAGCCGCGGCCAGCTCCGGCAGCCATCTTAGGAGAGGAAGGGGAGCCCAACCCCGTCCGTGGGGTCGGGAGCGGCACGGGGGGGGGGCTATCACACTGCGGGGATCCGGCGGAACTGCACGGAGGGCGCGGATGGCGTCCTCCATGCATTTAAAAATCATTAAGGTACTTCTCTGTTTTTACCTATTTGGGCTTGTAAGTCCTTTAAAGATTACTTTTCAGGTCTCCATTTTTTTTTAATAGCTGGGCCAATAGATGTGGAAGACTCTAACCAGTGATGAGCGAAAATGCCTGTATTCTTTTCGCATTCATTTTCACAAAAATAATGTTAAATTCGACTTTTGAGCGAAAATGCCACTGAAACTCATTTTGTAATAAGTTTGTGATTTTTCACATTTTTCGCAAATTGTCATGCTAAAAATAAATTATTTTTCACGTTTTCATTCACCGTAAAAATAACGACTTTTCAAATTTTCGTTGTAAAAATAAAACGTTTTTTGGTGTTTTCGCAAATTTTCATCATATTGCAAAGATTTAAAAAAATTCTCGAGATTGAAAATGCCATTTTCAATTCTAAAATTGCTTTGGTGAAAATTTGCAAGCAACAGTGACTCTGACCTTGCAGCACTAGAGACTCTTAAATAAATCCTGGCCTGACACTATCAGCAGTCTTTGCATTCTCCTATGTTCCTATTTTTCTATTCACCTATTGCCCACTTTGGTCTCCTCAAAATGCTCTGAAACCCACACCACTAAAACATTGTTGGTTTTATAGGCTATCCCATTTTTGGACCTATGTGAGTATGGGTGAACCGGGGGCTGCCCAGAGCCACGAGCTTCTAAGGGGCCTCCAAGACAGGGGTTTTGGAGATAGCAATGGTTCTACATACAGTACACTACTAAAATGTAAAAAGTCCCATGTTCCTTTTTTTTCCAGGGCCCTTATTTTACCGAAAACTATTTCTGGTTCTGAACCAAACCAAGAGACAGTTACTAATGTGAATAGCCTATGTAATAACAATTTTACCAATGGGGCGCAAACAGCAATAAAAGTTCTAAAGGATTTAGATTCCTACATTATCTACTAACTATCCTGGTGGTCTCTGCTGTGGTGAAATCATCCCATTTTCACCTGAAGAACATCACAAAAATGAAGCACCTCATCCCCCCAGAAGATCTACCAACCATAGTTCATGCCTTCATTACATCCCAACTGGGCTACTGTAATGCTCTCTACATCAACCTTTCAGAAGAGGACTTGTACCGCCTACAGCTGATAGAGAATACTGTTGCCAGACTGTTAACCATCCAACTCCGTCACTGCCACATAACACCAGCCCTGTACTCCCTTCACTGGATACCTATGAAATGGAGGATCCTATTCAAGATCAGCCATAATATGGGCCCTGGATACATGAAAGAAATGTTACAGCTGTGTAGCAATCCCTACAATCTCAGATCCACAGGTTCTAATAATCTAGTCATACCCAGAGTCCACCTGAAAACTTTTGGTCCCAGAGCCTTCTGTCATGCCGCTCCTACATTATGGAACTCCTTACCTCAGCAGATCAGAACAGCTCCATCTCTGGACGTTTTTTAAAACCAGACTGAAAACCCACCTGTTCAGTTTGGCATTTGCAGAAATATATTTTTTGTTGTGTGAATACTTCGTCCTACTACCAACTACTTAATCTGAGAGAGCCTAAGTCCTATGGGATAAAAACGCTATGGAAATGTTATTGTTGTATTTGTTAACTAAACTAGTTGCTGGTGTTGGGCTTTAATTCTGTTTGGGAATATACAGTATTACATGTCATAGTTATCCTGTTATTTTCTAGTTGAGCATGTTTATGATGGAGAGAAAATACTTTGCCACATTCAGACTGCTTGCCTGTGATATTGAAAGGCAGCAAAACATTTCCTGTGATATTCACCTAGGTCACAAATTGGCTGAATAAAGAGTCGGTCCCAGGCTGAGAAGCAAGAAGAGCCGCCAGAGGAAAAGCACCACATGAAAGAATTCTAAGTGATTATTATGACAGTAACATTTTTTTCTGTTGTATGTTGTGGTAAAGATTAGATTTCTTCTCAGGCACTTTGTTGTAGCATGATTCTGTAATAATGATGGTGGACTTTTCAAGCAGCTTTTTTGAACTTTATTGTCTCTTTGTCATATTGTTTCACCATAATAGGTGGTCAAAACGCACGATTTCAGTGGCTAAACACTAACAAGAAGGGAAAAAGTCAACATTTGTATTGAAAAATGTAACCCAACTGAAGCCATACTCAGCCCCAAGCCACTCATGAGATGGGGTGAGGTGGGTTCCTTAGGCAGTAGAAGTGGGGGGGAGCGATGTCCACCTGGCTGTGGGTGTGGGGGCACCGAGCTGGAGGTGATAGCGGCCAGGAAGGGGGAGCAGCGGGCACAGAGGTGGGGAGGAAGGTCAGACTAGTAGGAGGGCTTTTCGGTCTCTTTTATCCCCCTATACATTCCTAGTGGTTTCGGTCACCCCAAGCTGCTTGGTTACTCTGTTGTACTGGTCCAAGCCCTATCCCATACAGCAGCCATATCAATCCCTGCCATGTACCGATGAGGACCAAAGGCCTGGAACAGGCTGTCTACATGTGGGGTTGATGTGGCTGTGTAAAATTTAAAGCTATTGTAACGATCGGTGTAACAGAGAGGACCTGATTACCGGCGATCTGCAGTATCACCGAGAATGCAGATATATACCCGATTATAGATGATCTGCAGTATCACCGATAATCAGATATATCTCTAACCTCTGGACACCTGAGTAATATATGAGTGTTTGGTGCAACAGTAATACTTTGAGGAAAGCACCCTACAGTGGGTGCGAGGCAGTAGGAGGTACTGCCCAGAGAACAGATTACTTCCAAAGGCCTGAGGCTCCCCAAGGGGCGGAGCCAGGCTAAGAGTAGAAAGGATCAGAGAGTGAGTGACACCAAAGGTGAAGTGTCACTGACAGATCAGTTAACTATTTCCCAGCAGGAGAAATAGTTCTCGAGGTCGGACAGGCCAGGTCGGCAACAGACTGACAGATCAAGTACAGAGACAGATGTGGAATCCTAAGACTAGCCGAGTTTGGCAACAGAGTATCAGAATGACAAAGGTACAGAATCAGAGATCAGAAGAATGGTCAGGAAAGCAGAAGGTCATAACAAATAATCAACAATTCCTAGACTAAGGTGTGAGTTCCGTGGTCATCAACACCTTGGAAACTGGTCTAGATAATAACACAGATGATAACAGAATTTCCTAGACTAAGGTGTGAGTTCCGTGGTCATCAACACCTTGGAAACTGGTCTAAATAATAACACAGATGATAACAGAATTTCCTAGACTAAGGTGTGAGTTCCGTGGTCATCAACACCTTGGAAACTGGTCTAAATATATAACACAGATACTGACAGGGTCTGAGTGCTACCACGTAGTGATCACAACGCCAGACACCAGAGGAATGACCAGCACCCAGTATATATACACCAGCGCTCTCCAGCGCCTCCCCTAAGTGCTGGACCAATGAAAACTGAAAGAATTGTCAGCTGACCAGCACCCAGTATATATACACCAGCGCTCTCCAGCGCCTCCCCTAAGTGCTGGACCAATGAAAACTGAAAGAATTGTCAGCTGACCGGCCTGGTCAGCTGACACCCCTCTGACTGTTATAAATGCTCTGCCTCTCCGCGCACGCACGCGTCCTTCTGAACCTGTGTGGACTATCAGTCCCAGCCACACCAGACATGTGTTGTAATGCCTCTGCTGTTTTGGATGCGGAATCCGCCGCACTGCTGTCTGAGCGTGCTGCGTTTTCTCCGTGTTCAGCAGTACAGACAGGAGTAGGCCTATGCGTGCAAACCGCCGCGTCGGATGCGGAATCCGCCGCCCTGTTCTCTGGGCATGTGGCGGTTTCTCCGCGTTCCGTCAGGCCAGTAAATGCAGGTCCCTGCGTGCAAGCCGCCATGTTGAACGCGGAATCAGCCGCCTTACTCTGAGTACTTGCGGCGGCTTTTCCACGTTTTCTCACAGCTTTAGGCTTGCTATACACCAGCAGTTTTGGATGCTAGCCTGGCTTACAGGAGCGAAAAGAGATAATTTGCATATTTAGTAGTGGTGCATTGTGGGTAACCACTAATGTTCACTTATAGTTGAATTATTTCAAGTTTCCTTCTGATTTAAGTAGCCTAAATATGTAATTTCTTATTGGACAATTTATTTTTTTCTCAGTTAATATGGAGTTTTATCCCACTTAAAAGTGTTACTGTACTTACACTTAATTTTTGTCACTGTCTTAAAGAGAACCAGAGACGAAGCACCCTCATGTATTTTTTTACATTTATCAGTGGGAACATGACAGTAAACACCTATCATGCTTTTAGTTTTATTCTTCTCAGTCTAATCTATCTGTTATCAGCTGTGATAACAATTCACTGACTAATTCAGTCTAGGTTTGACCTGGAATCATTATAGCTGAGTCACTCTTCTGTGGAGTCTTTTCAAGCCCAAGCCTGCCCCCTCCTGGCTCAGATTTCCTACTTGGAGCTGTTGACATGGGAGGGGCTGCTGCTGCCGAGAAAGAAGCTCTGAAACAGACAAGTGTATCTGTGTGCATTGTGCAGCCAGTCATTATCTACTGTATGCAGTTTCATTTCTATGAGAGACACTTCCTACAGGCAGCCACACAGCATGCCAGAATAATAAAGTTGAAAGCAGACAGATGAAAGCCTGCAGCAGCCCTGCTTGTCTATAGTCTCATAGAGGCTAGACAGCACATCCAGAACAGTTTATAACCTGGAAGCAGAAGGGATATGAGCCGGCTGCCATATTGGATATTTCCTGGAGCAATAATGGATAAAAAAACACTCAAAAAGGCACACCAGAGTGGTGAAATTATCAGGTAGAGCATTTATTCTTTACAAGCTATCGACCGATAAGTTTATTTTGTGTGAATCGTTCATCTCTGGTTCCCTTTAAGGGTTAAGAATCCAGGGGGCCCATGCAATTTCAGGTGATAAGAAGCCTGCTACATTCTATCGCTTAATATTGGTCAGTAGTTTCTGGCAAATTCAATCGTGGGGTGATGTCTGTGCGAGAAAAGCCTCACCCTAGCGAACAACATTCATTCATCTGAGCATTGCTCGTAGCTGGCGGGAGATGTAGTGGGAGGTTTTGTACTGTGTACCTGTCTTTCAGCACCACAGCACTGCTACCTGTGTAAACTGTTGCCACACCTCTTCTTCTTCTCCATCACTTCTGAGTCGGGGCACTCTGACACTCTCACGATGTCCAACGCACTTGGCGCTTCAGTGCTGGGCACCCTGACAGTCTCATGACATCCACCACTACAGTTGCGAGCACCCTGGCACCAACATCCGCCTCACCTCTTTCAGATCTGCCACTCACTACCGATACAGTGCTGACCACCGATGTCCTCGCATCTATGCCAGACTCACCTGGCACTGTCCCTACCAGCCGCAGATAAGCTGACCCGCTGAGACAAGAATTACAAATGTAAAAGGGTGCTAAAGGAAACCTGTCGGGAAAAAAGGGTCCCAAATGGGTACTTACCTAGGTAGAGAAAACCCTCTGCATAATCCAGAGGCTTCCTTGTCTTAGTGATGATCGTAATCTGCTAATTACGAAATTACGTATACATTTTCACAAATATGTATATACGTAATTACATATTCGTAATTCAATTGACTTTGCATAATCATTCGTAATTACACATGGATTTACTGATAAATTATGCGTAATATTGTGCCGACTTTGGTGGTGAATAGCAAAGTTCTCACACATGCTATTGCTACCAAAATTGCTACATATGTTAAGGAGAATAGTAGATACAAATCGAAAAAACTATTTTTTAAAAAGACCTTGTAGCTTTTTAGAAATTCAATTTTAAATATGCAAAGAAAAATGCTTTTTGATCTCAGAAAAAATACAGTTTACAAACCATTTTTTTGTATTTTTAAAATGTATTTTCTCAAAAACTACAAGGTCTTTTTGGTAGCAATGGCATGCATAGGGGCTTTGCTATTCATCGCCAAAGTCGGCACAAAATTACGCGTGAATTACACATACATTCATGCGTAATTACGGTTAGGAACAATTAACTACGAAATTTCCAGTAATTATGCTATTCCCCTGAAATTTCACATTACGATGCGTTTGTTTTTTTGTTTTTAACTTCCCAGGTGTTTTTTTAACTACAACAAGCACATTTGCTAACTCCCAGCTAGAGCAATTTTCTACCTTTATCCGGTCAGCAGACGCCAGTCAGTCAATCAGGTGTACTGTCATACACCATTTGCCTGCTGTACCAAATCTAGCAGGAATTGCATAAATTGGGTAGCATTCAGGTGAGAGGCTTCGGTTGAGTGCAATCGTAGATTGCATCTGTTAGAGGGACGCCCCGTGTAGGCACATCTCCCAAATGGTCCCTTCCTAACCACTTATCTGTCAACTGTATTTGAAATCACAAACACTGGTCTGCACGACAGCCGGGGGCCACAGTCTCTCTCTGGCTGGGGCCCCCAAACCACCATGCGATACCTAGAGGGAAGTGCGGGCGAGCCCTGGACCTCTCACCCCCAGGGAATTCACTCCCGCTGCCTCTAAACTGAATGCTAACTGCAATAAACACAATTGCTAACTCCCAGCTAGAGCAATTTCCTACCTTTATCTGGTCAGCGGAGGCCAGTCAGCCAATCAGTTGTACTGTCATACACTATTTGCCTGCTGTACCAAATCTAGTAGGAATTGCATACATTGGGTAGCATTTATGCAATTCCTATTCGTGCTACTGACAAGCTACTCTTTGTCCCCTATCTTATTGCCTGATGAAGCGGACTTTGCCTGCGAAACGCATTGCATCTTTTGGGGTACCAATAATACATTTATTTGTTTAATTCAGACAGCATTTTGAGTCTGCTTTCAGGAGGTAAGTCCACCACTGCCTCTCAGCAAAATGTAAAACTTTTATTACCCTTTATCCTGCTGGTGCCTCTGTTCTCTTACAATAGCATTCAGTTTAGAGGCACTGGGGGTGAATTTCCTGGGGGTGAGAGGTCCAGGGCTCGCCCGCACTTCCCTCTAGAAATCGCATGGTGGTTTGGGGGCCACAGGCAGTGAAAGAGACTGGGGTCCCCGGCTGTCGTGCGGACCAGTGTTTTTGTTTTTATTTTTAACTACTTCCGTACCAGCAGTCTCTGGCCCCTTAAGGACCAAAGACTGCTGGTACCTCAAAACATCGCTTACCAACGAATCGCCGCACAGACCAGTAACTCCCGCCGGTCACGCCGCTCCTCCATCCCCGCAGGCACTTCTCTCTGCCATACTTATTACGGCAGAGTAGTGTAAGCAGGTCAGGAGCCGTTTTCATTGGCTCCTGATGCTGTCCATTAATGTATTAATGTAAGTCAACGGGATTGGCTTACAGTGAATACAGAGTCAGGGGCCAATTAAATCGGCTCCTGACCTCCTCAAACAGCTCTGCCATCATATAGGCGGGACTGCACGGCGGTGATGTTTGAAATCTACGTCCTGTCAGTTGCGCAGCCACAAGCAAGACGAGATTTAAACTGCGCTGGTTGGAAGCGGTTAATACACAAACAAAGGAGATGGGGTATGTAGTGTGTTTCAAATGAAAAAGGATATGGCAGTTTACCATCAGTAGTAAACTAGTATTAACCACTTAACGACCGCCTAACGCCGATAGGCATCGGCAGGTCGAAGTGGTGTTTCCATGGAAACGGCGGCTTGTTTGAGCGGCCGTTCCATGCCAGTTCACGGAGGGTGTCTTTGTGAACAGCCTGCGAGCCTCTGATCGCGGCTCGCAGGCTAAATGTAAACACGTGGGGAAGAAATCCACGGTGTTTACGCAGCAGCGCCGTAAAGGAGATCAGCGATCCCCGGCCTCTGATTGGCCGGGGATCACCGGCATCTGATAGGCTTAAGCCTATCGCCATCCCTTGCCACCCACAGCGAGGACGGGAGGGAGGCAAAGAGATGGAGGCGGAAAATCGCTGTAGAGGGGGGCTTTGAGGAGCCCCCCCGCTTGGCCACACAGAGTGGCAGCGATCAGACCCCCCAGCAGGACATCCCCCTAGTGGGGAAAAAAGGGGGGAAGTCTGATCGCCCTGCCTAAATCCTGATCTGTGCTGCGGGCTGGAGAGCCCACGCAGCACAGATCTGACAAAAATCCCCTGGTCCTTAAGGGCCCCACTGGGTGTCAGTTAACTTTGCCCAGCCCAAATATCAGCCATGTTTGAACCTTCTGATTAGGTTTCCTGCAAAAAAGTGGCATATACTGTATGTTACCTGGATGATCATCAGTGCATTGTCATTCGAGTCTTGTACTAAACCATGAAGAGGTTAAACTTCCATGGGGAAGTCAAGAGGCTGAAACCCCTGCACTTACCATCCCATTAGAACACGTTCCAGGCTAAAATGTTTTCCCAGCACACTAGGGATCATCTATAATGAATGAACGTTGGAACTAGAAAAATACTCATTACGGTTCTATGTGCATAGCTGTACACTGGGACTTATCTGATGTAAGGAAGTTGTCAATAATAACCTATCAGATTTTATTCTTCATCGGTTCAAAGTAGTCAGTCAGGGCAGTAGCAGATATCTGGCTGTTAAGAGTAATAGTACTTTACATGTCTCAGCTTACAGCCAGAAGGGACATTTTGGAAAGTAAATAGAGCAGGAAATTAGAACAGGCATTATGACAGCAGATCTTTCCAGAATCTGGGAGACATGACTATATAATCTCTTAGTAGGAATGTGCATGTGGTACAAATGTCTGTACTCACTCAATTTAAATGTAAACTGCTTCTAGCTTACAAAACAGGCACTGGGCATGGGCAGTGCTGTCTTCAAGTACACCTGACTTGAAAGAGAGATGTCTGTACTCACTCAATTGAAATGAGTGAGTGAGTGCTGCCATATTTATTTCCTGTCAACTGCTTCAGCCATAAGAACATGATAGTGAAATCCCTGGCTACGTTTGCTGTAGCCGCACGGACATGATAGTCACATTCATGCATTCCACCGGTTGACGTCATTCCAATGGCCTGCGAGTTAGGAAGGATTGATCGAAGGGGACATGTGTCCCCTGAGCCAATCCGTGCCTGTTAAAGTGTACCAGAGCTGTCACATAACAATTTGATACTCACCTGCGGCTTCCTCCAGCAGCATAAGCTCGTCTGAGTCTCACACCGTCCTCCCGCGGTCTACTGTTCAGCCGTGATCAGCCCAGGTAACAGGCTTAGTTAGGTCCAGTCTGGGTCTTCTGCGCATGCCAGTTACCGGAGCTGAGTGATCACGACTAAACGGCAGAGCGTGGGAAGATGGCGTGAGACTCAGACAGGTTTTTGCTGCTGGAAGAAGCCGCGGGGGAGTATCATAGTTATGTGACAGCTCTGGTTTCCTTTAAGTGAGAATAATTGCTGTTTGTAAGACCTGATAGGTTATGTATGTCCCCAATCAGTCCCTATGCCCCAATTTAAAATGTTCTCTGTAAATGTCATATTTTCTTCACATAAATCATGAAAAGATGAAAAAAAAGCCTTTGTATTGCTATTTGCTAATAATTACTGGAAATATATGTGGAATTTAGAATTTTAATTAACTTTGATAGTTGTCCTTTAACCTAATGGGGACCAACGTAGTACAAATCTACATCCAGCATGTGGTGTTGCCGCTCTGACTGGACGTAGATTCAACATCCGCGAATACGAAGCGCCCCGCTGTGATCGTGCACACCAGAGAGGGGAGACTAAGCTGTCATATGACAGCTGACATCTCCCCTCAGTGATCAGGACCCATCGCGCTTGGCTTCTGATCACGTGATCACAATGATCGCCGGTGGATCGTAGTGATCACTGTTAGTGATGCGGCGGTAGGGGGGAAAGAAGAGGATCCACTCACCTTCCTGCCACTCCCCCAGCGATCGGCCCCCTCCTCTCTGGCTGGCATCCCCGCTCACTCTGACGTATGTATCAGGTCCAGGCTTGATGACGTCATCAAACTGCGACCCGGAGCTGAGCAGCAGAACAAGTAGGGATGCTGGCCAGAGCGGAAAGTTCCACAGCGGCTCATCGCTGGAGCCTGGGAGGTGAGTAAAGGCTGTGGCTACAGGGGGGACACCATGCCCAGCAAGCCACACTCAGGATCTGGGTTTGCCTGACCCCCCCCCCCCCCAAACGCAACCCCCCCCCTTCATGCAGCATCGTCTGGTCCTTAACCTCCTTGGCAACCCCGTGTGTGACACGGGGTAAGCCGCCGGAGGGTGCCGCTCAGGCCCTGCTGGTCCGATTTACATAATTTTTTATTTTTCAAACACACAGCTAGCACTTTGCTAGCTGTGTGTTTGGTCTTATCGGTGCCGATACGCCACTACCCGCCACGATACAGGCCCCCCCCCGCATATCCCTTGCGGAGCCTGGCCAATTGCCGCCAGGCTGCGCTATGGGGTGGATCGGGATTCCCTGTGACGTCACGACGTTGGTCAAGCGGCGCCGGCGGCGATCGGCGAGTACGGGGGGACGCTGCAGGGAGGTGGGAAGCCTGTAGCTAGCGCTAGGCTAGCTACATGCTAAAAAATTTTTTGGAAAAAAACCCTCCATCGGCCACGCAGCTGCACATATCATACCACCAGGGAGGTTAAGGGGGGTTAGGCAGCCAGTCCCGAAAGGGTTAAGCAATGCACTTTGCCTGGCTGTCCTGCTAATCCTCTACTTCTAATACTTTAAGCTATAGACCCTGAACAAGCATGCAGGTCAGATGTCTGTGACAAATCTGACAAGATTAGCTGCATGCTTGTTTCAGGTGGATGATTTACACCCTACTGACCAGAAAGATCAGCAGGACTGCCAGGCAACTGGTATGGTTTAAAAGGAAATAAATATGGCAGCTTCTATAGGTCTCACACCTGGGGTTCCTTTTAAACGCCAAAGATCATATATTTCTTCCTCGGGGGAGGAGAGAGGGTTGTCTAAAGACAACCTTTGCCCTATAACGCCAGTGACACTCTTCTGTTATATAATATTTACGGTTGCAATTACATTTTCTCTTTTTTGTTGGACTTATTTCAACAGGCAGAACATTATCTGCCAGCAGTGAAAACACGACCTTTAGTGCCATCTGCTGGCTTTTATGGAGTGATGACGGTTATACAGAAGGGCATGCTGGAGCCAGTAACCATAGGCACAGGGCTCTGTACTGTTAGGACGATTGAACAAATACGAATCCCAATTATAATCCTCCTCCTTACAACATATTATTGTTTTTTTCCCCTCTCCCTCCCTTTCCCCTATTTTCCCATTAAAGTATTTTACACGGAGCCTGTGTGGAGCGGCTTGCTAATCATCTTTGTTAAGATGGAGTGCATAATCCTTGCACGGCACAGCTCCCAAAAAATGAAATTTCAAGGAGTCTAGAGTGTGTACGCTGCAAATAGGATTAGCAATTAATGTAAATCAGATGCATAGGGAAAGCCTTGTCTTTTCTAATGAGCAGCCGTGTTGGCACAGTACGGGCACCGGCAATGTGAGCAGTAGGGCTGAATCTGCAGTGCATGTGCTGTGCCATGACGCTGAAAATCAAAGCGCTGACAAGTAAAGGGTTAAGCCTGCCTAGCTAGCGTGTATCGGGAGCAGCAAGGAAAATAAAACCAGCCTAAGTGAGTATGTTGTAGGAGCATATTTGTCTGCCTGTCTATTTGTTTATGTCTACCCGTGTTTTATGTGTTTCATGTATTAATCTATAAGTTTTAATCTTTCTCTCTTCCTCCATAGGTCTATCTATCTATCTATCTATCTATCTATCTATCTATCTATCAGTCTATCCATCACCCATCAATCCATCCCTTTCTCAGTCTTTCTTATTCTTTATTAATATGCTTACTTAGAGTTGCATCTATCTATCTATCTATCTATCTATCTATCTATCTATCTATCTATCTATCTATCTATCTATCTATCTATCTATCTATCTATCTATCTATCTATCTATCCATCCACCCATCCATCCATCCATCCATCCATCCATTCATCCATCCATGTATTCATCCATCCATCCATCCATCCATATAGCCATCCATCCACTCATCCATGTCTCCATCCATCCATCCATCCATCCATCCATCCATCCATCCATATATCCATCCATCCATGTCTTTATCTATCCATCCATCCATTCATGTATCCATCCATGTATCCTTCCACCCATCCATCCATCCACCCACTCAGGGCCGGGCCGAGGCATAGGCTGGAGAGGCTCCAGCCTCAGGGCGCAGTGTAGGAGGGGGCGCACAATTCATTCAGCTGTCATTCCTAACTGTGTTTTAAGCAGAAAGAAATAAGAAAATGGGATACATGGCAGTGACTGCAAGCCAGAGAACTAGATATTAAGGTGTTGGGGAGGGTGTGGGCCCTGTGGCCCTCTTAGTCTAATAGCAATCAGTGTGTGATGGCTGGGGTGGGAGGGATGGAGGGGCGCACTTTGGTGTCTCAGCCTTGGGTGCTGGAGGAGCTTGTCCCAGCTCTGCACCCACTTATCCATCTATCCATCCATATATACATATATCCATCCATCCAACCACCCACCCATCCCTCCATTTATCCATCCACCCATCCATCATTCTGTCAGTCTTTCTTCTTCTTTCTTAATCTGTTTATTTACAGCCTCATGCTGTAGCCTGCAGTAGCAGCATTTAGTAGACGTATCAGACCATGTTATTACAGTGGAAAATATAATTTATACCAATATGTCTGCTATATGAAAGAGTTCTCCTAGTAGGGGACAAGCAGGATACGCACGCTGCAAGCAGCTGGAGAGGAGGCACAAAATGCTGGTGCTGCTACCTCTGTGATGCCCCATAGTTTCAGCTCATCGCAGGGAGGATGCTTTGAAAAGGTGCATATTTCTGCAGTCTGCCCCATTACACACGATTTTAACAGGCAGGACGTCTTTATAATTATATTTATGGGCATCTCCGCTGACTGCAATAAAAAGAATCCCCGTGGTTGGGTAATAAGCTTTAATAGATTCCCTACAGTTGCTAGCATTCCCTGAAGTCTTCCAGTCCTAGTTCTGTGGCACTGTTAATCCATTTTCCTTGTCTTGGTATAGAAGCAAAGCATTTGAGGCAGAGGGGAAAAAATGAGATATGCAGCATCTGCTGGAAATAGAGCAGGCTCAGCGGTATAGAACTGAATGGGCCATCACAACTAAACAACAATGGCAAGGGATTATTTAGCTCTCATACGAACTTCTTTTAGGTGGCTGTCACTAAACCAAGTAGAGGATGACATGATGCATCTATAGGGAAGTGTACACGGTCATCAGAGCAGATGCAAATAAAATTCAGCTTCTGAAGGCGTGAAGACTGGAGAAAGGAAGTGGTTTGACATGGGTATGACTTTCTCTGGAGATGTTTTCCCAGCCTTTGCATTGCGTTCTTATCAACCTCAATATTAACACAAAAGCACTTCAAATGCAAATAAAAGGGCATGTTGCGTTTTAGAAAAATATAACACAAAGGCCTCGATTCATAAAGCATTTCCGCATGAGGAAATGCAGAAAGCCGCTCGCTTTACCGACCACACAGCAAAATATGTATTCATAAAGGCTTTTTCCGCATGAAAAGCCGACATCCACGAGCAGAGTGATCAATCACCGCCTTGCACGGTGATTATCACAGCAAAAGTAACAAATGTCAATTCATAAAGATTAGAGGTAGCGGTATGCGGACGGGTATTACCGCTACCTCTGATGTGGCGAGAAGCGTGCGGAATCCGTTGCAGTGAATGGGACAGACCTCCCAAGCAGCTGCAGAGAGAACACCGCACGGAGGGATTTCGCCTGCTTCTCCGGCTTCCGCATGTCTCCCGACAGCCTAACGCCTGCCTACAGCGGAGTATCTCCGCACGCCTGTCACAACAGGCAACATTTTTATGAATTACCACCCTGAAGGCGGAAATACCGACAGCGTTGTTTCCCCGCTCCACTTTCCCCGCTCGCAGGCACTTTTATGAATCGAGGCCAAAGTAATTACCAGTGAAATCATGAATATTTCTATCTACATTGTAGAGCCCTGCATGAGATTTTGGTGCTACATAATTATGGGACCTGAATAAATATTTGCAGTGGTATCCTTGAGATTGAGAGGGTGATAATTTTCCAAAGGAATGAGAGGATGACTGCTCCTACCAGGCGAGGTGATATGTATCGCAAATTGTTATAGAGCAAAGTGTTTTGGATCCTAAATCTAGGTACTAGAATTCCTGGGCATCTAAATGTGAGATGGGACTTAAAGAGGAACTATCAAAGAAACCACCATTCTGTAAACTCCACATGCCTATAGAGCTTTTAGCCAGTAACAATAGAAAGCTTTTCAGAAGTCTCTGATCACAGCCTGTGTGAAAGGAATACCTTATGTATCGACTTTTTGTAACAAAGTCAGCGTCAAGGCCAGAGCTGTACCATGAAGATAGGTGCCACTTCTCTGTTAGTATTCACAGAGGAATGATTTACTGTTTGTTTCTGCCCTGCACATACCCCTCCCCCCCCCCCCCCCACACACACACACACATACACACACGGCTTTCTCACAGATCATATGAGAACAGCAGAGAGATTTTTCAGCCACAGAGAAAGGATCTGAAGAGAAGGACCTGTACTTTATTCCTGTACTTGCATGCTTACACCCACTATTTGGAATAAGCTCGCCCTGCCTGCAATCTCTGTTTACTGTAGAACTGTGTGAGGCAGAGAGGCACAGGAACAGCTGATGAGTTATTTACACACTTTTTGATGCTAAATTTCTGCTGTCTGTCACGTTGAAGATATTCCAATCGCAGGATTATAGCCAGTGAGGACTGTCTCTGTATGCTGGATGTGCTGGACACAGTTTTCCATAGTAATGCCCAGAGTGAAAACTGTTCTCTGTAAATGTCATATTTACTTCACACAAAAAAATGAAAAGATGAAAAAAGCCTCTGTATTGCTATTTGCTAGTAATTACTGGGAATATACTGTATGTGGCATTTAGAACTTTAGTTAACTTTGATAGTTGTCCTTTAAATGTTATCTGTTGATAACCTTTTTTAATTTTAGTTATTTTTATATTGTTTTGTGTCAATTTTAATAAAGATTTTGTACTTTTATATATTATTTTAGCATAATGACTGTACACAAGGTCAGGGACTGTTCACCTTTAAATTCTGATGTTAATATCTAAGATACACACCCTAAGAGGGTGTGCCTTAGAGTAAATATGCCGTGTTAAAATGTCAGTTGTTTAAGGCTGTGAGTAAGGATGCTTTACTCCGAAAAATGTCATCCGATTTAATGTCATGCCTGTGGTTTGCCAGTAAAGCTTCTTTGGGCCTTTTACAACTTTGGAGTGTGCAGACCTTGCCTATACTACAGCTTTCAGCGTTTTGGTTTTCAGCACCTTCAGCCAGGTGGAGAGAGGTAGTGCGGGGTTTTCCTTTACCCTCTACTATGGTGATCATGCTGTGGCTGCAATGACATCATATACATTCCATACCATAAGTATACGCAGCCTTGAATTGGTTTTTCATTGTCACTGCTAGAAGGGGGTGTGGCACTTGCTTAGCTAATTCCTCCCTTTACAGAAAATTAGTTGAGTTGCGTTGCTGCTATAGCCATTGACCTTCCCCCCGTATTCCAAGCAGCAGGAGTTTGGTTATAATTATGATATGGTGTGGGTGGTGGAGGGTGCCTCACTGTTGGGTCAGTGCAGGGGATTTCTGGTTGTGGCGTGAGGTTGTGGAAGGGAGTGTGGCTGGGACAGCATGACTCAAAGCCAAAGTATCTTCAAGGATCATTACTGTCTACCCAGGTGGTGTGGTCATGTGACATAATTTGCATAAAGACATAATTTGCATATTCAGTAGTGGAGCATTGGGATAACTACAGATGTTCACTTAAAGTGATCCTTAAGCCCCAAAAAGCCCCACCTGGGGCTTCCAATAGCCCCCTGCAGCTGTCCGGTGCCCTCGCCGTGTCCCTCCGATCCTCCTGTCCCCGCCGGCGGCCACTTCCGGTTTCGCCGCCAGCCGCCAACAGGCTTGGAACGCGAGTGATTCTTCGCGTTCCCAGCCACAATACTATACTGCTCTAGCAGTATAGAGGGCTGCTATAGCAGCATAGAGAGCGCTATTGTGGCTGGGAACGCGAAGAATCCCTCGCGTTTCCAGCCTGTCGGTGGCTGACGGCGAAACCGGAAGTGAATCGGAGGGACATGGCGAGGGCAGCGGACAGCTGCAGGGGTCTATTGGAAGCCCCAGGTGAGTAAAACTTTTTTTTTTTTTTTTTGGTTTAAGGGTCACTTTAAAGCTGAATTATTGCAAATTCCTTCTGTTTTAAGAAGGCAAACTACTCTAAGCATTGCTTTTTAGTAGCAGAGCGTTGCAATCTCATTAACCTCCCTGGCGGTCTATTAAAACCGCCAGGGTGGCGGCGCAGCACTTTTAAATTTTTTTTTTTTAAATCATGTAGCTAGCCTAGCGCTAGCTACATGATAGCCGCTGTGCAGCGACATTCACCTACTACTTCTGATCGCCTCCGGCGATCAGAGCAAACAGGAAATCCCGTTCAGAACGTTTGGCTTTCCCAATCAGGATGACGTCATCGATGTCATCCACAACATGGTGTCTGCGGGAGTCCCGATCCACCCCTTAATGCAGCCTGGCGGTGATTGGCCAGGCTGCGCAAGATTAGCGGCGATCAGCTTGTACACGCAGCTAGCAAAGTGCTAGCTGCGTGTAACAAAGCAAAAAGTGTGAAAATCGGCCCACCAGGGGCTGAGAAATCCTCCGCAGTGGCTTACCCCGAGCTCAGCTTGGGGTTACCGCTAAAGAGGTTAATTCCCCTACACTTTCCTAGTGGTTTTGGGTCACCCTGATGTCATGTCAATGGAGTCTTTTCCATTCAATGCAAATTTTTAATTGCGGGGCGATGCAAACAAATATGAATTGCATGTTTCAAATTTCTGCAGCATGCACCCGTTTTCCATATAATGAATAATAGCCGCATATGGGTTTCACTGTTAACATTTGCGGTAAAAATGCAGAAATCCGCATACAGAAAAATGTGTACATAATGCAACATGCTAGTTAAAATAGATCCTTATTTTGCACTAATACAGTTGCTGTCAGTTAAGGCTTTCAGCTTCCTAAAAGATCTTGTCAGAATTGGAAGGAATCATTGTTTGAAGAAAATGGTGAGCTTCTGAGAGGAACTGACGGCAAGGTAAGTATTTAATATTAATTTGCAGGTACATCATATGTTTATTTTAACCAGTGATGATCGAAAATTACGCCTATGCGTAATTACGCATCGTTATTCGCAATTATACAACATAATTGTAATACAAAATTTTGTGGAAAATCTTAGTTAATTTAGTAAGTAATTGTAAGCATACGTAATTACACATGAATGTATGCGTAATTTACGCGTAATTTCATGCCGACTAAGGTGGTGAATAGCAAACATGCTATTGCTACCAAAATTGCTACATATGTTAATAGTGGGTACAAATTAAAAAAAAAATAATTGTTCAAAAAAACCTTGTAGTTTTTGAGAAAATTGATTTTAAAAATACAAAGAAAAATGTAAGCCAATCCCACTGGCTTACATTGATTGACAGCGTCAGGAGACAATGAAAGCGGCTCCAGACCGGCTCACAGGAACTCTGCCGTCATAGAGATGGCAGAGAGAGGGACGTGCAGTGGGACAGAGCGGCATGACCAGCTGGAGTGGCGGATTACTGCGGCGATTCATTGGTAAGCGGCATTTTACTGTACCAGCAGTCTCTGTTCCATAAGGGGGCAGAGACTGCTGGTACGGAAGTAGTTAAAATGTCATTTTTGTGAGTTCAAAAAACATTTTTCTCAAAAACTGCAAGGTCTTTTTGAAAAATTTGTTTTACTTGTACCCACTATTCTCCTTAACATAAGTAGCAATTTTGGTAGCAATAGCATGTATGGGGGCTTTGCTATTCACCGCCAAAGTTGGCAGAAAATTACGCAAAAATTATACGTAAATTGATGCGTAATTACGAATGATTGTACAATATCAATTGAATTAACAATTTGCGAAAATTTACGCAAAATGTTGCGTAATCGTAATTAGCTAATTTCGATCATCACTGATTTTAAATCATTTTACATGGTCCAGGTTCACTTTGATGCAAAGGACTTGCCCAACTTATCCATGTTCCTTGAGGTTACTCAGCTCAACACCAGACTCATCAGAGGTCCAGCAAGAAGACACATTTCCTTGCAGTTGAGTTGCTGATGTTCTTTCAATTAAGCTAGAAGGGTTTGTGCATTATTCCAGCGACTGACTTCTCTTCTCATCATCACTATTCTTCCCAGTGACAGGACGGCGTTCAATGGCTCCAAATGTACATATGAATGGGAGCACCATCACACTGCAAATGGGGTGACCTTTCAGAGCTGACCCTGACATCTTACAGGATAAATGAACCACTAAAATAATTAAGCTGCTTTAACATATCTAAATACCTAAAGCAAACATAACCTTTTTGTTTTCCTTTTTGTGTCCTTTAAGAGCTGTCATTAAAGGTTAATGCAATCCATATCTTCTTCTGTATGTACATTATAGCTCAATGAATTCCAGACAGACTGAATATCATATGTAAAGAACCTTCCCCACTAGTTCTATCTTCCCTTCACAATGCTAAACAATTGAAAAAAAAATTTTTTAATTTGAAAAAAGTTAATTTGTTTTTCAGCCATAAAGGAATCTTTCATAGAAGAAGTTGTTTTATTTTTGTTTGTTTTTTTATAAAAAAAAAAAAAAAAGAAGAAAAACAACTTAAAATCTTTAAAAGAGTCCCGTGTGACTGAAATGTCAGAATACTGTATGACTTATGCACATTTTCCAATGACGTTTTGTGTGCCAGACAGTTCTCTGCATATAGGCAACTGTGGTGGCCTCCACTAGTGTTGGGCGAACATCTAGATGTTCGGGTTCGGGCCGAACAGGCCGAACATGGCCGCGATGTTCGGGTGTTCGAGCCGAACTCCGAACATAATGGAAGTCAATGGGGACCCGAACTTTCGTGCTTTGTAAAGCCTCCTTACATGCTACATACCCCACATACAATTTACAGGGTATGTGCACATTGGGAGTGGGTACAAGAGGAAAAAAAATTAGCAAAAAGAGCTTATAGTTTTTGAGAAAATCGATTTTAAAGTTTCAAAGGGAAAACTGTCTTTTAAATGCGGGAAATGTCTGTTTTCTTTGCACAGGTAACATGCTTTTTGTCGGCATGCAGTCATAAATGTAATACAGATAAGAAGTTCCAGGAAAAGAGACCGGTAACGCTAACCCAGCAGCAGCACACGTGATGGAACAGGAGGAGGGCGGCGCAGGAGGAGAAGGCCACGCTTTGAGACACAACAACCCAGGCCTTGCATGAGGACAAGAAGCGTGCGGATAGCAATTTGCATTTTGTCGGCATGCAGTCATAAATGTAATACAGATGAGAGGTTCAATAAACAGGGACCGGAAACGCTAACCCATCACAGATGTTCACTGTTCATGTTACTTGGTTGGGGTCCGGGAGTGTTGCGTAGTCGTTTCCAATCCAGGATTGATTCATTTTAATTTGAGTCAGACGGTCTGCATTTTCTGTGGAGAGGCGGATACGCCGATCTGTGACGATGCCTCCGGCAGCACTGAAACGGCGTTCCGACATAACGCTGGCTGCCGGGCAAGCCAGCACCTCTATTGCGTACATTGCCAGTTTGTGCCAGGTGTCTAGCTTCGATACCCAATAGTTGAAGGGTGCAGATGGATTGTTCAACACAGCTATGCCATCTGACATGTAGTCCTTGACCATCTTCTCCAGGCGATCGGTGTTGGAGGTGGATCTGCACGCTTGCTGTTCTGTGTGCTGCTGCATGGGTGTCAGAACATTTTCCCACTCCAAGGACACTGCCGATACCATTCCCTTTTGGGCACTAGCTGCGGCTTGTGTTGTTTGCTGCCCTCCTGGTCGTCCTGGGTTTGCGGAAGTCAGTCTGTCGGCGTACAACTGGCTAGAGGAGGGGGAGGATGTAAAACTCCTCTCTAAAGTCTCCACAAGGGCCTGCTGGTATTCTTCCATTTTGACCTGTCTGACTCTTTCTTCAAGCAGTTTTGGAACATTGTGTTTGTACCGTGGATCCAGAAGGGTATAAACCCAGTAATTGGTGTTGTCCAGAATGCGCACAATGCGTGGGACGCGTTCAATGCAGTCCTAGGCCGAAGAGGTCATAGCCTAGGGTCACAAAAACCTGTTTATTTGGGCAATTTCAATGGTAGTGATGCTGACGTACATAAATCTCAGCCATGGCCGTTAGCAACGTCTGAATTTCACGAAATGTCTCATGCAGGTAGAAGACATATTGTTAGACTTGGATTCCAAAGATGGGGTCCCTACATCTCTGCAAACCAGAGTTACAGGGGTGCACAATTGGTAAAATCCCCCATAGGCTTTCATTGCCTCCCTATTTCACTTTCCAAAATCTCACATCTTTTCATTCTTTTACCAGTGCACTCGCCAATTTTTTCTACTGCAGTAGGTGTGGAGGTGATTGGTGCGTGGATGTGTATGGTATTTGTTACATACAATTATCAATTAATGGACCTGCTTATTGAGCTATTTTAATGTGAATTTTACAACTCAGTATAATACGATTAAAAACATTTTTCTACCTTTAGCGCTGCCTAAATTCATTGTATACTCAAATTAAAATGAATCAATCCTGGATTGGAAACGACTACGCAACACTCCCGGACCCCAACCAAGTAACATGAACAATGAACATCTGTGATGGGTTAGCGTTTCCGGTCCCTGTTTATTGAACCTCTCATCTGTATTACATTTATGACTGCATGGCGACAAAATGCAAATTGCTATCCACACGCTTCTTGTCCTCATGCAAGGCCTGGGTTGTTGTGTCTCAAAGCGTGGCCTTCTCCTCCTGCGCCGCCCTCCTCCTGTTCCATCACGTGTGCTGCTGCTGGGTTAGCGTTACCGGTCCCTTTTTCCTGGAACCTCTCATCTGTATTACATTTATGACTGCATGGCGACAAAATGCAAATTGCTATCCGCACGCTTCTTGTCCTCATGCAAGGCCTGGGTTGTTGTGTCTCAAAGCGTGGCCTTCTCCTCCTGCGCCGCCCTCCTCCTGTTCCATCACGTGTGCTGCTGCTGGGTTAGCGTTACCGGTCCCTTTTCCTGGAACCTCTTATCTGTATTACATTTATGACTGCATGCCGACAAAAAGCATGTTACCTGTGCAAAGAAAACAGACATTTCCCGCATTTAAAAGACAGTTTTCCCTTTGAAACTTTAAAATCGATTTTCTCAAAAACTATAAGCTCTTTTTGCTTTTTTCCTCTTATACCCACTCCCAATGTGCACATACCCTGTAAATTTGGGGTATGTAGCATGTAAGGAGGCTTTACAAAGCACGAAAGTTCGGGTCCCCATTGACTTCCATTATGTTCGGAGTTCGGCTTGAACACCCGAACATCGCGGCCATGTTCGGCCCGAACCCGAACATCTAGATGTTCGCCCAACACTACACGTGACCTGTTCGGCCAATCACAGCGCTAGCCGAACGTTCGGGTAACATTCGGCCATGCGCTCTTAGTTCGGCCATATGGCCGAACAGTTTGGCCGAACACCATCAGGTGTTCGGCCGAACTCGAACATCACCCGAACAGGGTGATGTTCTGCAGAACCCGAACAGTGGCGAACACTGTTCGCCCAACACTAGCCTCCACCCCTCCACGACTGGTAAGCTCCGCCCTATATCTTGCTCTGGTTTCCTGGTGGTAACTACAGCAATACTTTGAACTAAGTTGTTCTCCTCTTTTCTTGGTCTGTATTAAGTCCTGCACACACAGGGGGACCTTTAGGGGATGTCTGTCTTCATGGGATTGTGTACTGATCCCTGCTGGGCAATAGAGCATTGTTGATGCTGTACAAACGCATCATCAGCCTACTGTCTAGGGATGTGTCTGTTGCTATGTTGGGAGGGACAGAGGGAGAACAAGCGGCACAAGTGGAGTGGATTACAACGTGTGGGGGAACAGGGAGAATAATGCGATGCTGTAGTGCTTGGGCATTGCTAAAGCTCTGGCATGTCGGTCCTTTAGCTAATATCGTGTACACACGCTGGTCTACCTCTAGCTTCTTGTCCATGGTGGTCATTACTGTCTGCCACGGCCAAGTTCAGACCAAAATGTGTATTTAGTGTAAATAAAAGGAATTGAAAAGTAAGGCACAGTATCATCTCATATTGCAGGTCAGAGTTGAAGAATCTCCGTACTCTGAAAATGTCACTTTTACTCGGTGTAGACACAGGGATGAGTATGTAAGAGATGAGAGTTGCTTCATCTACTATTATTGCTGTCTAGACAATTCTGTACTAAAAAAAAAGGTTGCACTTTAGTGTTCACTAGAACAGGTATGTCAAACCAGTCCTACGAGGGCCGAGATCCTCACACATTTTTGATACAGCTCAAATGAATTGATGGGTCTGAATCAGGAAAGGTGTGGTCCATCAGGTAGAACACATTCCTCTCTTTCTCAATCCATCCTAAACACTGGCATGGATCTGGCCCTCCAGGGCTGGAGTTCGACACATGTGCACTAGAATAACTGGTACACCTTTGAAAACAGCGAATATACAGCTATCCCCTTTTTCTGTTTAAAAGTAGAACTTGGCAGAACAATGCCTTCATCATCAATCCAGTGTATCCAGAGTGAACATCAGAACCATTCAAGCTCCTGTACTCGAAATGGAACACATTCCTTTCGGATCCTCTAAGATCCTTTATCAAGAAAATTGAATTGAATGCTAAGAGGTAGAGGTTCTACAGAGAAGAAAGACAGCCAGACAGAGGAGAAGTCATGCTCTCTGGACAGACGTTGGGTTAAACTAAAACTCAAAGCAGGATCAAACTGTCAGGCAGTGCTGAGTGTTGACACCCTAGAGGCTTGCAGACAGCTTGTGCAGAAAAAGAAGTATCTTTACAGCAAGGAGAAATCTTCTATGTGAACAATATTTATGAACTTATCTATGTAAGGGAAACTCAGACATATCTTTTGTTTGGAAAGAAAAAAGTACTGGTAGATTTTAAACCATCCTGAAAACCTGAGGACGTCTGTTCCTGGTGTACGAGGAGTGACATGGAGTAAAGTATTGTCGGCGCTCTCTTGATGCACATCCTTTTAAGGTTTGTTCACTGCTGGCTTGCAGAAGCCAGTCACGTCAGATATTCTCAGTAGGTGTGTTTCGGGGATGCCTTGTTTCTGCAGGTGCTCGCTTTCATATTTTGGCTCCTGTGCTTCTTGGCTTTTAACATAAATTATTATTTTATAGCTGTTGGCTTTGATAGTGCTGAATAAACTAACTCAAAGAAGAAAAATAAAATGTTTTCATTTTTATAATAAAGTTCAGCCTAACATGCAAAACAGCTAGAAACATACTAGACAGTGGCTGAATATGGTTTTTCTAACTCTTCTTAGTTGCAAGCATCTATTTACTGGGTTGATTCACTGAACTTCTTGTGAATTATCTCCCCTTACTTAAAGAGCACCTGTAGCAAAAATAACAGGATTGTTTTTGTTTGTTTGTTTGTTTTTTACACTATTCATTTATAGATTACTAGTAGACCCCAACCCATTTAAAAACGGGCTCTAGGTCTGTTGTTTTTTTTACTTCGCACGCCCTACCCGTGCTAGCGCACTTGCCGCTTGTGCGTGCGCACACGTCCGCCCGCCTGGCTAACAGGCCCTATTCTCCAGTGGTAACTGCTGTCTAGGTCCGTGCCGCGCACATGCGCGGTAGCAAAAATCACGGACCCAGCTACACAGAGGCAGCACTACGCAGGGACAGAGAGGTTTTATTATAGAGGATGTAACATCTTTTCTCTCCGATTTACATTTTGAAATGTATCACTGGCGGTAACACAATGAGGAGATGACACAGCTGGGGGGATCAGGGGTGCCAGTATGTGTGGTTCCCTGCCTGTGTGAGGAGGGGGTAGTGGAAAAAGTAGGGGTCCAAATCTGAAAGTGTGTGGCGGAGGGCGGTGCTGCTTAGGAAAGTGATCAGGAATGTAGTGAAGGAGGGAATATTTGAGATTATGATTTATGATGCATACCAGGAAGGTGGAGAGGAGAGGATGCTGGTCTATAGGAAGTAATAGCATAGGAGGTAATAGTGTATGGGGAGAGAAGACTGGCAGATGTAGGGCGAGTGGTAAGGGTGGGCAGTGAATGGGGGAGTGTAGCTGGGGGCAGCAGGGATTACTTTAGCTGGGCAGTGGAGCTTAGGAGATAGAGACAGCTTGGAGGAAGTGATGCTCCAGGAAAAGCTCCTGCCCCATGGACACACCAAGTTTACAATATGTTTTTCCTGGTTTGTGGCCTCTAAATCTAGGTGGGACGTATGGTCCAGAGCGTCATATGGTCCAAAAAATACAATAAGTACTAAATAATAATAATAATAATAATAATAATAATAATACTATTACAACTTACAAAAGAATGAGAAACACTAGCAGATCCCTGTCCTTGCAAGCTTAGAATTTAGAGTGTAGGAAGGAGGTACAGGGGTCAGAGAGAATGAGGTAAGAAGCCTACGCTCCTTAGTGATATTTTTGGCGCTGTGGTCTAAAACTGAACTTCTGAAGGCACTTATTTTGACCTGAGGAAGTGAGCAGAGATCCATGAAATGTGTTGTCTGTTTTAAACGTGCTTGAAGAAATCAGACCTAATCTAAAACTCTTTTTGGTCTGGGTTGTGTCATCTGGAGAGGTAGGATATATCATTTTTATAGTCTTTATTATTTTCTATAATTTACATACAATCTGACAATCATATTTTGGGTGCCTTCACCCCGCACCATTCCTTAGTGGCTGGATAGTGTATTGGTCATGAGCTCCACCTCTGACACAGGAGACCTGGGTTCGAATTTTGGCTCTTGTTCGGTAAGCCAGCACCTATTCAGTAGGAGACCATGGGCAAGACTGCTACTTCCTATTGAGTGTGTCCTAGTAGCTCCAGCTCTGTCGTTTTGAGTCCTCAAGGAGAAAAGCGCAATGTAAGTGTCTGGCCCAGTGCACACCGAGTGGTTTTAGGGGTCATCCGCCAACCGCATCCGCCTGTGAAAACGCTTGGCTAATGTATTTCAATGGAATGGTGCGAACCAGTGGTTTGAGGTTTTTAGCAAACCGCAAACTTTACATTGAGGCAGAAATGCTTCTGCAAACCGCAAACATGCAGTTTGCGGTTTGCAAAAGCGTTTCTGCCTCAGTGTAAAGTATAGGAAAACCGCAAGCCGCTGTGGAAAACGCTACATCAGAGTGGTTTTCCAGGCGTTTTTGTTACAGAAGCTGTTCAGTAACAGCTTTTACTGTAACAATATTTGTAATCTGCTACACAAAAATGCTCCCACAAACGGTAGGCATGTTTGGAAAACGTATCTAAACATGCCTAGAATCGCTCTGTAATCTGCTCCAAAAACCGCTAGCATTTTGAGGATCTGCTAGAGGTTGTGGTGTGCACTGGGCCTTAGTGTCTTACTAGATTATATGTGGGTGAGTATTTAGGCTAAAATGTCACAGGAACTACCGTAGTTATCCTTAAATAACCTTTCTATCTACATATAGGAAATCCTGAAAAAAATGTTATTTTTCTCTCCACATATTCATATGATATTCCCATAACATCTTTAGGTCAGCTAAATGGTACAGCCTTTTGAAAGCCGCTCCTGACTCATTATCTGGACAAACAATTTTGGATGAGCATAAGCCCAAAAGACAAGCAGATGGAGCAATGAGAGAGTCTCATTAGAACCTAATTGGGTGTTAGCAATGCCAGGGAAATATTCTTAATGATGTCAGTGCCACTGGATGGTCATATTTACCAAACAACCCTGGTCCCAGAGCATGGGCGATGTGACATGATTACAGTATCCATTCCCACATTGCCAGATCAAGCTATAGGCAAAGGTCAAAGTTCAGAAGATAGTACATCCCATCTGCTACCAAAGCAATTCTGGCAGTGAAAGGGTGTACCGTGTATATCAACCCATTACTATTTTTTTTCTTTTTGCAGACGGAGGATTAGATAAAAACGATCATCATGTCATTATCATTAGCAGGAAAGGTTACATTTACATGCACACTGTAGAAGCAAATTTGACAATGCCATTGTATTACCATTAAAATAGTTGTACCTTTACATAATAAACATAGCTAATTTATAGGAGTCAAATAAGTCGAGGAGGATTTATCATTTTTACTATGAGAGCTCACAGGATTAAATACGGTATGCGCTACATCAATATCAGATGTATATAAAGAAAAATAAAACTTGTTTAATGCTTAAAGTCCATCTACTCAAGTAATTTACCCACTTCACCCCTATCTAACTCTAAGGACCTCCCCCCATGACCTTCAAACATCCTCTGTGCAAGGTTTCTTCCATATCTCCTGGAGTAAGCCCCTTAAAGGGACCCCTAGGTGAAAGGGATATGGAGGCTTACATGTTTATTTCCATTTAATCAACGCACATTGCCTGGCTGTCCTGTTGATCATCTGCTTCCAATATTTTAAGCCATAGACCCTGAACAAGCATGCAGAGCAGATGAGTATGCCAAAATCTGACAAGATTAGCTGCATGCTTGTTTCAGGTGTGTGATTCAGACACTTCTGACCAGAAAGATTAGCCGGATAACCAGGCAACTGGTATTGTTTAAAAGGAAATAAATATGACAGCTTCCATATTTTTTTTCCTAATAATATCTGATAATATCTGCATGACACTAATAATATCTCCGTGTACATATTGAAAATTTGCTTAGCTCTAGTATTTCCTGCTTGTCATTGGTAATATCTGCATGTTGTTGACATCTGCCTATCGTTGATAATATCTGCATGCCATTGATATCTGCTTGTTATTGGTAATATCTACTCATCACTTGAATTAGCCTGTAGCACTTGCTTAGTAAATTACTGCCTATATATACTCGAATACAAGTTGACCTTGTGTATAAGTCTACTCCAATATTCAACCCTATTAAGCTGGAATTTTTTACTGACTCAAGTATAAGTCTACCCAGCAAAGTTAATGGCTGCACTTGGTGCTCTGGAGGGGTTTAATTACTGCACTGCATACAGTATTGCAGCCATTAACCACTCCTGTCCCTTAAAGGTATACTGTAGGGGGTCGGGGGAAAATGAGTTGAACTCACCCGGGGCTTCTAATGGTCCCCCGCAGACATCCTGTGCCGGCGCAGCCACTCACAGATGCTCCGGCCCCGCCTCCGGTTCACTTCTGGAATTTCAGACTTTAAAGTCTGAAAACTACTGCGCCTGCGTTGTTGGCGTGTCCTTCCTTCCCCTGATGTCACCAGGAGCGCACGGCGGAGGCACAGACCATACTGGGACTGCGCAGTACGCTCCTGGTGCCATCAGCAGGAGCGAGGACACGGCAAAGCAGGCGTAGTGGTTTTTTAGACTTTAAAGTCTGAAATTCCAGAAGTGAACCGGAGGCGGGGCCGGAGCATCGGTGAGTGGCTGCGCGGGCACAGGATGCCTGCGGGGGACCATTAGAAGCCTCGGGTAACTTCAACTCATTTTCCCCCGACCCCCCTACAGTATCCCTTTAAGTGCAGCCGATCCCTTAAGTGTTGCAATTATTCACTCCCTTTTATGCATCCCAGTATGCCCATCCCCCCCCGCACCCTTTCCTTTGTTAATTGTTGTGACCAGGACTTTCAAACCTGTGTTTCTTTGGCATTTCTTTTCCTCAAAGTATCACTTACCACAGGGTACATTGCTGCAAATGGGAATGTCACTATTAGTACACACATTACTCAGTGTGCTCAGTGTTGCCAGTGACTCGTGTATAAGTCGACCCCTATATTTTCATGAAGTGAAGACCAAAATTTCTAGACTTATACTCTAGTATATACAGTACATATTTTCCATGGGATTTTCCATTTAGATTGTTACAAGTCTACATCTTGATATGTGATACTATGGCATAAGAATGAGCGAAGTTTGTATGTGACCTAGTGCTGTATGTGTAATAGAAAGGTTGCAGATTAATATAGTGCCCACAATATACTACCTGAAATCACATACTTTTATGTTATGCCCTGTATATTTGTGACGTAAGAAGGGGAGTCAGTTCTGCCTGCATTGAATATTTATGCAAGGGAGCAATCAGGCTTGGTACTGGTTTACTAACCTGCCCCAATGATGATTGCCTTCAGATAACGGGTGTGACTACAAATCCTGGGGCCCCCCAGCTAAAATTTGATGGGGCCCCCAATGTTCACTCCCTTTCCCTTGCCTACCCCTGGTGACCCTCACAGCCTGGGGGACCATCTTGCAAGGGTCATAAAACAAGTGTGGACATCATGATCTTCACACCCATAACAAGTGTAGCCACAAAATAACCCCATCTTAAAGGAACCTAAACTGAGAGGGATATGGATGTTTCCTTTTAAACAATACCAGTTGCTTGGCAGTCCTGCTGATCTCTTCGGCTGCAGTAGTGGGTGAATCACACACCTGAAACAAGCATGCAGCTAATCCAGTCGGACTTCAGTCAGAGCACTTGATCTGCATGCTTGCTGAGTGGCTGTGGCTAAAAGTATTAGAGACACAGGATCAGCAGGAGAGTCAGACAGCTGGTATTATTTTAACCACTCAACCACTTGAGGACCACAGTCTTTTCGCCCCTTAAGGACCAGAGCCTTTTTTTCCATTCAGACCACTGCAGCTTTCACGGTTTATTGCTCGGTCATACTACCTACCACCTAAATGAATTTTACCTCCTTTTCTTGTCACTAATACAGCTTTCTTTTGGTGCTATTTGATTGCTGCTGCGAGTTTTAGTTTTTATTATATTCATCAAAAAAGACATGAATTTTGTCAAAAAAAATGACTTTTTTAACTTTCTGTGCTGACATTTTTCAAATAAAGTAAAATTTCCTATACATTTGAGCGTGAAAGTTATTCTGCTACATGTCTTTGATAAAAAAAACATTCAGTGTATATTTATTGGATTGGGTAAAAGTTATAGCGTTTACAAACTATGGTGCAAAAAGTGAATTTTCCCATTTTAACCACTTGAGGACTCAGCCTTTACCCCCCCCCTTAAGGACCAGCGCTGTTTTTTCCATTCAGACCACTGCACCTTTAACGGTTTATAGCTCGGTCATACAACCTACCACCTAAATGAATTTTGGCTCCTTTTCTTCTCACTAATACAGCTTTCTTTTGATGCTATTTGATTGCTGCTGCGAGTTTTAGTTTTTATTATATTCATCAAAAAAGACATGAATTTTGGCAAAAAAATGATTTTTTTAACTTTCTGTGCTGACATTTTTCAAATAAAGTAAAATTTCTGTATACATGCAGCGCGAAAAATGTGGACAAACATGTTTTTGATGAAAAAAAACCCATTCAGTGTATATTTATTGGTTTGGGTAAAAGTTATAGCGTTTACAAACTATGGTGCCAAAAGTGAATTTTCCCATTTTTAAGCATCTCTGACTTTCCTGACTACCTGTCATGTTTCATGAGGTGCTAAAATTCCAGGATAGTATAAATACCCCCCAAATAACCCCATTTTGGAAAGAAGACATCCCAAAGTACTCACTAAGAGGCATGGTGAGTTCATAGAAGATATTATTTTTTGTCACAAGTTAGCGGAAAATGACAGTTTTTTGTGACAGTCACAAAAAAAAAAAAAAAAGGTTTCCATTTCTGCTAACTTGTAACCAAAAAAAATGAAATCTGCCATGGACTCAACATGCCCCTCAATGAATACCTTGAAGTGTCTATTTTTCAAAATGGGGTCATTTATGGGGTGTGTTTACTGTCCTGGCATTTTGGGGGGTGCGGAATTGTAAGCACCCCTGTAAAGCCTAAAGGTAGTCATTGCACTGTGGGCCCCTTAGTGCAGTTTGGCTGCAAAAAAGTGTCACACATATGGTATCGCCATACTCGGGAGAAGTAGTACAATGTGTTTTGGGGTGTATTTTTACACATACCCATGCTGGGTGGGAGAAATATCTCTGTAAATGACAATTTTTTGATTTTTTTACACACAATTGTCCATTTACAGAGTTATTTCTCCCACTCAGCATGAGTATGTATAAAAATACACCCCAAAACACATTGTACTACTTCTCCTGAGTACGGCGATACCACATGTGTGGCACTTTTTTGCACCCTAACTGCGCTAAGGGGCCCAAAGTCCAATCAGTACCTTTAGGATTTCACAGGTCATTTTGAGAAATTTGGTTTCAAGACTACTCCTCACGGTTTAGGGCCCCTAAAATGCCAGGGCAGTATAGGAACCCCACAAATGACCCCATTTTAGAAAGAAGACACCCCAAGGTACTCAATTAGGAGTATGGTGAGTTCATAGAAGATTTTACTTTTTGTCACAAGTTAGCGGAAAATGATTTTTATTGGTTTTTTTTTACCAAGTGTCATTTTCCGCTAACTTGTGACAAAAAATAAAATCTTCTATGAACTCACCATACTCCTAACGGAATACCTTGGGATGTCCTCTTTGTAAAATGGGGTCATTTGTGGGGTTCCTATACTGCCCTGGCATTTTAGGGGCCCTAAACCGTGAGGAGTAGTCTTGAAACCAAATGTTTCAAAATGACCTGTGAAATGCTAACAGTACTCATTGGACTCTGAGCCCCTTAGCGCAGTTAGGGTGCAAAAAAGTGCCACACATGTGGTATCGCCGTACTCGGGAGAAGTAGTACAATGTGTTTTGGGGTGTATTTTTACACATACCCATATTGGGTGGGAGAAATATCTCTGTAAATGACAATTTTTTGATTTTTTTACACACAATTGTCAATTTACAGAGATATTTCTCCCACCCAATATGGGTATGTGTAAAAATACACCCCAAAACACATAATACTACTTCTCCTGAGTACGGCGGTACCACATGTGTGGCACTTTTTTGCACCCTAACTGCGCTAAGGGGCCCAGAGTCCACTGAGTACCTTTATGATTTCACAGGTCATTTTGAGAAATTTGGTTTCAAGACTACTCCTCACGGTTTAGGGCCCCTAAAATGCCAGAGCAGTATAGGAACCCCACAAATGACCCCATTTTATAAAGAGGACATCCCAAGGTATTCCGTTAGGAGTATGGTGAGTTCATAGAAGATTTTATTTTTTGTCACAAGTTAGTGGAAAATGACAATTGGTAAAAAAACCCAATAAAAATCATTTTCCACTAACTTGTGACAAAAAGCTAAATCTTCTATGAACTCACCATACTCCTAATTGAGTACCTTGGGGTGTCTTCTTTCTAAAATGGGGTCATTTGTGGGGTTCCTATACTGCTCTGGCATTTTAGGGGCCCTAAACCGTGAGGAGTAGTCTTGAAACCAAATGTTTCAAAATGACCTGTGAAATGCTAAAGGTACTCATTGGACTCTGGGCCCCTTAGCGCAGTTAGACTGCAAAAAAGGGCCACACATGTGGTATCGCCGTACTCGGGAGAAGTAGTACAATGTGTTTTGGGGTGTATTTTTACACATACCCATATTGGGTGGGAGAAATATCTCTGTAAATGACAATTTTTTGATTTCTTTACACACAATTGTCAATTTACAGAGATATTTCTCCCACCCAATATGGGTATGTGTAAAAATACACCCCAAAACACATTATACTACTTCTCCTGAGTACGGCGATACCACATGTGTGGCACTTTTTTGCACCCTAACTGCGCTAAGGGGCCCAGAGTCCACTGAGTACCTTTTAGCATTTCACAGGTCATTTTGAAACATTTGGTTTCAAGACTACTCCTCACGGTTTAGGGCCCCTAAAATGCCAGAGCAGTATAGGAACCCCACAAATGACCCCATTTTAGAAAGAAGACACCCCAAGGTACTCAATTAGGAGTATGGTGAGTTCATAGAAGATTTAGCTTTTTGTCACAAGTTAGCGGAAAATGATTTTTATTGGGTTTTTTTACCAAGTGTCATTTTCCACTAACTTGTGACAAAAAATAAAATCTTCTATGAACTCACCATACTCCTAACGGAATACCTTGGGATGTCCTCTTTGTAAAATGGGGTCATTTGTGGGGTTCCTATACTGCTCTGGCATTTTAGGGGCCCTAAACCGTGAGGAGTAGTCTTGAAACCAAATGTCTCAAAATGACCTGTGAAATGGTAACGGTACTCAGTGGACTCTGGGCCCCTTAGCGCAGTTAGGGTGCAAAAAAGTGCCACACATGTGGTATCGCCGTACTCAGGAGAAGTAGTACAATGTGTTTTGGGGTGTATTTTTACACATACCCATATTGGGTGGGAGAAATATCTCTGTAAATGGACAATTGTGTGTAAAGAAATCAAAAAATTGTCATTTACAGAGATATTTCTCCCACCCAATATGGGTATGTGTAAAAATACACCCCAAAACACATTGTACTACTTCTCCCGAGTACGGCGATACCACATGTGTGGCACTTTTTTGCACCCTAACTGCGCTAAGGGGCCCAGAGTCCAAGGCGTACCGTTACCATTTCACAGGTCATTTTGAGAAATTTGGTTTCAAGACTACTCCTCACGGTTTAGGGCCCCTAAAATGCCAGAGCAGTATAGGAACCCCACAAATGACCCCATTTTACAAAGAGGACATCCCAAGGTATTCCGTTAGGAGTATGGTGAGTTCATAGATGATTTTATTTTTTGTCACAAGTTAGCGGAAAATGACACTTGGTAAAAAAAACCAATAAAAATCATTTTCCGCTAACTTGTGACAAAAAGTAAAATCTTCTATGAACTCACCATACTCCTAATTGAGTACCTTGGGGTGTCTTCTTTCTAAAATGGGGTCATTTGTGGGGTTCCTATACTGCTCTGGCATTTTAGGGGCCCTAAACCGTGAGGAGTAGTCTTGAAATCAAATTTCTCAAAATGACCTGTGAAATGCTAACGGTACTCATTGGATTCTGGGCCCCTTAGCGCAGTTAGGGTGCAAAAAAGTGCCACACATGTGGTATTGCCGTACTCGGGAGAAGTAGTACAATGTGTTTTGGGGTGTATTTTTACACATACCCATATTGGGTGGGAGAAAAATCTCTGTAAATGGACAATTGTGTGTAAAAAAATCAAAAAATTGTCATTTACAGAGTGATTTCTTCTACCCATCATGGGTATGTGTAAAAATACACCCTAAAACACATTGGTCTACTTCTCCCGGGTACGGCGATAGCACGTGTGGCACTTTTTTGCAGCCTAACTGCGCTAAGGGGCCCAACGTTCAATGACTACCTTTGGGCTTTACAGGGGTGCTCACAATTTAGCCCCCCCCCACATGACAGGGCAGTTAACAAACCCCACAAATGACCCCATTTTAAAAATAAGACACCACAAAGTATTCCATGAGGGGCATGGTGAGTTTATAAAAAAAATATTTTTTGTCACAAGTTAGCAGAAAAGGATACTTTGTGAAAAAAAAAAAAAAAACAACAATTTATGCTAACTTGTGACAAAAAACAAAATCTTCTATGAACTCACCATGCACCTCACGGAATACTTTGGGGTGTCCTCTTTCCAAAATGGGGTCATTTGTGGGGTCTGTCCTGGCATTTTAGGGCCTCTGCAATCATTACATGTATGGCCAGTATTTCTGCTATACTCCTTATATTGGGCATACAGGTAGTGCATTCTGGGCTGAAAGGAAAAATGAACGGCAAACATCCCTTCATTCGCATCGATCAATGTGGATGAATAAATATCTGCCAAAAAATGTGAAACAAAAAGAAAAGAAAGAGGGACATAGGAGCTGCCACCCCAAAAATCCAAACCCACCAGCTCGTATGCCCAGGCAAACCTGATTTATTCATCCACATCGATCGATGTGAATGGAGAAATCATTGCTTGAGTTCTTTTTTGATACAAAGTGCTTGCCAAAGCATATGAACCCCAACACCGCTCCTCGGCCCATATGCCTCGGCAAACGTATCTTTTTTACTGTGGAGGAGAAATCTCGTCCTACAGCGCTGCATGCACTGATTTTGTGTAACCTGACAGAAGCGCAATGCTTCTGTCAGGATGCACCATCAGTGCTGCAGCTGATTGGTCGGTCAGTCGGTCGGTCGGTCTGGATAGAAAAAAAGAGAGAAGAAAAACGAAAAAACAAAACAAAAAGGAGGGGAAGGTGTCCGCCTGGACATAGGAGCTGCCACCCCAAAAATCCAAACCCACCAGCTCGTATGCCCAGGCAATCCTGATTTATTCATCCAGATTGATCGATGTGAATGGAGAAATCATTGCTTGAGTTCTTTTTTGATACAAAGTGCTTGCCAAAGCATATGAATCCCCAACACCACACCTTGGCCCATATGCCTCGGCAAACGTATCTTTTTTACTGTGGAGGAGAAATCTCGTCCTACAGCGCTGCATGCACTGATTTTGTGTAACCTGACAGAAGCGCAATGCTTCTGTCAGGATGCACCATCAGTGCTGCAGCTGATTGGTCGGTCGGTCGGTCGGTCTGGATAGAAAAAAAGAGCGAAGAAAAACGTAAAAAACAATACAAAAAGGAGGGGAAGGTGTCCGCCTGGACATAGGAGCTGCCACCCCAAAAATCCAAACCCACCAGCTCGTATGCCCAGGCAATCCTGATTTATTCATCCACATTGATCGATGTGAATGGAGAAATCATTGCTTGAGTTCTTTTTTGATACAAAGTGCTTGCCAAAGCATATGAATCCCCAACACCACACCTTGGCCCATATGCCTCGGCAAACGTATCTTTTTTACTGTGGAGGAGAAATCTCGTCCTACAGCGCTGCATGCACCGATTTTGTGTAACCTGACAGAAGCGCAATGCTTCTGTCAGGATGCATCATCAGTGCTGCAGCTGATTGGTCGGTTGGAAAAAAAGAGAGAAGAAGAAAAAAAAAAAAAAAAAAAAGCAAGCAAGCAGCAAAGCACTTCAATAACATTAACTTTTTAAACTTTATTAAATATGTTCAAACCAAACAATAACATTGGTAACCAAATATTAACTTTTTTGCTTACCTGGTTTTTTTTGTTTTTTTTACCTGCGAGCTGAGGATAAACTTCTCCTCCCCCATGGGTCAATGTGCAAAGTGCAAATCGCACAGATATGTGGCGAAGTACATTATGCATTCTGTCCCAAGTGAAAGGAGAGGTTTCTGGCAGGCCAGTGTATTTGGATCTCTCAAAACCTGATGTTTGGGTTCACACTGCATACTGGCCTATCCGGTCGGTCGAGCCCGCCGCACCGTCTCGCCCAAAATAGATCTTCAGGGAATACCACAAGAGTAGCATTCGGCCTAGTAATTAACTGCGTCGCCGTAGACTAACATGACTTCCGGGCCGACCCAAATTGCCGCAGAAGCCACGCAGTAACGTAGGCATGCACTAGCGTTAAGTCAAGCACTTCCGGCGTAGGGGGGGACCGCAAAGTGTGACTTTTGCTAGGCAATTTGCCCTAACGCATCGCGCCAGTGTGAAATAGCACTGAGAGACCCTTGTGTGCCTACTGCTGTGTCTGTAGTTCCCTAGGTTCTAAAAGTGTGACTTCTCGTAGTACCTCTCATAACACTCCCCTAGGCATAGGCCAGGCTGGTCAGGACAGGAGGGACAGTAAACGGGGGTGTCACGCCTTATTCCAGCCTTGCTGCAGACACGACATCTTTTTCTGGGGTTGCGTTGAGTTGGGGTACTGGGAATCGTGTAGGCGTAATGCCTTCCATGCAGCCGGCTAGTTGCATTTGGGGGTTGGGCTCTGGCACCTTCTGGATACAGGAGTGCCGAAACGATCTCTTCCTGGAATTGAAGGAAAGATCCAGTTCTCCCAGCCTTACTGTAGAGAACAAAGCTGTTGTACATCGCCAATTGAATTAAATACATAGACACTTTCTTATACCAGCGTCTGGTTTTCCGGGAAATTAAATAGGGCCCTAACATCTGGTCATTGAAGTCCACCCATCCCATGTTGGCATTATAGCTATGGATGGCGAGGGGCTTTTCAATGACCTCTGTTGCCCGTGTAATTTGTACTGTCGTGTCTGTGTGAATGGTAGACAGAAGGTAAACGTCCCTCTTGTACTTCCATTTCACCGAGAGCAAGTCATCAGTACACAAGGCAGCCCTCTCCCCCCGCTGAAGTCTGGTGTTAACGAGCCGTTGGGGGAAGCCCCGGCGGCTAGGCCGCACGGTGCCACAGCATCGGATTCCTTCTAACTTTAAGTGCTGAAAGAGGGCCACACTTGTGTAAAAGTTGTCCACATAAAGATGGTACCCCTTCTGGAACAAGGGTGACACCAAGTCCCACACAATCTTTCCACTGCTCCCCAGGTAGTCAGGACATCCGACCGGCTCCAATTTTGAGTCTTTTCCCTCATAGACCCTAAAACGAGATGTATAGCCTGTGGCCCTATCACAGAGCTTATACAGTTTCACCCCATACCGGGCACGCTTGCTTGGGATGTACTGTTTGATGCCAAGGCGCCCGGTAAAATGTACGAGGGACTCGTCTACACAGATGTTCTGTTCAGGGGTATAAGCATCTGCAAATGTGGATGACAGGTGGTCTATGAGGGGCCGAATTTTGTAGAGCCGGTCATAAGCTGGGTGGCCTCTTGCATGACAGGTGTCGTTGTCATTGAAATGCAGGAAGCGCAGGATGATCTCAAATCGCGCCCTGGACATGGCAGCAGAGAACACGGGCATGTTATGTATTGGGCGTGTAGACCAATAAGAGCGCAATACATTTTTTTTTGTAATACCCATGTTGAGGAGAAGGCCCAAAAAAATTTTAAGTTCGGAAACTTGGAGTGGTTTCCACCGAAAAGGCTGGGCGTGGCAGCTTGTCGGATTGGCGGTTATAAATTGTGTGGCATAACGGTTGGTCTCAGCCACAATTAAGTCAAGGAGATCCTGGGTGAGGAACAGTTCAAAAAAGTCTAGGGCCGATCCTAGTTCAACTGTCTCCACCTGGACTCCAGACTGGGCGGTGAAAGGGGGCAGTACGGGTGCGGCGGGATCAGGGGAATGCCAATCAGGGTTTGCCAGCACCTCTGGAAAACTAATGGGAGTACGGGCCCGTCTACTTGGTGGCTGCGAATCGGGTCTTAATTCACGTACCACCGAACCAGTTTCTACTTCCGGCCTGGTGTTCGCCACTTCACCAGGGTCTTCTACGGAAGTACTGGTGTTGAGAGGTCCAGGAGATGCTGCGCTGCTGGTGCATGCCTCACCAAGAAAAATCAGATCAGCGCCAGCATCACTCTGCTGCCCTTGAGACTGATCTTCCGCCACCTGCAGTCCAGTGACATGGGGTGTGGTACGCCTGGCTCTAGCCGGGACCTCAACCTCGTCATCGGAACTATCGGTCAGAGAGCCACTGCTGTCTACAGGATCGTACTCTGAACCAGAAGATTCGTCGAATAAGTCGACCCAATCATCCTCATCCGACTGGTCCATGTACCTGTAGATGTCTTCATTGGAAAACCTCTTTTTTGCCATGGTGGCCTGCTAAATTTAGGAGGTATTCCTCTGAGACTACCCAGGAAAAAGAGCACCTACCTAGCGAAATGGAGTACTTGAGAGGTAGAAAGCTGTGGTCACTGAGTTTTGATTAAAAAAAAAAATCAAAACTGCTGTTTACAGTGCCACAGCTAGTGTACAGTGTTTTTTGCAGTGATCAGAAAAAATAAATTTCTGTCACTGCGGTGGGGCGGGCTGAACGCAGTGCAGGCGAACGATCAGGTCTGATCGGGCAAACACTGCGTTTTTTTGTGGATCCTAGTGACCCTAATATAGATCTGACTGTGATCACTAATGATCACTTACAGATACTATATAGTACCAATGCTGATTAGCGACAGTGATGACGCTAATTAGTGACTGTGGTGCAGTGGGCTGAGCACTAACTGACACTAACAACCCTTTTGCCTAGCTAACTGGCCTAACTGTTACCACTAGTGATACTAAAAAAGTGACAGTTTTCACTGATCACTGTTTTTAGATCACTAGGATAGTGACGGTGAGGGGGGGTTGGGGTTGGGGGATCAGAGAGCAATCACAAATAATCAAAAACAATCACGAGGCAATTACAACACAATTACAGCAATCTGCGCAATCAAAGCCAATCAAGGAGCAATTGAATCCAATAACACGACAATCAAAAACCAATTACGTGACAATCGAAGCCAATCACACGACAATCGATGCTAATCACAGGGCAATTGAGACAATCGAGGCACAGGGCAAAACAGCCAATCAGAGGGCAATTGGCACAATCAAAACCAATCAGGGCAATTGAAGCCAATCACACGACAATCGAAAACCAATTACGTGACAATCGAAGCCAATCACACGACAATCGATGCTAATCACAGGGCAATTGAGACAATCGAGACACAGGGCAAAACAGCCAATCAGAGGGCAATTGGCACAATCAAAACCAATCAGGGCAATTGAAGCCAATCACACGACAATCGAAAACCAATTACGTGACAATCGAAGCCAATCACACGACAATCGATGCCAATCACAGTACAATTGAGACAATTGTAGCCAAACAAAGCACAATTAAGCCTTACAGGCAGGAGATAAGATACACAATGGCAGGGGGGAGAATATACGCAAGCAATGCACTAATAAGGTGTGGGGAGGATCTGAGGGGGTGGGTGATCAGAAGCCCCTAAGGGGTAGTTGGGGGTCTGATCTGATGGATAGGAGTGACAGGTGGTGACAAGGGGTGATAGATGGGTTATTGACGGGTGATAAGTGGGTGTTTACAGCAGGGAAAAACCGATGCAAACAATGGACTGCTGATGTGATCGGGGGGGGGGGGGGGGGTGTCTCGGGGGGATCTGAAAGGGTGGGTGATCAGAAGCCCCGGGGCAGTTGGAGGTCTGATCTGATGTGGGGCAGTGACAGGTGGTGACAAGGGATGATTGACAGGTGACTGATAGGTGATTGACAGCTGATCAGTGGGCGATTACAGGGAGATAGATAGTATACAGGGGGGGGGGGGTCAGGGGGGGGGGAGATCTGAAGGGGTGGGTGGGTGATCAGATACCCCTAAGGGGTAGTTGGGGGTCTAATCTGATGGATGGGAGTGACAGGTGTTGACAGGGGGTGATAGATGGGTTATTGATGGGTGATAAGTGGGTTTTTACAGGGAAAAAAAGATGTAAACAATGGACTGCTGATGTGATCAGGGGGGGGTCTCGGGGGGATCTGAAAGGGTGGGTGGGTGATCAGAAGTCCCTAAGGGGCAGTGGGGGGTCTGATCTGATGTGGGGCAGTGACAGGTGGTGACAAGGGTTGATTGACAGGTGACTGATAGGTGATTGACAGCTGATCAGTGGGCTATTAGAGGGAGATAGAGATATGCAGTATACAGGGGGGGAGGGAGGGGGGGAGATCTGAAGGGGTGGGGGGTGATCAGATAACCCTAAGGGGTAGTTGGGGGTCTGATCTGATTGATAGGAGTGACAGGTGGTGTCAGGGATTGATTGATGGGTAATATGGGGGGTGGTTGGGTCTAAGCTGCGTGCTGCAGGGGGGTACAGGGGGGTGTCTGATGGGTGCTGCGGGTGATCGGGGGGGTCTGTGGGGCTCCTAACGTGTGCGGTGTGTGACTCACTATGCCTGCTCTCCTCGCCGGTGGTCGATCGCTAAGTGTGACCACCAGCGGGGAGGCAGGCAGTATAATACAGTTTGTTAGGTAAACAAACTGTATTATACGTTTTTAAGTGGCTGGTTTGAAATTTTACAACCCGCCGGCGCTGCGGATTGGCCGGCGGGTTGTAGTCACAAGGGGGCGGCACCACGTGACACAGCGATCGCGCGGCTCCCGCCGCGCGATCGCTCATTAATTACCGGGAACCTGGCGACGCAGATGTGCGTGCCTGGTCCTCCAGGAGCCACTTTGCCGACGCGCGTTATGCGTGCGCGGTCGGCAAGTGGTTAAAGCATCTCTGACTTTTCTGACCACCTGTCAGGTTTCATGAGGTTTTAAAATTCCAGGATAGTATAAATACCCCCAAATGACCCCATTTTGGAAAGAAGACATCCCAAAGTATTCACAAAGAGGCATGGTGAGTTCATAGAAGTTTTTATTTTTTGTCACAAGTTAGCGGAAAATGACACTTTGTGACAAAAGAAAAAAAAAAGTTTCCATTTCTTCTAACTTGCGAAAAAAAAAATGAAATCTGCCACGGACTCACTATGCTCGTCTCTGAATACCTTGAAGTGTCTACTTTCCAAAATGGGGTCATTTGTGGGGTGTGTTCACTGTCCTGGCATTTTGGGGGGTGCCTAATTGTAAGCACCCCTGTAAAGCCTAAAGATGTTCATTGGACTTCGGGCCCCTTAGCACAGTTAGGCTGCAAAAAGTGCCACACATGTGGTATTGCCGTACTCAGAAAGAGTAGTATATTGTGTTTTGGGCTGTATTTTTACACATACCCATGCTGGGTGGGAGAAATATCTCCATAAATGACAATTTTTTGATTTTTTTTTTTACACACAATTGTCTATTTACAGAGATATTTCTCCCACTCAGCATGGGTATGTGTAAAAATACACCCCAAAACACATTATACTACTTCTCCTGAGTACGGCGATACCACATGTGTGGCACTTTTTTGCACCCTAACTGCGCTAAGGGGCCCAAAGTCCAATGAGTACCTTTCGGATTTCACAGGACATTCTGCCACATTTGGTTTCAAGACTACTCCTCACGGTTTAGGGCCCGTAAAATGCCAGGGCAGTATAGGAACCCCACAAATGACCCCATTTTAGAAAGAAGACACCCCAAGGTATTCCGTTAAGAGTATGGTGAGTTCATAGAAGATTTTTTTTGTCACAAGTTAGCGGAAATTGATTTTAATTTATTTTTTTCACAAAGTGTCATTTTCCGCTAACTTGTGACAAAAAATAAAATCTTCTATGAACTCACCATACTCCTAACGGAATACCTTTGGGTGTCTTCTTTCTAAAATGGGGTCATTTGTGGGGTTATTATACTGCCCTGGCATTTTAGGGGCCCTAAACCGTGAGGAGTAGTCTTGAAACCAAATGTCGCAAAATGACCTGTGAAATCCTAAAAGTACTCATTGGAGTTTGGGCCCCTTAGCGCACTTAGGGTGCAAAAAAGTGCCACACATGTGGCACCGCCATACTCAGGAGAAGTAGTATAATGTGAGAAATATCTCTGTAAATGACAATTTTTTGTTTTTTTTTACACACAATTGTCCATTTACAGAGAGATTTCTCCCACCCAGTATGTATAAAAATACACCCCAAAACACATTATACTACTTCTTCTGAGTACGGTGATGCCACATGTGTGACACTTTTTTGCAACCTAGGCGCACTAAGGGGCCTAACGTCCTATTCACAGGTCATTTTGAGGCATTTGGATTCTAGACTACTCATCATGGTTTAGGGCCCCTAAAATGCCAGGACAGTATAGGAACCCCACAAGTGACCCCATTTTAGAAAGAAGACACCCCAAGATATTCTGTTAGGAGTATGGTGAGTTCATAGAAGATTTTTTTTGTCACAAGTTAGCGGAAAATGACACTTTGTGAAAAAAAACTATACAAATCAATTTCCGCTAACTTGTGACAAAAAAAAATATATCTTCTATGAACACATCATACACCTAACAGAATACCTTGGGGTGTCTTCTTTCTAAAATGGGGTCACTTGTGGGGTTCCTATACTGCCCTGGCATTTTAGGGGCCCTAAACCGTGAAGAGTAGTCTTGAACCTAAATGTCTCAAAATGACCTGTGAAATCCTAAAGGTACTCATTGGACTTTGGGCCCCTTAGCACAGTTAGGCTGCAAAAAAGTGTCACACATGTGGTATCGCCGTACTCAGGAGAAGTAGTATAATGTGTTTTGTGGTGTATTTTTACATATAACCATGCTGGGTGGGAGAAATATCTCTGTAAATGACACATTTTTGATTTTTTTTTACACACAATTGTCCATTTACAGAGAGATTTCTCCCACCCAGCATGAGTATGTGTAAAAATACACCACAAAACACATTATAATACTTCTCCTGAGTACGGCGATACCACATGTGTGACACTTTTTTGCAGCCTAGGTGCGCTAAAGGGCCCAACGTCCTATTCACAGGTCATTTTGAGAAATTTGGTTTCCAGACTACTCACGGTTTTGGGCCTGTAAAATGCCAGGGCAGAATAGGAACCCCACAAGTGACCCCATTTTAGAAAGAAGACACCCCAAGGTATTCTGTTAGGTGTATGGTGAGTCCATAGAAGATTTTTTTGTCACAAGTTAGTGAAAAATGACACTAAAAAACAATAAAAATCAATTTCCGCTAACTTTTGACAAAAAAATAAAATATTCTATGAACTCGTCATACACCTAACAGAATACCTTGGGGTGTCTTTTTTCTAAAAAGGGATCACTTGTGGGGTTCCTATACTGCCCTGGCATTTTACAGGCCCAAAACCGTGAGTAGTCTGGAAACCAAATTTCTCAAAAAAGGGGTATAAGAATCTGCAAATTTTCATGACAGGTGGTCTATGAGGGGACAAATTTTGTGGAACCGGTCATAAGCAGGGTGGCCTCTTAGATGACAGGTTGTATTGGGCCTGATCTGATGGATAGGAGTGCTAGTGGGGGTGACAGGAGGTGATTGATGGGTGTCTCAGGGGGTGGTTAGAGGGGAAAATAGATGCAATCAATGCACTGGGGAGGTGATCGGAAGGGGGTCTGAGGGGGATCTGAGGGTTTGGCCGAGTGATCAGGAGCCCACACGGGGCAAATTAGGACCTGATCTGATGGGTAGGTGTGCTAGGGGGTGACAGGTGGTTACAGGAGGTGATTGATGGGTGTCTCAAGGTGTGATTAGAGGGGGGAAATAGATGCAAGCAATGCACTGGTGAGGTGATCAGGGCTGGGGTCTCAGGGCGTTTTGAGGGTGTGGGTGGCTGATTTGGTGCCCTAGGGGCAGATAGGGGTCTAATCTGATGGGTATCAGTGACAGGGGCTGATTGATGGGTGATTGATGAGTGATCAGTGGGTGATTAGATGGCAGAACAGATGTAAACAATGCACTTTGGAGGTGATCTGAGGGTAGGTCTGGGGCAATCTGATGGTGTGGGTGGGTGATCAGATTGCCCGCAAGGGGCAGGTTAGGGGCTGATTGATGGGTGGCAGTGACAGGGGGTGATTTATGGGTGGCAGTGACAGGGGGTGATTGACAGGTGATCAGTGGATTATTACAGGGAAGAACAGATGTAAATAATGCACTGGCGAATTGATAAGGGGGGGTCTGAGGGCAATCTGAGCATGTGGGCGGGTGATTGGGTGCCCGCAAGGGGCAGATTAGGGTCTAATCTGATGGGTAACAGTGACAGGTGGTGACAGGGGGTGATTGATGGGTAAGTAGTAGGTGTTTAGAGGAGAGAACAGATGTAAACACTGCACTTGGGAGGTGATCTGATGTCGGATCTGCGGGCGATCTATTGGTGTGGGTGGGTGATCAGATTGCCCGCAAGGGGCAGGTTAGGGGCTGATTGATGGGTGGCAGTGACAGGGGGTGATTGATGGGTGGCAGTGACGGGGGGTGGTTGATGGGTGATTGACAGGTGATTGACAGGTGATTGACAGGTGATCAGTGGGTTATTACAGGGGGATAGAGGCATACAGTACTCGGGGGGGGGGGGGGGGTCGGGGGGAGGGGTCTGGGGAGAATCTGAGGGGTGGGGGGTGATCAGGAGGGAGCAGGGGGCAGTTTAGGGATGAAAAAAATAGCGTTGACAAATAGTCACAGGGAGTGATTGATGGGTGATTAGGGGGGTGATTGGGTGCAAACAGTGGTCTGGGGGGTGGGCAGGGGGGGGGGTCTGAGGGGTGCTGTGGGCGATCAGGGGGCAGGGGGGGAATCAGTGTGCTTGGGTGGCTGCAGCCTGCCCTGGTGGTCCCTCAGACACTGGGACCACCAGGGCAGGAGGCAGCCTGTATAATAGGCTTTGTATACATTACAAAGCCTATTATATACGTGTCATGCGGCGATCCGGGTGCTAGTAACCCGGCGGCGCTTCCGAACGGCCGGCGGGTTACAGCGCGAGGGAGGCGGAGCCAGTCGCCGGCGGCTGATCGCGTCACGAATGACGCGATCGCCGCATAACCACGCCCGCCGCCTCCCCCGCCTATGGGCGTATTGCGGTCATTTAGACCCAGTCTTTGCCGCCGCCCATCGGCTGGGGGCGGTCCTCAAGTGGTTAAGCCCTCGGTCGTTTTCACTTTATGCATCCAAGCAATGTTCACCTCCCATTCATTAGCCTATAACTTTATCACTACTTATCACAATGAACTGATTTATATTTTGTTTTTTCCGCCACCAATTAGGCTTTCTTTGGGTGGTACATTTTGCTAAGAGCTACCTTACTGTAAATGCATTTTAACAGTAAGAATAAGAAAAAAACTGAAAAAAAATCATTATTTCTCAGCTTTCGGCAATTATAGTTTTAAAATAATACATGCCTCTATAATTAAAACCCACGTATTGTATTTGCCCATTTGTCCCGGTTATTACACCGTTTAAATGATGTCCCTATCACAATGTATGGCGACAATATTTTATTTAGAAATAAAAGAGCATTTTTTTCCGTTTTGCATCCATCACTATTTACAAGCTTATAAAAAAAAATTGAAATATTTCATCTTTACATAGATATTTAAAAAGTTTAGACCCTTAGGTATTTATATGTTGTTTTTTTTTATTGTAATGTTTTTTTTATTATTTATTATTATTTTTATTATTAAACATTTTATGTGGGTATTTTTGGGAGGGTGGGATGTAAATAGTATTTGTTTTGGGTAAATATATGTGTATTTAAAAAAAAAATTACATTTAGATGTGGTTTTGCTTTTTGGCCACAAGATGGCAACCTTGAGTTTGTTTTCATGACATCACTTTACATGACATCACTTTTCTGCGGGAGAGAGGAATCAGTGATTGGGCACCATGGCCTGATTCATTGATTCCTAGGCTAACGATCCGCGGCCGATCGCGCGCATGCACGTGCTCGATCGGCCGTGGGAGTGCGCGGGAGCACACATGGCCTCCTTGACGTAGTTCTACGTCAAGGAGGACAAAGTGGTTAAAAGGAAAAATCCATATCCTCCTCAGTTTAGGTTAGGTTCCCTTGTAGGATGGGCCACTTTATTGGAGGGAGTGAAGTAATAGTTGGGTCCTCCTAACAGCTATGGGCCCCCCTGCAGTCTCAGTGACTGCTCCCCTGTAGGTCAGATCTATCTAAAGGTGCCCATACATGGTACAATTTTTTCATTTTTTTTTTCGATTAGATAATTTAGTTTGATTATTCCGTTATATCGAATATAAAGATTTTTCCAAAATGTCCGATCTGATTTTTATAGAAAAAACTGGATAATCGGTTGTTTTTTTGTTGATAAAAAAAAAAAGATTATTTTCTACTTTCATTCGATTAGATCATTTTGGTCGAATAAATGGGAAAATCGAACATTTTTATTGTACCATGTATGGGTACCACAAGCATAGATAGATCAGGTGACTTTCTTCTTATGTTCATCTCAATTCTGGATGACAATTGAATTACCTTTTGGAACATTTAAAAGTTTACTTTGGATGGAATAGAAAATAAAAACATTTTACAAACATGTTATCCCAAGATGTTTAAAGTGACAGAAGTGTATTATTTAACCACCCTGGCGTTCTGATAAGATCGCCAGGGAGGCTGCGGGAGGGTTTTTTTTAAATTAAAAAAAAACTATTTCATGCAGCCAACTGAAAGTTGGCTGCATGAAAGCCCACTAGAGGGCGCTCCGGAGGCGTTCTTCCGATCGCCTCCGGCGCCCAGAATAAACAAGGAAGGCCGCAATGAGCGGCCTTCCTTGTTTTGCTTACACCGTCGCCATAGCGACGAGCGGAGTGACGTCATGGACGTCAGCCGACGTCCTGACGTCAGACGCCTCCGATCCAGCCCTTAGCGCTGGCCGGAACTTTTTGTTCCGGCTGCGCAGGGCTCAGGCGGCTGGGGGGACCCTCTTTCGCCGCTGCTCGCGGCGAATCGCCGCAGAGCGGCGGCGATCGGGCAGCACACGCGGCTGGCAAAGTGCCGGCTGCGTGTGCTGCTCTTTATTTGGCGCAAATCGGCCCAGCAGGGCCTGAGCGGCAGCCTCCGGCGGTGATGGACGAGCTGAGCTCGTCCATACCGCCCAGGTGGTTAAGCCCCTGAATTTTACTACTTAAAGTGCCAGAGTTTTACTATTTTTATCCTAGTTTGACCTGTACTCCTCATGGTCAATCCCCATTCCCCAGTGATTTTTTTTTTATTTCAGCCAAGATCTCCCGTCAACAAAACGAATGCTGTGTTACAAATTGCGTTCACCATTTGATTTCTGAAATATTGCATGTTGGGTGCCAGTAGCTCAGATTGTAATCAAACAATTCTTAGCTCTAGTCAGCTGGGACCAGGCACCACAGGCTTAAGACTATCTCCATCACCACCTGCTCTCTCGCTGAAATATCCCGCTATCCACGTCATGCTTCCATGAGCACTGGATGGTTGCAATCAGTCAAAAACCTGTGCATTTAAATCAAACACGCTACTTACTCTCCAACAACAATTCTACATCTACTGTCCTGCGGCAGAACCGTGTTGATTGAAAGCCGTGTAGGTAATTGTTTGATGTTTTTTTCAACCAGTAGCTGTAATCCCAGGAAATTTGGCTGAACAATAGGCAATTTTCCTACCTATAACTCCCACAGAGGCAGCTTTATTTGCAAATTGTAGCCCATAATGATATAAGTACTGCTTTGCCAATCTTACAAAAAAAGAAGAAGAATTTAGATTACCCTTTGCTTCACTCCTTTGGGATGCTATTTGATCTTTCCTGTACAAATTAGCTACCTGAAAGGGGCCATGCCTTCGGGGACTCATGCAAACTTACTGCGCCTCTAAGTTAGACTTATTTCTTGAAGTTGGCATCTTTTTTACTGATGACTGTTCATTTACATGAAAAGAATATTTTCTTTTTACTTCCGAATCAAGAAAAAATAAGCACACTTTAATCTTGTAGTGGATCTCTGTAATGAAAACTACTGGCAAGGCTGCAATCCGCCTCTACAATACTGCTTGTTGTCACTCTCCTCAGTCCCAGTGGGCACTTCAAACCTGCTGTACTTTCTACTTGTACTTTCTACGAGCATGTTCCCTCCTAGCCCGGCCATGCTAACCTATGCTCTCTCTTTACTGCTTTCCACACTGTCTCCAGATTTTTACTGTCTGACTTCTGAAATTTTGCTACTCTCTCTCTCTCTATACCACTTTGCTTTCTTTTTTTTGCCAGTGTGGATGAAGTGTGCCCCTGGCAAATGCATACATGAAGGGACCATCGTGTTGGGATTTGCGCAGTTGCGCATTTGCATGCGCTTACATGTCTAGCAATGGCAGCTTTTCTTGAAAATTATGAAGAATTAATGATGTGATGTAATGTATAAGACATAATATTATCACAGTATATCAGTTATATTATATAATCAGCCTGGCATTTTTATGATAGCTTTGCTGACTGAGAAATGTATTAGAAAATCAGTAAAGTACTTATAGTGATAATCCACCAATATTCCATAAATAGCTTTGCGTCAAACCCATCACTCTGCATTAATGAATCCTCCTCCTCCTCCATTCCTTCTCAGGGTAAAACCCCTTTGTGATGCCTAACCCTAAACTTCCTTCTCAGGGTAAACCCCTTTGTGATGCATAACCCTAAACTTCCTTCTCAGGGTAAACCCCTTTATGATACCTAACCCTAAACTTCCATCTCAGGGTAAATCCCTTGGTAATGCCTAACCCTAAACTTCCTTGTCAGGGAAAACCCCTTTATGATGCCTAACCCTAAACTTCCTTCTCAGGGTAAAACCCCTTTGTGATGCCTAACCCTAAACTTCCTTCTCAGGGTTAAACCCCTTTGTGATGTCTATCCCTAAACTTCCTTTTCAGGGTAAAACCCCTTTGTGATGCCTAACCCTAAACTTCCTTCTCAGGGTAAACCTCTTTGTGATGCCTAGCCCTAAACTTTCTCCTCATGGTAAACCCTTTTGTGATGCCTAACCCTAAACTTTCTTCTCAGGGTAAACCCCTTTGTGATGCCTAATCCTAAACTTCCTTCTCAGGGTAAACCCCTTTGTGATGCCTAACCCTAAGCTTCCTTCTCAGGGTAAACCCTTTTGTGATGCCTAACCATAAACTTTCTTCTTAGGGTAAACTCCTTTGTGAAGCCTAACCCTAAACTTTCTTCTCAGGGTAAACCCCTTTGTGATGCCTAACCCTAAACTTCCTTCTCAGGGTAAACCCCTTTGTGATGCCTAACCCTAAGCTTCCTTCTCAGGGTAAACCCCTTTGTGATGCCTAACCCTAAAATTCCTTCTCAGGGTAAACCCCTTTGTGATGCCTAACCCTAAGCTTCCTTCTCAGGGTAAACCCCTTTGTGATGCCTAACCCTAGCCTCCTGCACTTACATTTTTCTTCCAAGCCTAGCTTTTATTAGAGCAAAGACATGAATAAAGGAACATTCACATAGTGATACATTGCCATAGAATCAAGTGCAAAAAAACTTGACTGGTTTGAGCAATGGAACATAACCATGTACAGGTAAAACAATGCTGCAGAAATCAGTAATCTACCAGTTATTCAAGGTGCAGGGTAGTATTGAAAAAGAGAAAGGAGAACAGAAGTAGAAGGACCGGAAGATGAGAGAGTCCATCACCAGCTGAGTCAAGTGTTAATATACTATAATGGTTACGTGGTCCTCTGAAGTTGAGTTCTATGAGAGGGTACCCAGGATGCCCAGATGCTGTCAAATTTCATAAGGGTGCCTCTGCATTGATATACAGCCAGTCAGAGAGGCAGTATGGAGTTCACTGCTCTAATTCAAATACCACACCCTCTGCCATCACCCCCGTGTCCGCCGTTACCAAGAGTGCCTGTACCACATGTGGTACAGCACTCATGGTAATGGCCAACAGGGGAGTGTTGGAGGAGGAGTGGCCGGGAGTCACGGTGGCAGACAGGTGGGAAATGTTCAGAGCATGGGCACCAGAGAGGACATTTAACAAGCAGGCAGCGGAGGCAGTGTCGCTAGGCTGGTTCCTGATAGATTTCATGCTAAAATCAATCGGCAATCGGCCTGTGGTGTATGCAGACAACAGAGCTCTCTCTGCTCAGATTCAATCAGAGAGAGATTTGTCTCAAGGTCGATCTGCCCACACATCACCTGATGTATGTAGATTTTTGGCACTTATTTACCCATCAGAGAATTGTATAACTTTTTCAAACTGCAGCAGCTAACAAAACTACTTTTCAAATTCTGACTTTAAGTCTATTGCATTGCTAGAACATTACTGGATAAGCGTGATTATCCACCTTTCCTCCTTCCTATGTTTCAACGTCATGCGGTGTGACTGATAGCATAATTTACTAAACATAGACATTCGACATAGGCTGTTTGTTTTATTGGATAGGATTCCACTCACACACCCTCCCTCACACATACACTCATCAGGTACAACATGTATGTTTGACAATTGCTATTTTAGCACACCTCTTATGTCTGCTATTTAAGTCAAGAAAAAGTGACAAGCAGAACACTGAAAGACGTAAAGTAATTTAAAGGGAAAAAAATGATATCACATAATACTTTTTTTTCCCCTTCTTTCACCGGTTAAACTGTGCAAAAGAGCAGATTCGATGGTGGCATAAATGACAGTTGGCTAATGGTTTTTCTGGAGAACACTTAAGAAAGGAAAGGGTTGATTGGCAGAAATAGAATAGGCATCTACATTTCAAATCCCAGCAAGGTTTTGCTCGCCTGTTAAATGCCTATTGCTTGAGAAATACAATAAAATGACTATATAATTCAAGCACGTTGAAGTACTAATGGGTGAGATTGAAAAGTATTAGCTGCATTGCAGCAGCAGGGCTAGAATTACACTTTAATGTGAGTTTATAAGGTCGCTAACACCAACCTTTTGTGGGATAAAAAACGCCAGGCTTCCTGGAAGTAGGGGGAGGGCATAAATCAGGCTTCCGGAAAGTGACCATTTATAGACCCACTTTTAGAAACGCACTAAATTAAAAAGCCTGCATGGTGGAATAGGCCGTCATTTATCTCCTATTGAAATGACACAAAGACACAGACTAAGCCTAAGAATAAAATTTGTATAGAACAGAGGCAAATAGAAGTGATTACTTTAAATGATTAATGCTTAATCAGAAGCCATCTACACATCTAATATTAGGCCAGGTATGTTTTGTTTTGATTTTTGTCTTCAGGAAACTTAATCCCTTTGGGACCAAGGACAGTTATGCCCTGTGGTACTGAATGGACATAACTGTAACATCGAATGGGGAGATTCAGCTGTCATATGACAGCTGACACCTTCCCTCACTGATCAGGAGCCATGCCGATTGGCAACTAATCATGTGATCACTACCATCGCCGCCGATCATATTGATCACTAGGCAGTGGTGGAAGAAGAGGATACACTCACCTATCCTGACGTTCCTCTGGCGATTGTCGCTCCTCCTCCACTGCCCATCACCCAGCCTTGGACTGCCTCTAGTGTCGGGTCCAGCTTGATGATGTCATCAAGCCGGGACCTGGAACTTAGCGGCAGTGCGAGTCTGGATGCCTGGGGGGTGGTTAGAGTTAGGCATTTTGTGGTGGACGAATCAAGTTAGACCCCTTTTACACTTAATCAGTTATAACTTATATCTTTAACTGAGAGCGACTTATTAAGTGTAAAAGGGGCCTTAAAGAGACTCCGTAACAAAAATTGCATCCTGTTTTTTATCATCCTACAAGTTCAAAAAGCTATTATAATGTGTTCTGGCTTACTGCAGCACGTTCTACTATCACCATCTCTGTAATAAATCAACTTGTCTCTCTCTTGTCAGACTTGTCAGCCTGTGTCTGGAAGGCTGCCAAGTTCTTCAGTGTTGTGGTTCTGCTATGAACTCCCCTTTCCAGGCCCCTGTATGCACACTGCCTGTGTGTTATTTAGGATTAGAGAAGCTTCTCTCTTCTCTCTTATCTTTTACAAGCTGGATAAATCGTCCTCTGAGCTGGCTGGGCTTTCACATACTGAAGAATTACAGACAAGGGCAAAGCTGTTTGCAGGAAGAAACAAGCAGCCTGAAACTTCAGTGCATGAGAACAGGGGGAAAGAAACACACAAATAATAATCTCTTGAGATTCAAAAGGAAGGCTGTATACAGCCTGCTTGTGTATGAATATATTTTGTATGTGTGGACATACTGTACATCAACCTACTTCCTGTTTTGGTGGCCATTTTGTTTGTTTATAAACAAACTTTTTAAAACTGTTTTTAACCACTTTTAATGCGGCGAGGAGCGGCGAAATTGTGTCAGAGGGTAATAGGAGATGTCCCCTAACGCACTGGTATGTTTACTTTTGTGCAATTTTAACAATACAGATTCTCTTTAAGGGTTAGTGCCCTTTTACACTTAATCAGTTGCTCTCACTTAAAACTGAAATAAAACTGATTTTCAAAGTAATGCCCATGTTTTCCTATGGCTCAGTTGAACACTATATGCGTTTTAACTGAAAGCTTTTTCACAATGCATTGCTATGGAAAGAACGCATACCAACACGTACTAACACATACTAACGCATACCTACACATGAAGTGTAAAAGGACCCTTAGGCATTGGTAGGGGGAGAACTCGTGTGGGAGTAGGTTAAAGTTAGGCTGAAATATCAGCAAATTTTGATGATTAGTATTTATATTAGTGTCAGCATCTTTCACAGCACTGTACAGTGTATATAGGCCTCAATTCACTAAGATCATCCTGGAGATAATAAGGCAAGAGAAAACTTGCCAAGGCACAGTGAGAGAGTTATCTTATCTCTTCATTCCTTAAGTTACCTCCTCTGTAGTTAACTTACCTCCTCTGTAGTTATTTTTACATGCAGTTAATTAACAGCCCGTCTTTAACTTTAGAATTCTGGAGTTATTTTAAGGATTGAAGAGTTAACTTTAGGTTTGCCTGAAGTAAAATGTTCCTGAATACTATATGCCTTATCACCATGGTGATAAATCTAGAAATGTTATTAAAGACAGGAGATAAGCTTAGTGAATTGAGGCCATTGTCTTGTCACGTAACTGTCCCTCAGAGGGACGCACAATCTGAACCCTACTATGGCCATATGTCCAACATAGTCTAGGACCAATTTAGAGGGAAGACAATTCACTTATCTGTATGTTTTTGGGAAGTGGGGGGAAACCGGAGTGCCCGGAGGAAACACACGTAGACACAAGGAGAACATATGTTGAATGCATTCTTCAGATGGTCCTTAAACAGTTGTGTAGTTTATTTTTTCAGCAGTAATGCTAACGTGCTTTGACTAGTGACACAGAAAAAAAAGGACAACCCTTCAGGTAATGCAAGCCATGCTAATTGCGCAATGCGCACAACCTTGTCAGCATAAGTAATGGTAAAATTGCTGTGTGCTCTCTATGCCCGGCAACTGTACTAAGGTTTTGTGCATATGCCCTAAGGTATCCACAATCATTACTGCTTCTAGCATAATAAAATCCCTGGTAATAATAGTGCCAGCTTGTTTAGATCCATATGTAATGCATAGAGCAGGATCATCTACCAGGCAACCTGGGCAGATGTTTGGGGCCTATTGGGTGTCAAGGGGCCCATCTGCAAGCTACTCTGACCTTTCTCTGTTTCAGTTTACCAAAAGAACCACAAGGGGTCACCAAAATCTGCTACCTTGCCTAGGGCCCCATTACTTCTTAATCCATCTCTGGTAATGCATGGTTCACTGCAAGAGCATTCTGCTTAGACAACTCAAAGGACAGCTTGTCCCTCTCCTTTCATTCCAAAGCCTAAGTTTTTTGTTACATTTTGCCTCTCCTGTACTTGGCCTGTATGCCCTTGACACAGATCTGTCCCCTAAGTGATGTAAGGATGGCATTATATGGCAGCTGTTATGACTGATACCTTGAAAGCTTGTTGTGTTTTGGAGTTTGATCATCTATCAGTAGGACTCTGATATCTCATAGTGCCATCGCTCTTCAGCCTGCTCAAGCAAGTCACACACATCCATAATTAGATTCATCTCTATTTGCTGAGAAAACAGACGTGTCCAGCTGAGAATCCCCCACAGTAAAATCAGAAGCGTTGCTTCAAATGAGTGAGTGAAATAATAACTTTAATATCATTTAATGGCACCAGCGGGCCTCCATCAGACACCTGATTTGTATGCTTTAGCGTCAACAAGCTCTGATTGGTATTCTAAAACTACATAAATGCTCCAAGCCATCATCACCTAACTTAGAATAACTGCCTCCCCAGAGTTATCTCTCATAATAAGCTATTTCCTTCCTTTAGAACTCAATGAACACGAATTTACAGAGGCACTCTATGCACTGAATGACCTCTGCAGACCCCCAAGATAATGCACAGCTTCCAATGGAAGAGAAAATGTTTTCAATTTAGCAGTGACTGTGTAGAATGTAATATCCACCTGCACATTCGCAGAGGCCAGCACTGGTTTGCATTCTCCATGTGTGTTTATCATTTATATATTGGCAGGTGCACAGGGGCACACTCACACACCAACACTAGTACTGACTAGTGCAGCACAGCCCTGAATTGCTCAGCACTCTCTAAGGCCTGCTACGCACATCCAATTACTGGCCATTTTTTATCACTTACATGTAGTATGAGAGATTACCTATGCCAGTGTTTCTCAACATTTACTATTGCTTTTAATTAGCAAAAACACAAATTTGGTGTTGTTTAAATAAGATTTATCATTTTCTAAAGCTCTAAATGTGTCATTATTGGTTAAGTATATCAAGCCCGAGTACCCCCTGCAACTATCAGAAGTACCCCCTGGGGTACGCGTACCACACGTTGAGAACCTAGGACCTATGCAATATGTTCATAGTATTCACACTATCTTGGCCCTCATACTATATAGAGGTGGTAAAATTGGCCAGTCAAAATTGGATGTGTACACTGGTTATATGTACAGAGGCGCCAATACAAAAGTAAAATAATCTAAAAGCCGTTTGAAAAGGGTGGACTTACCTTCCTAATTAGTAGACACAAACCTGTTGATTTTGGTCAACAATTCTCTTTATTTAAATACTCCATTTAAATACAGTAAATAAAGAGAATTGTTGCCAAAAATATAGGCCCTGCCAGTGAAGCCTTATACAGGACAGTAGTGGATACTAAATGACAGTAGTGGTGGTGAAGAATTATTGGGTTATCTCTAGTCGGTGCACTACTAGGACCAGCACACCTGTCCCTAACAGCTAATGTTTGCACTGGACACACAGAACAGCAATATAACAATAGCAAGAAAAGGGCTTTTTGGTTATCTAGTCGGTGAACTACTGTAGCAGCACTGCACACCTGTCTCCAACAGCTAAGTGCACTGGAGAGTGGACACACAGAACAGCAATCTACACTAAGAAGAAGAAAAACACACACACACAGCCTTTACAGGGGCAATTGGGATATATAATAGTACTTATATAATATATAATAATACTTAACAGCAAGAAACTGCACTGAACACACAGAACACACAGCTCGTGGACGATTGGGCTATATAGTAGTACTGTAGCAGAAAGAAACTGCACAGAACACACAGAACACAGCAAGCTATCTAATGCTATACCTCTCAGCAGCACAGCTCTCCCTAATCTGCTTAGCACAGAAGCCAAATGGAGACTGTAAAATCGCTGCCTTGCTGGCATCTCTTTTTTTTGGGGAGGGGGGGGGAGGTCCAAGAGAAAGGGATACTTGATTGGCTGGCATGTGTCTGCTGACTCTGGGGTGATGAATCAATTTTTGTCTCCATGCGTATCTATGGGGGGCAGAACAAACTCACCATCTGTTCGCCGGGCGAACAATTCGGGCCAACGCTATCTACAACCCTCTACTTGCAGAACATAGTGGCGAGAAATGGTGGTGAGCAATGCAGAGTACTGAACAATTCAGCATTAGCCTGTTGTTAATTTTTGCACGATACACACAATGTGTATGTTGCTTGTATAATGCAGCACTTTATGCAGATACAGTAGGTACTATAGGAGTACTAGAAAAGCAATCTTGGCTCTCATTCAATTCACTTTTTCTCCTAAGTTTTCTTCTAGGTGATATTTTCATACCTCCTCAATACAATACTTTTTAAGGTGACCAGCAAGCAAAAAAAAAATTCAGTATAATTTTGACAGTACTTTTTCAAATACTTGTTGGTACTTTTTCCATTGCAGAGCTTCCTTGCAGATTGTGCTGTGCATTGCATTGCTGAATCAGCAACTCATGACTATAGACAAGACCTAATTTTCTGGGGGAAATGCTGGCTGATTATGCAGGGAAGAGCTGGATATTTTGTTTAGGAGGAAATGCTGGCTAACATTTTATTGGCTAAATGCTGGCTAGTTTTACAGGTATGCCCAGTATCGGGCCTGGAAATTTCTGATGGCGGCCCCGGGGAAACATACAACAACAACAAAAAGACCTGACAAATGTTCTGCATATTCCCCATGTTTCCCCTGAGCCAAAATAAGGGGGGTGGGGGAATTGAATACAGATCCACTTTAACCTGGTACCTAAGAAGCCCTGGTTTTCTGGATTTTGTAAAACTAGCACATAGCTGAGCCCAGTACCAAATATTCAACAACTGAAAAGGAAAGTAAATAAAGTTTAGTTTTGGATGAAAAATTAGAAAGGAAATAAGTGACCATACCAGTCTGGCTCGCAATACACCATGTTGTTCTCAGTATGCCGGAGCCGTAACTATGTTACAACTGTTTTATTGGAACCAATTTCTGCTCCTGTTGAAACACCGGAGATTCAATTTATTCAGCCACATGTATTCTCTAGCTGGAGAAGGTTTGAATTAATTTCCAAGAAGATTCTTGGTTCCTATTAAAACTATCTTGAGCTGAAATTTATCAGTAGTAATTATTAGGGTAGAGAATCCAATTAGAGTTGCTGAACGCACTGTTTCAGCATTTGATAGGACACATATATTTAGCCGAGCGAGTGCGTATGTTAGGAGTTTCGGAGGACAGCCGATCTGTTTTTAACCTGCCCTCTTGCTTTCCAAACAGACAGCTTTGCCACTTTGCAATTTAAATATTAGGAGGCTTATTAAACTGTTATGTCATGTGGAAATTCATAAACTGCTCTCACTGTGTAAATCACGGGAAAGTCACAGCAGAGGAAGCATATGTAGCAGTTTTATTTTCTGTTACTGGGACTGTTTATTTTTTTAATCTCATGCCGAATGCAACAAGATGGTATTTTAGGACAATGCAGATTTTTTACGTTTTGCTGCTTCGGCACCAAAAGGTTCAACATTCATAAGTATCAATATTAGAGATGATCAGCAACGTGCTCATTTTCCAACTTGCAAATATGGTGCAGTAAATAATTCGACCAATCATTTGCATCTGCATTTGATTAGCCAGTTTCCAAGATGCATGCAATCTACATTGGGTTTGCATGAAAGACGGAAAACTTAGAATCTTCTTGATTATCTTTAATGAATGTCAGTTCTTAAAGTGGATCCGAGATGAACTTTTACTCATTGCATAATTGTGTTCCTTACATATAGTTTATAGTGCATTCCTCAAACCAAATACTTTTTTTTGTTTTGTTTTGTTTAAATACTTTTAATTCCCTATAATCTAAACAAACCTCACCCAAAGCTTCTCCAAAAACGCCAATGCACTCAGACCCATGTAGCAAGGGCTTACGGGAGCTCATTCTGGGCAAGAGGAGGAGGAGGTTACTAGCCACTAGCCAGAGATTTCAGGGGTAGAGGGGAGGAGTGAATTTTTCACAGGCTGAGGGGTGGAGATGCAGTTGCAGATTACCTGTGTAATGATGACAAACAGAACATGGCTGCTCTCATTGTATCACAGGAATAAATCATCATAAACTGTTGAAGCTGTATGCAGACAGATTTGCTGTGGAAACTATGTAAACTTAAGATAAGATATATAGACAAGTTACTTGTTATAGTTAGTTTTTCATCTCAGATCCGCTTTAAGTTTCAGGCTACTGGCTTTGAGACTCTGCTCTTTCTTAAAGTAAACCTGAAGTGAGGAACTTACTTTAAAGAGAACCAGAGACGAAGCACCCTCATGTATTTTACCTTATATATCAATGGGAAAATGACTGTAAACACCTACTCTGCTCTTTGTTTCATTCTTCACTGGTTCGTCTGCCTGTTATCAGCTCTGATAAGAATCCCCGACTGAGCATTCAGTCTAGCTTTGCCCTGAAATGATTATAGCTGAGTCAGTCTTCTGTGGTGTCTATTCAAGCCCAAGCTGGTTGTGATTTCCTGCTATGAGGATACATAACAATACATAGCAGGAAAGCAGAGACACAAGGGGAAGGCTTGGGCTTGAAAAGACATCGCAAAAGACTAACTCAGCTATAATCATTCCAGGGCAAAGCTAGACTGAATGCTCAGTCGGGCATTCTTATCAGAGCTGTTAACAGGCAAACTAACCAGTGAAGAATGAAACAAAGAGCAGAGTAGGTGTTTACTGTCATTTTCCCATTGATAAAATACATGAGGGTGCTTCGTCTCTGGTTCTTTTTAAGTAAGATACTGTTACATACCTAAGTAGAGGAAAGGCTCTAGATACCAAAGAGCCTTCCTTGTCCTTGGGTTGTCCTGTCATTCTTGCACGGTCCTCCACTGAAGTTAATTGACCAGCTAGGTCAGGGCTGTGCTCATACTTGACTCTGTTAAGTTCCTAAGAGCTGCTCCATGTTCTGTACACACGCTGGTGCTACTTCGAAAGTCAACTGTAGCAGGGAAAGAAAGGGGCAGTGCTGTGAGCTGCAGGATACCTCCAGATATTCTGGTCTCTCAACTTATGCCTGTCCCCAGACATTGCACTGGCCCTGGTCTGAGGGGAGATTCTAGGCAGCTGTAATTCTACCTCCTCCCCCCCCCCCCCCCAATTTGCCTATGTACTCTACATTATATCAAAGTGTCATGTCTTCAGTGTTTTCTCATGAAAAGACATAATAAAATATTTACATAAACGTGGGAATTGTACTCACTTTTGTGAGATACTCTAGATACAATTGTGTATCTCATCAGCCTATTTTCACTTTATGGTTACTTTGACAACGCTTGCCTACACTTAAGAAAAATGCCACTTCTGTATAAACCCAATCAACATTTGACCACACATTGAACTCAACAGACAATAAACATGAATCATGTTCTCTGAACAATCAGCAAAATAACAATGACCCCATTAGTAGTACAAACTTTTCCTTGAAAAACATGCTAGTCAAGGCTTTTGAGTGATATTCATGCGCTGGTAACTTATGCCTGCTCCACAGGAAAAGGGAAGTCCCAGAGCTCAACTGTGTATAGTAATTTCAGTACCAGGGAGTCGACCAGTCAGCACCTGGATCCATCAAGGTGCAAATCCATTAGACCAGCACAGAAAGGAAGACTGGGTCTCCACCTGGATTAGTGCAGTGATAGCAAAGTGATTTTTATTCCATAGCAGCAAAAAGCACACTACGTTTCGGCACTAGGCCTTCCTAGTGCCGAAACGTTGTGTGCTTTTTGCTGCTATGGAATAAAAATCACTTTGCTATAACTGCACTAATCCAGGTGGAGACCCAGTCTTCCTTTCTGTGCTGAACTTATGCCTGCACCACTAGCATAAAGCATAGGCAGCCTATTGGGCCAAAGTACGGGGATCACATCCTATAAAGCACACAAACGCACAGAAAGACGCATGTGCGGAAAAAAACTCACAAAAACGCGAATGCAATGAAAACGCATGCTAAATGCACTGAAAATGCACAAACGCATATGCAGCAAAACGCTAACTTCCACGCATTGCCTTTGCCTAGTGTGTTCCCACCCTCAAGGACGGCTCCATTATTTTGCCGAAGAGTATTAAACCGTGTTAGTTATTAGCAGACATTTCTGAATCAGGACGCTGATATTTACCGGCTCGCTCAAAAGATTAAAAGATAAATGTTCAGCCTAATATCTTCTTCAGACTCCCATCCTGAATAAGATATAAAGAAAGTTTTCTTCTTTAATCTTTTGAGCGAGGCAGTAATGGTATCATCCCGATTCTAAACTTTCTGCAGTTCATTTGTAGAATATTCACTGGAAAAAAAAAATCAGAATCTGTTATGCACGACTTGAAGTAAACCAGAGATACCAGATTATTAAAAAGCTTTCTGTAAACGGAAAGCAGAACATATGGTTTTCTCTTTGGCACACCAAAACTTCTTATTTACAGTAAGCTAAAATAGCAAGAGAAGCGCCTTGCGTTGGAAGCATTGGCAGAACATTAGGAGGCATCTAAGGTACCCGGAATGCTTTGTGGAGACTGAATTACTTCCTTTGTGCTCTTCTATTATTATTATTATTATTATTTATTGTATTTATAAGGCGCCAACATATTACGCAGCGCTGCACAATAGATAAATGGGTTAACATACAGGTAGAACATACGGAAACTTACAACAAAACAAGATCATGCAAATGATTTGATAACAATACAGTGCCATAGGTCAAAATAGAGACTGTTCGAGTCTACAAGAGGGGTGGTTGTGAGTAAGATTGCATAATCAAGCTGCAAACACTAGGGAGGAGGGCCCTGCCAGAGGCTTACAATCTAAAGGGTGGGGGTGGAGACAATAGGTGCGTCTTTTGAGAGGGGGTCTAACAGAACATATTATGATGCTGGTGTAGGGGGGTATGCGAGCGTGAAGAGGTGAGTCTTGAGAGCTTGTTTGAAGGTATTAAAGGTGGGGGCGAGTCTGACGGCTGGTGGGAGAGAGTTCCAGAGAGTAGGTGCAGCTCTGGTGAAGTCCTGCAATCGTGCGTGTGACTGAGTTATGCGTGGTGCGACTAGGCGCAGGTCATTGGAGGATCGGAGGGGGCGGGCTGGTATGTGCCTGTGGACCAGATCAGAGATGTAGGTCGGGCAGCAGGGGCGTAGCAATAGGGGTAGCAGAGGTAGCGACCGCATCGGGGCCCTTGGGCCAGAGAGCCCCGAAGGGCCCTCCCTCAACTACACTATTGGCTCTCTATTGGTCCTGTGCTCATAATAGTCCCTTTTATAGATACTTTGAATAGTGGTAATCATTAACAAACTGTTCCCCATCCCCTTCTTGCACCTCAGACACTGTAGTTGCTATTGGCAGGTTTTGGTGCGCCGTATCAATTGCTATGTATAGAGTGCTTGGGGGGCCCCAATGTAAAACTTGCATCGGGGCCCACAGCTCCTTAGCTATGCCACTGTCGGGCAGGTCTTGTGCACTGATTTGTAGGCCAAGCACAGGATTTTGAAATTGATCCTAAAGCTGATGGGGAGCCAGTGTAGTGCTTTACAGAGCGGAGTTGTAGAGGCGCTGCGGTGAGAAGAATGTATCAGTCTGGCTGCCGCATTCATTACCAATTTAAGTGGGTCAGTACGGTTAGAGGGGAGGCCAGATAAAAGAGAATTGCAGTAGTCTAGGCGGGAGATGACAAGGGCATGGATAAGGAGTTTAGTGGTGTCAGGGGACAGGTAGGAGCGGATCTTGGAGATGTTGCGGAGGTGGAAGTTGCAGGATCTGGCAATACCTTGGATGTGGGCTGTAAAGGAAAGTTCGGAGTCCAGAGTAACGCCTAGACAGCGGGCTTGGGAGGTAGGGTGGATAGTAGTATTTTCAATAGTGGCGTGCAGATCTGGGAGGAGTGCAGCTGTGCGGGGTGGGAATATTAGAAGCTCAGTCTTGTCCAAATTAAGCTTCAGGTACCTGGCAGCCATCCAGGAGGAAATGGATGTGAGGCAGGCAGAGACTTTTTCCATGGTAGAGGAGGAGAGATCTGGGGTGTGGAGATATATCTAGGTGTCGTCGGCATACAGGTGATAATTGAAACCCATGGAGGAGATGATTTTGCCAATTGAGGCAGTATAGAGTGAGAACAGTAGTGGTCCTAGGACGGAACCTTGAGGAACACTAACTGAGAGGGGTGTAGGAGTGGATGAGGAGCCATTGAAAAATACTGTGAAAGAGCGGTTGGAGAGGTAGGAGGAGATCCAGACTAAGGCTAGGTCCTGAACGCCCATTAGCTGCAGGGAGTGGAGGAGGAGGGAGTGGTCGACAGTGTCAAATACCGAGGAGAGGTCCAGGAGGAGCAGGATGGAGTATTTACCTTCGGCTTTGGCAAGGGCAAGGTCGTTTACCACTTTGGTGAGGGCTGTTTCTGTAGAATGGGCTGTGCGAAAACCAGACTGCAGGGAATCGAGAAGGGAGTTGGAGTTAAGGAAGTTGGTCAGGCGTTGGTGGGCCAGGTGTTCAAGAATTTTTGAGGCAAAAGGGAGAAGAGAGATTGGGCGGTAGTTGGATGGCAGATCAGGGTCAAGTGAGGATTTCTTTAACAGGGGAAGCACAGTGGCCTGTTTGAATATGGAGGGGAAGATGCCGGTGGAGAAGGAGAGGTTGAACAGATGGGTGAGGACAGGGGCCAGATCAGAAAAATGTGGGCGCAGAGAATCAGATGGGACCGGATCTAGGGGGCAGGAAGTGGCAGGTGAAGTTGCCAGCAGCTGGTTGACTTCCTCCACAGTGACAGGATTGAAGTAGGTAAGGGAGGAGAAAGAGGCAGGAGTCGGATGTGGTGGGGAGGCGGAGGCGATAGAGTGGAGGAGAGAAATATCCCTCAGGATGGTTGTAATTTTGTTAATAAAGTAGTTTGATAGGTCAGTGGCTGAGAGGGTGGAGGTTGGGGGGGGGAGGTGTGGGGTTAAGTAGGGCATTGAAGGTGGCAAAAAGACGACGTGGGTTGGAGGCTTGGGTAGCGATCAAGTGAGTGAAGTATATCTGTTTACTATCAGCTATGTTAGTTTATGAGCTGTCTTCCTTCAGAAACATGTCACATGAGTAACTATTTTTGGTGTCTTTTTCTGCGTCGATAGATGCATCAGATGAAAAAAAAAATATTTCATGAAGTTTCCAGCTTTTAACTGGAAAAGAAGATGGTGGCCTGCATATGTGAAGTACATACCAGCAGCCCAATCGTTGACATGCTTATTGTAAGGGACTTACCTCCGGGATCCAGTGACGTGGGCGTCTCTGCCAATAGCGGGTCACGTCCTGGCACTTCCGCCAGCCATCCTCTGCTGGTGACACACGCACTGGGGATCGCTCTGCGCCAGGGCCGGGCCGAGGCATAGGCTGGAGAGGCTCCAGCTTCAGGGCGCAGTGTAGGAGGGGGCGCAGAATTCATTTAGCTGTCATTCCTAATTGTGTTTGAAGCAGAAAGAAATAAGAAAAGGGGATACATAGCAGTGACTGCAAGCCAGATAACTAGATATTAAGGTGTTGGGGAGGTTGTGGGCCCTGTGGCGCCTCTTAGTCTAATAGCAATCAGTGTGTGATAGCTGGGTTGGCAGGGTTGGAGGGGCGCACTTTGGTGTCTCAGCCTTGGGTGCTGGAGGACCTTGTCCCGGCTCTGCTCTGCGCATACTGGCAGGGGTTTATTTATTAAATATAAATGATGCAGCCCCTGGGTGGGATTGAACCCTGGTCTCCCTCGCATCGGAGGTGATGCCCTTAACCAGTATGCTATAGCTGACACACAGTCAGGATGTTTTGTTGGTCAGTACTGGTTAGTCAGCTGACATGTATTGCCACCTGTGTCAGCTGATCTCTCTGTCAGCTTACACTTAAACAGAATTAATGCCTGCGTGTGATTGGCTGTTGTGTGCATGTGTCCAGCCACTCATTGGATGCTGTCAGTATTTAAACCTTGCTGTGACAGTTGCATGTTGCCGTGATAGCTCTAGCTTGCTGGTTGCTCCGCATACCTGTTCTTGTTATATTGGATTATCTGGATTTCGACCTCTGCTTTTTTACTGGACCTCCCTTGTCTGCTGCCTGAACTGACCTATTGCCTGGATTATCGTTACGACTGTTTGCTACCTGGTTTGACCTTGGATACGTTCTTTGACCTCTTTTCTGCCTAGCCCTCCTGTATGGCAATATCTCTGCTTACCCATGTATGACCCTGGACTGTTGCTGGACTTTGCTTTGGATTCAGCTCCAATACCTTGCACACTAAAGGCCTAGGTGTAACCGAAGTCGGGTAGGTGTTGTCTTCTCACCTCTCATTCAAGCAGGGACGCGCCACATAGGGTGAAGCGTGTGGAGGTAGCTTGGGGCATTGTAGCCGATTCGTGAGTGGATATTCCTACAAGCCTGACACCTATTCCTGACGCTATCATCCAGATGGACAGCAACATTTTTAAACATTCCACGTACTGAGGAGTCTTCCACCTCCAATGAGTCCTTTTTTTTGTAATTTTTTTGCATTCTCTGATTGGTCAAATACTTCTGAGTTGATTCTGCCTTCTCTGATTGGTGCAATCTTCTTATTGCTTTCCTCATATTAGCAATAGTTTCTTGTTATGGTAATATGTTAGCCTTTATTTTGAGCATGCCAGTATGTACTACTATTAAAGGCTTCCCTAATTGTAGAAATTATCCAATTTGCCAATTCATCAATCAAATCCTCATTACCTACCTCTCATTTGCTTCTTACAAGACAAGACACAGCACACTTATATTGTCCTTTTCTCCTGGCGGACTCAAAGTGACAGAGCTGCAGTCACTAAGACATGCTCAAGTCTTGCCCATTCCTCACTAAATAGGTACAGGCTTACTAAACAGGAAGAGCCAAGATTTGAGATTCAAGGGGGCGTGTTGAGAACACGCATGGACAGTGGCATAGATAAGGAGCTATGGGCCCTGGAGCAAGTTTTGCATGGGGCCCCCCTAAGCACTCTATGCATAACAATTGATAGGGCGCACCAAAACCTGCCAAGGACAACCAGAGTGTCAGAGGTGCAGGAAGGGAATGGGGAACAGTTTGTTAATGATTACCACTTTTCGAAGCATCTATAGAAGTGATTATTACCAGCATAGGACCAAATAAAGAGAAAAATACTGTAGTTGAGGGAGGCCCCAAGGGCCCCGATGTGGTTGCAAGTGCAACCTCTGCAACCCCTATTGCTATGCCACTGCGCATGGACAGTCTGTCATTCAGTACTTGTAATCCCATGCAGCCAATGCACCGTGCGCTCCATAGGACACAGAGTGGAAGGAACACATCACCACAGCGAGAAGAGGAGGCTCTCCCCTTCCCAGATGATTATGTGATGGTGTAAGCCGTACCTTTGGGACAGCTTACAATATCACATCCCAATAATAGCTCACGGAGAGCGAATGCATGGGTGCAATGCAATATTTAGTGCATCAGTTGTACTGGCGGATTCATGCACTTTGTAGTATATATATATTTTTAGATGCACTATGTACTTTATATATTTTTATATGAATTGCACAAAGATAAGAAGAAAAGACTGGCACTAGATGTCAACAGTAATGCATGGGTCCGATCAGGGCCGGGCCGAGGCATAGGCTGGAGAGGCTCCAGCCTCAGGGCGCAGTGTAGGAGGGGGCGCACAATTCATTCAGCTGTCATTCCTAAATTGTGTATGAAGCAGAAAGAAATAAGAAAAGGGTATACATGGCAGGGACTGCAAGCCAGATAACTAGTTATTAAGGTGTTGGGGAGGTTGTGGGCCCTGTGGCCCTCTTAGTCTAATAGCAATCAGTGTGTAACAGCTGGGGTGGGATGGATGTAGGGGCGCAGTTTGGTGTCTCGGCCTTGGGTGCTGGAGGACCTTGTCCCTGCTCTGGGTCCGATTCACCGGATTCCGTATTCAATGCATGCACGTGCAGCTCTGAGCAAAGCACTGTGTAGGTAGCAAAAAGAAAATGGGAGGCACTGTGCTTGCAAAAAAGATATACCTTTAATCCTCGGTGGGGAGACACATCGGGGTGAACAGTGGGGGTGAGGGAGGCCTGACAGCTGTTTCGCTTAAAAACAAAGCTTCCTCAGAGGCCAAGGGAAAGAACCTTGGCCTCTGAGGAAGCTTTGTTTTAAGAGAACAGAAGCCATGCACCAGAATGTGGGTGTGGCCATGGGTGTAGCCACATTTACATGAACTTAAAAGTGGTCTAATTAGGCCTGCGCAGAAAATGTTTGGATGAAGTCCCCTCTCCATTAACCTCCTTGCCGGTCTAATTCTCGCCGGCAAGGAGGTAGCGCAACACTTTTTTTTTTTTTTTAAATCATGTAGTGAGCCCAGGGCTCGCTACATGATAGCCGCTGAGCGGCGGCATCCCCCCACCCACTCTGATCGCCTTCGGCGATCAGAGTAAGCAGGAAATACCGTTCAGAACGGGATTTCCTGCAGGGCTTCCCCGGTCGCCATGGCGATGGGGCGGGATGACGTCACCAACGTCATGGACGTCGGGACGTCACAGGGAATCCCGATCCACCCCTCAGTGCTGCCTGGCACTGATTGGCCAGGCTGCGCAGGGGTCTGGGGCAGGGGGGGGGGGCGGCTCGGTGCGGCGGGTAGCATTATGCAAATCGGCCCAGTGGGGCTTGAGAAATCCTCCTGCGCAGGTAACCCCGAGCTGAGCTCGGGATAACCGGCAAGGAGGTTAATACAAAAAACAATTAAATAAATAAATAAACACTAGGGGGAGAAGCCCTAAAGTGAAGATGTTTGCAGAATCTGGCCAGAGGTAAGTAGAGCCTGACACTCCCTGGGGGACATCCGGGGCACCCCGGAATAGAGCCCTGGCACATGCCACTGATCTTTAGGGCTGGCAATGCCCCTTGTGAAGAGTGATGCCATCACAAGCACAATGGCAGCTCCCACGAAGACAATAAGTAGCAGAAATCATGGGTAAGACGTAGTAGTAAAATCATACTGCACCAAGCATGTCTGCTACTTCACGATGCAGCTAGTGTGTCACGTTGCTTGAAATATACATTAAAAGACCATTATCAAAAATAATTGTAACCTTTAAAATAGTAGAAAGAAAAAAGAACGTCACCGCTCAGCTGCACTGTGGTAGAGGGTGCAGGACCATAGGCAGCCGGGCCTATACACTGGAACAATATTCAAAAAAAGGTGGTCCGCAACCAGAGTTCTCTACAAACAGTAATCTCTTTATTAGGGACTTATCCCTACAGCCAAAACAGGTACAAAAGCTGACATGTTTCGGGCATGCGGCCCTTAATCATAGCTTGCAAACACATAGCTCTTGCCTCTCAATTTAAAATGCTCGGAAAGGTGACACACCCTAGTGTGGCAGAGGCCCAACCCCTCCTAGGAGGAGCCAAACACATAAAAGTAGCCGCACTTAAGGTAGTCACCATCGCTTTATAAATGAACAACATTTAAAAGAGATAAAATTTCCAAAAAGTATAAAACCAAGAAGTAAATAAGGAACAATCAAAAAGAAATAGGAGTACATGATGTCAAACAAAATAATTTGGTTCGTTCTGTTATGACAAAATATCCCATGAACCCATTACTAACAGACATAGCCCCCCGCAACATGTAAGCATAACAGGAGTGTGAGTCAAATTTGGTGGATGGCTCAATTCGTAACCAAAGCTAGATCCCATCTTGCGTTGAGTCCTTTCGGGGCTCTAGTCCCCAGACGAAATATCCATAAGGCCTCCCTTCTGCGAATAGCTGCCAGTAGGTCCCCTCCTCTCTTTGGCAAAAACACCCTCTCTATGCCCTGGAAGGAGAAGCCAGACATATCACTACCATGTGTGTTTCTAAAGTGTTTGGCAACATTCGAGATATTCCTGGTGGACCAGGACACCCCCAAATAATGTTCGGAAATTCTAGCCTTTAGGGGTCTGGTGGTGCATCCCACGTACTGTACTGAGCATAAAGTGCATGTAACCATGTAAATGACATTGCTGGTATTGCAATTAATGTAATGTTTTAATGCACATCTATAACCGTTAGATAGAGACTCAACTACCCGTGTTCTGTGGTGCACTACACAGTAATGGCATGAGGGGATACCACACCTATAAGATCCCTTGGTAGTGAGCCAAGTGGGGGGTCTGTCTGTGGAGCAAAATAGGCTCGGAGATAAAGTGCTCCCAAGTGTTGGTGCTCGCCTACTGGCGAATTTAACACCTTCCCGTAGAAAAGGCTGCAGATCGTCATCTGCCTCCAAAATAGGTAAGTATTTACTAATAATACTCTGAACTTCTCGAAGCTCGGAGCTATACGTAGTGACGAAAACAGGCCTCTTTATAGCGCTAGCTTCAGAGGCAGACCCCCGTACTAGTTGGCTCCTCTGGACCGAAAGTGCCCGTTGCTTGCCCCTCTCAATTGTCCATCTAGGGTACCCCCTCTCACTCAAACGCTTTTCAATTAAAGAAAACTCCTGTTGTAAAGTGGAGTCATCCGAGCAATTCCGGCGCGCCCGGATGAACTCTCCCACCGGAATTGCTCGGATGGTGTGCGCCGGATGGCAGCTGTTTGCTCGCAATGTCGAATTCCCAGCGCATTGTTTTCTATATGTCTTAGTTAGCACAGTGTTGGATTGTAAGCAGCCCGTCACTGTCAAATCCAGATAGTCTATGGAAGATTGATGCCATGTATGTGTGAACCGTAAATTGCATTGATTGTCATTAAGGGAAGTCATGAAAGTGTCGACCAGAGTCGGATCCCCCCTTCAAACAACCAAAATGTCGTCAATAAATCTACCGTACCACGCAATGCAGTCCCGTAAGCGCCCCCCACCCCCAAAGATGTGGAATTCCTCCCACCACCCCATGTAAAGGTTGGCCAGGGATGGTGAGAATTTGGCACCCATCGATGCCCCACACCTCTGGAGGTAGAAGGCGCCATCGAACATAAAATAATTGCGGGTAAGGAGATAATCCACAGCAGCGCAGATAAATACCCGAAGGTCCACGGAATATTGTGAATATCTTTCTAGATGGTATTGGAGGGCTGTCAAGGCCAGGTGGTGGGGTATACACGAATATAGGGCTCTCACATCGATAGTTAACCAGCTATAATTGTCTCCCCACCCAACTCCCTCTAAACTTGCCAACAAGTGTTTAGTATCTTTGAGATACCCTGGTAATCGTCGGACCAAAGGTTGAAGCATGGAGTCGACCCAATCACTCAGGCGCTCCCCGAGAGACCCAATGCCAGCTACAATGGGTCTACCTTCCGGAGGAGCGCCTGGCTTGTGTATTTTGGGAAGATGGTGGAACACAGGTATAGTAGGATGTGACACTTTCAAGTAATTCGCTAAGCTGTGCTCCAGCACTCCCAAACTCTCCCCATAACTAATAAGATTCAATAATTGTTTATGATATTCCTGTGTGGGGTTTCCCGGCAATCGGGTGTAAGTGGTTGCGTCCTCAACCTGCCTCAGAGCCTCCTCCCTATAGACCGATCTGTCAAGGACAACCACCGCTCCCCCCTTATCGGCATTCCGAATAATAATGTCCTTGTTGTCTTCCAAACTCCTAATGGCCATGTATTCGGCCCTTGTGAGATTGGTTTTATGTTGTGTACGGCGGGTACCAGAGAGTCTGGTCAATTCCTGTTCCACTAAATCTTGAAAAACTTCAACTGGGGTGGTTCTAGCTGTCAGGGGATAAAAATCAGGATTTCTGATTCTAACGGGCTGCACATCTTCTGTCGAGACTAGACCCCCACTATCGGACGCCAAAAAATCGAGCGTCCATTTGGCACAGGTATCCTGAAAGTTCTCAATATCAGGTATGTCTGTACTCTCCTGACTATCAGGCTGATTCGCTTCCCCATTGGGACCGAAGTGTTTTCGTAAAAGTAAGGACCTAATAAATTTATTGACATCTAGAAGTGTGTTAAAAACATCAAAATGATGTGTAGGGGAAAAAGACAAACCCTTGGACAATAGAGATAATTCCGATTCTGTGAGTGTGTAGCTAGACAAATTGACAACATTAACAAGATTATGGGGTGCATGATTACCTTTAGCTTTATGTTTCACTCCTGCCCTTCTCGTTTTTCTCCTACGTGGTGTTTCTTGTAATATCTCTTGTATCTGCTGTGGTTGGGGGGCCTGTTGTGGGCGTTTTTTGAAGGATGACTTTGTTCAAATCGACTCTTACCTGGGTTAACGGAGGATGTGGTTGGTAGAGGGGTGGAACTTAAATGCCTAGTATCTTGTGGACTAACTGATGTTTCCCTATGTGGATTCTGATTGTGTGCAAAGCTAACCTTCCTTCTATTTCTAGAACGAGAGCGACGTGTGGGCATACCAGGAGACCTCGGTGGAGCTTCCCATTTACCCCATTCATAAACCAAGTTATGTTTATAGTCATTGGTATCTCGTAGGTATTTTACCCTTTTATTCTCTGTGATAATAGTTTCCAACTTAGAAATATTTTCACGTAATTTTTCATTCAGCTCATCATATTGTTGTAGTGTATCATATTTGGTCAGGTTTACAGTTAATTCAGAAATGTTTAATCTAATATCCACAAGTTTATTCTCCTCATACTTGATGATGAGTTTCATCAAGCTGAGTGAGCAATCAGTCAATATTGCATTCCATTCAATCATAAACTCATCGCAATATGCAGTGGTAGGAATCTTTTTAATGCGTAAACCGCGTGGAATTATTTTCTCCGCCACATATTGCTTAAGAGTAGATAAGTCCCACCAAACTCTAAGTTCCTTGCTCATCAGGTCCTCAAGCTGCAGAAAACAAGTCCTAAGACCCACATCTGGGTGTGTATCACTAATGTCCGCCTTTTTAGAGAAAACCGCAGCAAATTTGTTATAGCGGTCTGAATCGGAATTTAGATCTCGTATAGGAATAATATGATCTTCATGAGAAGGTGGACAACAGTCTATCATGTCCTTAATAGCAGTTTCCAAAGGGTTAAGATTATGTATATCCACGTTGGTGCTAGTGAGATCCCCATATGTAACCAAATCGTTGGACACAGGAGTTTCAACCAAAATTTGTTCATTATTTGTAGTCACCCCTATATGGTTGTCAAGGGAAGGACCTAAACCACCAATTTCAAAAGCTGGAGCTCGTGCAGTCAAATCAGTAGCAGTGATGGGAAAGTGGAGAGACAATCTTTTTACCTGCTTGGATGCCTTGATGCCTCGATCCACATCTTCCAGCAGGCTCTGTACAAGATCCCTACAGTATGGACGTGCACTGCCCTTGGCAAGAGTGATGCCGGCTGTAGGGAGATCTGAGCCCCGAGTCTCAAGGTGGCCGAGATGTTGCTTCCGGCGTGCTCCGAGATCTCTCTGTTCACGCGGCGTCTCAGCTGTGTGTTGGTCAGCGAGAGCCCGTCGGAGGTCACGTGCTGTCTTTTCCGGAAGTGCCTGCCGCGTCACCTCCGCTCCCCCTCCGAGACTCGCTGTTGGCTCCGTACGACCCATTGATGCCTTCCAGGGAGCAGCACTCTGCGTAGGGCCCGCGAGAGTCTGCAGGTGTCCGGCTCCAACAGACACCAATGCAGGACGGCTCCCTTCTCCACCTCCAAGGCCCGGACACTTCACAGACTGGGTGAGTGATAGTGGAGGGATTTTGCTGGTGGTGGCTGCCTGGCTGCGGGTGATGTATCTATACATGTCTGCATTACCTCCTGATGGGATATTGTAAACGTTGTTCCTCGAGTAACGTTGTTCCTTTGAAGCCATGGTGATATGGTACACCTCTTGCTGTAGGGTGAATTGTAAAGTCCCATAGAACGTGCAGGAGCTGGTGATAAGCAAGTAGTAGTAGAAAGAAAAAAGAACGTCACCGCTCAGCTGCACTGTGGTAGAGGGTGCAGGACCATAGGCAGCCGGGCCTATACACTGGAACAATATTCAAAAAAAGGTGGTCCGCATCCAGAGTTCTCTACAAACAGTAATCTCTTTATTAGGGACTTATCCCTACAGCCAAAACAGGTACAAAAGCTGACATGTTTCGGGCATGCGGCCCTTAATCATAGCTTGCAAACACATAGCTCTTGCCTCTCAATTTAAAATGCTCGGAAAGGTGACACACCCTAGTGTGGCAGAGGCCCAACCCCTCCTAGGAGGAGCCAAACACATAAAAGTAGCCGCACTTAAGGTAGTCACCATCGCTTTAAAATACATGTAAACACATACAAATTAGAAGTATGGTTCTTCCAGAATACGATGAGCCATAAATTACTTTTCTCCTATGTTGCTGTCACTACAATGGGTAGTAGAAATCTGACAGATAAGACAAGTTTTGGGCTAGTCCATGTGCTCATGGGGGATTTTTATTATTTTGTTTATTTTTTTACAAAAGCAATCCACTTGAGGGGATCTGTACAAAAGATGCCGCTGGCCCTTATCTATAGTTTTGCACACAATTTTGGCAGTTGGAGCAACTGCCATTTCCTAAGTGCCCTTGAAATAAAGAAAACCCTGAGAATTCCTCATGAGTGGATGGGCCAGTCCCAAACCTGTCTGTTCTGTCAGATTTCTACTGCCTACTGTAAGTGACAGCAACATGGGAGAATAGTAATTTAACGCTCATTTTAGTCTGGAAGAATTGGACTTCTTAGTTTGTTTTTACGCGTATGTTACATTTTTGTGGTAGTTGTCCTTTAAGTAAAGGTTTGCTTTAACTTAGTTTTAGTTTTGCATTCAAGTGGCCATGTTATTTAGTCACTATGCATGTCGAGGGGGGAATGACTGATCAGCTGAATAAAATAATGATTGGGGAGAACTGATTGATGTTCTCTATACTGCACATTGATTAAAACTAATTTATAATTAAATTCAATTAAAACCAATGTAAAGCAACCTCTTTCCCATAGTTTTGTACTGTTCAACCCAGTGCTGTCATTCTTACTTGTTGCTAATTCAAGCTAGATTGTCAAAGTGTGAGCTCTATTTTTTTATGTCTTATTCTGGTAAGTTGACAGCCAGCTACCCACAAAATTGATCTTAAATTGGTCTAAAAGCAGACGTGTTCAGTGCATCGTACTTGTCATAATACCATCGCTATTATGAAATGTCTGACTTTCATCCAGTGTTAGTAAATATAGTACAGATTGGGACTTTGCATTCTGAAACTACACCAGACACAACAGAATGGACGAATCAGGGCCCTGGTTCAAATCTGGGCCATGACACTATCTGCATGTAGTCTTTTTGCTCTCCCTGTGTTTGGATGGGTTTGATGACATAAGGAATATATCACAAAGTCTGACACTGGTAGGGAATAGATTGTGAGCTCCTTTATCTGTCTAGAGACAGTTAGTGACATGACTATGAACAATATATAAAAGCACTGCAGAAAATGTATGCATTATAGAAATATGCAATAAAATGAATTTCTGGCTGGATCTCACACTTAACACAGGATCCGTTGACCTGTCTGTTTCTCCGTTATGATCTTTTCCATGAAATAGACTGGTTTTAGCTGTTGTGTGAACCCAACCAAAGTTTGCATTGAGCAGGTCATTACTTATCATGGAGTACACAGGATGGGACAGTAAACCAAGAGAGAAACACAATGGAAATCTTAGCTCTGTTTCACCAAGTCAGTAAAAGGATTTTTCCGTAATCGTGAGTAAATGACAGAGATGCCAGTTGCACATGTCTGCAGATATATGAGAGCCATGGGGCCCTCATCACAGGTGCTCTTATCCACCGTCCACTGGGAACACGAAGGGCCTGTTTCCACTGCATGCGATGACTCCTTGCGTTTCCCTGCATGTGAGGTCAGATACGGAAACACACCATATTGAAATCAATAGGCTGCCATCTAATTGCCGTGCAGGGAAAACATTGGAGAACATGCAGCAAAACACCCAAAAAACTGAATGGTTCGGCTAGTGGGATTCGGATGTGTTCTCGCATCGCAGCAAGTGCCAACATGCGCCTTGCAAGCTCAGCGGAAATAGGCCCTAAACAATAGGCAGTGCTTATTGTTTAAAAGGAAATAAACATGGTGACTTCCAAATCTCTCTCATTGAATGGTCACTTTATGGTGGGGCTTGGATAAATGGATAAATGGACCATACATGCATTATTGATTCTTGCCGTTTCAGGGCTTCACGCTGTCGGCTACTATTGGCTCTTTTAGCTGATCCTAAAAATATTTTTCTGCTACTGAGCGTGAGCGGAAAAACTTATAGCATTGATTCCCAGTGTTTTGTTGTTGCATCCCATTTTGAGCCCCTAAGGAGACATGAATCCTCGAATGCAGCCAACGCTAGAAGCTACACACAGCGTGTTAGAAAATTCAATTAAATGCAGCTGAACGAAATCGATGCTAAACACGTTGGACTTGATTCACTAAAGCGTGCTAAGTGTTAGCACGCCAGTGAAAAGCCACTTTGCACATGCTTTGCTAACATGCTTTGCACGTGCTAACTAGGGTGCTAAGTAGTTATCATGTGCAAACTACTTAGCACCGTAGTTTGCACTGGAAAACTACTTAGCACACTAGTTTTCACGTGCAAACTACTTAGCACACTAGTTTGCACGTGCAAACTACTTAGCACACTAGTTAGCACGTGCAAATTACTTAGCACCCTAGTTAGCATGTACAAACTACTTAGCACCCTAGTTAGCACATGCAAACTACTTAGCACCATACTTTGCACGTGCTAACTAGGGTGCTAAGTATTTTGCACGTGCTAACTAGTGTGCTAAGTAGTTTGCACGTGCTAACTAAGGTGCTAAGTAGTTTGCACATGCTAACTAGGGTGCTAAGTAGTTTGCCATTTCAAACTACTTAGCACCCTAGTTTGCACGTGAAAAGCTTTTAGACGTGATAACTGAGTTATCACACTTTTGTGAATCAAGCCCATTAAGATGAATGCAGCCATTCATCTCAGTGCAGAGTGCAGTGGATCCCGTGGTAAGAGACATGCACAGCTACCGACAGTCACCCATATACACCAACCCTTAAGGGTAAAATGCTTTCACTCCTATAGTTTACAGTAAGATTGACTTATGGTCAGCTGTACTCCCATACTCCGTGTTTGCTGAAGTGCAGTTTGATCATTTACAGTCAGGGAGGAGACATTTTAGAAGCATGCAATTCAAGCAGGGGACAACACCACATGCTATAGCCATCCGTATAAGCAAGAGAAAGAACTTTTTACAATACATGCTGTATGATCTTAAAAAACAGGGCTAAAATCACTAATATGCATAAATTGCCTTATTGATCAAGACTCATTTGTAACCTCTTGAGGACCAGGCCATTTTTTTTACAATTCCATCAGCTTTCTTTTGGAGGTATCTGGTTACTGCTGTGATTTGGGTTATTTTTTTTTATTACTATTAATGAAAAATATCAAATCTGCAAATCTCGCTCCTCACAAGATCACGCCATATGGCGTGATCAAAGAACAAAGTAGCCACTCTGCAGCCGACACTCTCTGTTATAAACATATTGAACTATTTTAAATTATAATGTTGAGGTTCAGGGACCAGATCTGTAAATTGTAAACTTCAGCTGTGAAAAACTGCTGCCATTCTCAATATTAGAGAAAAAAACGCACATAACGCAGAGGCTCTGACATTACACACTTGATACGTATAAAATGCTCTGCTCCACAGCTTTTTCTCTGATTAATGGTTCTGTCAATGAACTCTTATGCAGGCTTTGCCTAAATGTCAAGTGATTTTAAGCACAAAACACAGACAAATTCAGGAGCGGAGTATTCTATCTATGCCTTATGATGCGCATCTTGTCAGCAGGTCTTTTCATTAAAGGGAACGTAAGATGAGAGGGGTGGGAGGGATATGAAAGCTGCCATATTTGTTTCCTTTTAAATAAAACAAGTTGTCTAGCCAGGCCCGGATTTACCTCACAGGAGCCTATAGGCACAGATGTCCCGGCACCTTAGACTTCGCCCTCCTTGAACCTAAAACACCCCCGCCAAACTGTACCACTAGTGTGCTGGCTGGCCCATCTGTCACTTTTCCCTTTACTTCCCTTGCCTGTCATAGATAGCTACAGGTGCTCCTTAGTATTAGGCAGCCAGAAGTACCCTCAATATTAAGTAGTTAGGTAGCTAGAGGAAGTAGCTAGAGGTGCCCCTGACAGTGATGTCGTGAACCTCCGATTTTCGGTTTGCGAACCCCGTTCGCGAACTTCCGCGTAAGGTTCGAATCGCGTAAAAGTTCACGAACCACAATAGACTTCAATGGGGAGGCGAACTTTGAAAAATAGAAAAAATTATGCTGGCCAGAAAAGTGATGGAAAACGTGCTTTCAAACATCTTGCATGTGTATACATCAATCAGGGAGTGTAATTAGAGTACTGCTTCACACTAACACAAAACTCACTGTGTAACACACCGCAAACAGCTGTTTGCGTAGTGACGGCTGTGCTGGACTGGTGCGCAACATGGCCAGAGTGCAGGCCGTGGCAGTTTTCCAGCCCATATGGCCGGGCTGTGGTAGCTCAATGATAGAACAACAGTGACTGTCCAGCTGATCAAATTTGGTCTGTCCACAATGAAGCAACGACCTTATTATCTTCTTGAATGTAGGTAGGCATAGGTAGGAGTCCCAGTATAGGTAGGTAGGCATAGGTAGGAGTCCCAGTATAGGTAGGTAGGCATAGGTAGGTGCCTCAGTAGTTAGATAGGCATAGGTAGGAGACCCAGTATAGCTAGGTAGGCATAGGTAGGTGTCCCAGTAGTTAGCTAGGCATAGGTAGGAGACCCAGCATAGGTAGGTAGGCATAGGTAGGAGTCCCAGTATAGGTAGGTAGGCATAGGTAGGTGCCTCAGTAGTTAGCTAGGCATAGGTAGAAGACCCAGTATAGGTAGGTAGGCATAGGTAGGTGTCCCAGTAGTTAGCTAGGCATAGGTAGGAGACCCAGTATAGGTAGGTAGGCATAGGTAGGAGTCCCAGTATAGGTAGGTAGGCATAGGTAGGTGCCTCAGTAGTTAGCTAGGCATAGGTAGGAGACCCAGTATAGGTAGGTAGGCATAGGTAGGTGTCCCAGTAGTTAGCTAGGCATAGGTAGGAGACCCAGCATAGGTAGGTAGGCATAGGTAGGAGTCCCAGTATAGGTAGGTAGGCATAGGTAGGTGCCTCAGTAGTTAGCTAGGCATAGGTAGAAGACCCAGTATAGGTAGGTAGGCATAGGTAGGTGTCCCAGTAGTTAGCTAGGCATAGGTAGGAGACCCAGTATAGGTAGGTAGGCATAGGTAGGAGTCCCAGTATAGGTAGGTAGGCATAGGTAGGTGCCTCAGTAGTTAGCTAGGCATAGGTAGGAGACCCAGTATAGGTAGGTAGGCATAGGTAGGTGTCCCAGTAGTTAGCTAGGCATAGGTAGGAGACCCAGTATAGGTAGGTAGGCATAGGTAGGTGTCCCAGTAGTTAGCTAGGCATAGGTAGGAGTCCCAGTATAGGTAGGTAGGCATAGGTAAGTCCCCTAGTATAGGTAGGTAGGTAGGTGTCCCCGTATAGGTAAGTAGGTGCCCCAGTAGTTAGGTAGGCATAGGTAGGTGTCCCAGTATAGATAGTTAGGCAGGGCCTGGCTGGCACAGTAATAGCAGTTACCAAGGTCCAGCTGCAGCAGATAGGGCTGTATAATGTCAGTGTCAGTGTCAGTGAGCAACACACACACAAAAAAACACATCAGGAAAACATTAGCTCTCAAAAGAGCTGCTGAGGGGTGCTATTTTAGCAATAACAATCAGCCAGGAGCAAACCAACAGCCTAACTAATCTTTCCCTAGGAGAAAAAATCTGCAGCAGCTCTCCCTAGTCTGTCTATTTGCAGCAGGCACTAGAGATGGGCCGAACGGTTCGCCTGCGAACGGTTCCAGGCGAACTTTGGGGGTTCGCGTTCGCCTGCATCAGGTGAACTTTTGCGGAAGTTCGATTCGCCCCATAATGCTGTATTGAGCAAAGTTTTTACCCTACATTTCACTGTCAGCAGACATGTTATTGTCAAACACACTGCTTGAGAACCCGCCCACCCTCCCTTTAAGCTAGGTCTTTTATACCATTTGACTCAGTTGTCTGCCTACACTAGTTATGGGACAGCTGCTACACACTCTGCTAGGGAGATTTTAATTGGCTCCTCCCTCCTCCCTTCTACCCTTCTACCTATTCCCTCCTCCCTCCTACTGGAGGGAGGAGGGTCTCTTCTGCCAGGAAATTATACTATTTTAAAAACCAGTATACATCATACCATAGCTGGTACATCATACCATAGCTGGGAATACATACATGAGTATACATCATACCATAGCTGGGGATACATACATGAGTATACATCATACCATAGCTGGGAATCAAACCCAGATCTCACTGTTTGGTGGGCACGTCACCCTAAGCACTGTACCACTACAGAAGTAAGTGAAGCTAGCCTAAAATTTAACATTTATGCTCAATGCAATAGAACCATTAGGTTGCTTAAAGGAGAACTGTAGTGAGAGGTATATGGAGGCTGCCATATTGATTTCCTTTTAAGCCATACCAGTTGCCTGGCAGCCCTGCTGATCTATTTGGCTGCAGTAATAATAATAATCCAAACATTTGTATAGTGCTTTTCTCCTGTCGGACTCAAAGCGCTCAAGAGCTGCAAGCCACAGGGACGCGCTCAAGAGGCCACCCTGCAGTGTTAGGGAGTCTTGCCTTCAACTCCTTACTGAATAGGTACTTGACCTAGCCAGGATTCAAACCCTGGTCTCCCATGTCAAAGGCAGAGCCCTTAACCAGTACAGTATCCAGCCACTGTAGTGTGAATCACACCAGAAACAAGCATGCAGCTAATCTTGTCAGATCTTACAAAAATGTCAAACACCAGATCTGTTGCATGCTTGTTCAGGGTCTAGGGCTAAAAGTATTGGAGGCAGAGGATCTGCAGGATAGCCAGGTAACTGGTATTGCTTAAAAGGAAATCAATATGGTAGCCTCCATATACCTTTCACTACAGTTCTCCTTTAAAGGGAACCTTAACTGAGAATGATATGGATGTTTCCTGTAAACAATACCAGTTGCCTGGCAGTCCAGCTGATCTTTGTGACTGCAATAGTGGCTGAATCACACCCTGAAACAAGCATGCAGCTAATCCAGTCTGACTTCAGTCAGAGCACCTGATCTGCATGCTTGTTCAGGGGCTGTGGCTAAAAGTATTAGAGACACAGGATCAGCAGGCGATTCAGGCAACTGGTATTATTTTAAAAGGAAAAATCCATATCCTTCTCCGTTTAGGTTCCCTTTAAGGATTTGTAGCATAAAAGCCAACAGTTACCTGGCTATCCTGCAGATCCTCTGCCTCCAATACTTTTAGCCCTAGACCCTGAACAAGCATGCAGCAGATCTGGTGTTTGACATTTTTGTAAGATCTAACAAGATTAGCTGCATGCTTGTTTCTGGTGTGATTCACACTACAGTGGCTGGATAGTGTACTGGTTAAGGGCTCTGCCTTTGACATGGGAGACCAGGGTTTGAATCCTGGCTAGGTCAAGTACCTATTCAGTAAGGAGTTGAAGGCAAGACTCCCTAACACTGCAGGGTGGCCTCTTGAGCGCGTCCCTGTGGCTTGCAGCTCTTGAGCGCTTTGAGTCCGACAGGAGAAAAGCACTATACAAATGTTTGGATTATTATTATTACTGCAGCCAAATAGATCAGCAGGGCTGCCAGGCAACTGGTATAGCTTAAAAGGAAATCAATATGGCAGCCTCCATATACCTCTCACTACAATTCTCCTTTAAAGGGAAGGTTCAGGGAGGGTGGGTAAAAAATCAAAATCAATTTCCACTTACCTGGGGCTTCCTCCAGCCCGTGGCAGGCAGGAGGTGCCCTCGCCGCCGCTCCGCAGGCTTCCGGTGGTCTTCGGTGGCGCGCCCGACCTGGCCAGGCCGGCTGCCAGGTCGGGCTCTTCTGCGCTCCAAGGCCCGGAACTTCTGCGTCCCACGCCGGCGCGCTGACGTCATCGGACGTCCTCCGGGCTCTACTGCGCAGGCGCAGAACTACTGCGCCTGCGCAGTAGAGCCCGGAGGACGTCCGATGACGTCAGCGCGCTGGCGTGGGACGCAGAAGTTCCGGGCCTTGGAGCGCAGAAGAGCCCGACCTGGCAGCCGGCCTGGCCAGGTCGGGCGCGCCACCGGAGACCACCGGGAGCCTGCGGAGCGGCGGCGAGGGCACCTCCTACCTGCCACGGGCTGGAGGAAGCCCCAGGTAAGTGGAAATTGATTTTGATTTTTTACCCACCCTCCCTGAACCTTCCCTTTAAGCAACCTAATGGTTCTATTGCATTGAGCATAAATGTTAAATTTTAGGCTAGCTTCACTTACTTCTGTAGTGGTACAGTGCTTAGGGTGACGTGCCCACCACACAGTGAGATCTGGGTTCGATTCCCAGCTATGGTATGATGTATACTCATGTATGTATCCCCAGCTATGGTATGATGTATACTCATGTATGTATTCCCAGCTATGGTATGATGTACCAGCTATGGTATGATGTATACTGGTTTTTAAAATAGTATAATTCCCTGGCAGAAGAGACCCTCCTCCCTCCAGTAGGAGGGAGGAGGGAATAGGTAGAAGGGTAGAAGGGTAGAAGGGAGGAGGGAGGAGGCCAATTAAAATTTCCCTAGCAGAGTGTGTAGCAGCTGTCCCATAACTAATTAGTGTAGGTAGGCAAATGGTATAAAGGACCTTGCTTGGAGGAGGAAGGGTGGGTGGGTCCTCCAGCAGTGATGTGTATTTCACTCAATTAGGTGGGGCTCCAGGTATTAGAGCTTTTGAAACATGTTTTCTATCATTTTTCCAGTTGATAGAATTTTTTAAAACTTTGAAAGTTCGCCTCTCCATTGAAGTCTATTGCGGTTCGCGAACTTTTTCGCGAACCGAACCTTTCGCGGAAGTTCGCGAACAGGGTTCGCAAACCTAAAATCGGAGGTTCGGCCCATCTCTAGCAGGCACACGAGTGACTGTCATGGCCAGCGAGCCTGCCTTATATAAGGGGGTGTGGGGCTCCAGGGCTTAGTGTAGCCTGAATGGCTACAATGTGCCTGCTGACTGTGATGCAGAGGGTCAAAGTTGACCCTCATAGTGCATTATGGGGTGAATCCAACTTCCGCAAAAGTTCGCCTGATCCAGGCGAACGCGAACCACCAAAGTTCGCCTGGAACCATTCGCCGGCGAACCGTTCGCTACATCTCTAGCCCCTGACTGAAGGGAGATCTCATCAGTGGAATGCCAAAAGCAGGATGAGTAACCTCTCATTTACACTCTCATCAGAAATCTGCATAAGGAAGGAGGGAGGGAGGCACTCAGAGAGGGGAATGAGCCGCCTTTCCATCATCAGGTGCCTGTAGGAACGTGCCTACAGTGCCCTATGGTAAATCCAGCCCTGTGCCTAGCAATACTGTTGATCTTCTGGAATCAGTAGTGACTGTCAGTGTTGCTTGCGAATTTTCGCCAAAGGCATTTTTGCTTTGAAAATGCTATTTTCATTTTCGAGATTTTTTTCCCGAAAATACACTTACATTTTCAAGTTTTTCATGTAATTATGCTAAAACTTTTTGTGTTTTTGCCTAATGTTTACCAACTTTTGCGGTTAATAAAAAAAAGCCCCCTTACCAGCTAGAACCATCAAATTTGCAGGGTATGTTAAGGAGAAAAGTGGGTACACGAGGAAAGAAACGTTTTCAAAAAGACCTTATAGTTTTGGAGAAAAATCGATTTTAAATAAATGATCTAAAAAAAGTATACACTTAAATGTGGTAAATAACAGATGATGTAGCAACCTAAGGCCTGGTGCACACCAGAGCGGTTCAGTAGCGTTTTTAAAAATGCTTGCGGTTCAAAAAACGCTTGGGTAATGTATTTCAATGGGTTGGTGCAAACCAGAGCGGTTCAGTTTTTCCACAAACGCAAACTCGGGAGCTGCAGCATTTTTGGGATTTCTGAGGCATTTCTGCCTTCAATGTTAAGTATAGAAAAAACGCAAAACGCTTGAGAAAACGCTTCATATAGCGGTTTTAGAAGCGGTTTTTGTGCAGAAGTTGTTTTTCCAGGTCAAAGTGTACTTCCTGTTTATCAGCTTTGCATGAGGGAGTGTAGAGAGGTTTGCTGCAAGATGCCTGATACCTGGTTTAGCACCGAGAACCTGATAATAAAGATCCAGAATAGTCCAGAAATATATGACAAGACATTGCCTGGACATAAAGATCACCAAAGGCTGAATGCCATCTGGAGAAATATAGCAAAATACTTTCTGGGGGACAAATGGGATAATTTGTCACCACAGGCCAAGGAGGCAGAAAGAACGTTTTTTTAATGGATTTTTATGAATTTGATGTGCTTTTAATTCTGTATTCCTGCACTCTGCCTACAATATGTCAACCCCCCTCCCCTAAATGTATAATGTTACAATTAGAAGTCTCATCATTACATGTCTCTCTTCCAGTCTCTCTCTCTATATACATCTCTCATTGTAAACAGCAGGTACATGTGTGTCTATCTATGCACATGTATTATGATTTATGTTGTGATAGTACAGTTAAGAGCATTATAAACAGTACAGACAGATAAATATGTTGAACAAATGTTTATTGTTCACCTAATGACCATTACGTAAGAAAATTACAGTAAATAGCACCCTGCAGTCATTACATTGCTTCATGTTATGGAACAAAATAATCAGCTAGTTTGTCTCTGATTTGAATAGCAGAAATAGGCCCACACAAAGTTGAAGGAGCCACATTTTGAAGTGCACTGGGTCTGATCTCCCCCTCCATGTTCATGCCATCTAGTGTTCTCACATAATTATGTAAAACACACGTGGCCTTCACAACAGTTATCACATACTGTGGTTGCATTTTTAGGGCAGTGTGATAAATGTGCCATTTATTTGCCAGAATGCCAAAAACGCATTCAACCACTTGCCTGGCTTTGGTAAGGTGGTTGTTAAACACCATTTTTTATGAGACATATCCCTTTGTGCATAAGGTCTCATGACATGCTCTGATAGTGCAAAAGCCTCATCAGCCACAAACACACACGGATAATGTGGTTCTTGGGTGTCAGGCCAGGGGCATGGTGGCGGCAAAGTCATTTGCCGAGTTTGCACTTTTAATCCAAATCTAGAAGTAGATTTGCACTTTTAATCCAAAAATAGCAGAATCATGGCAACTTCCATAAGCACCAAGATCAACATAGATAAACTTAAATCAGGATCCTCCACAGCCATTAGCAAAAGTGAAAAATATTTCTTATAATTATAATAGAGACTGCCAGTGTCTGCAGACATTACCAGTCTCACATGCTTCCCATCCACTGCTCCAAGGCAGTTAGGGAAATTATGTCTTTCTCAAAAAAGCTGAATGTTAGCCTCCCACATAGGTACATCTGGAGTTGGCATCAATTCTGGCTGCAGTACTTTCCAGATCAATTTGCAGGTGTCCAAAACCAGGTAACGGATTGTAGATCTTCCCATGAGAAATTAATAAGGAAGTGCAGCATTTGAATGTCCTGTTGCCAGAAATCTAAAAAATAATAGAACATTTTTTATGTTTTTTGTTATTCATAGTTGCTCTCCTGCGGAAAAGATGGAAGTCTGTCCGAGATAGTTACAGAAAGGAGTTGGAGAAACGATATAAGGAATCAAAGAGTGGGTCTGGTAGTTCTCAAAGAACAAAATACAAATACTGTGGCATCCTCGAATTCCTGAGACATCATCATGATTTTGCTTAGTAAGTATGTCGCAAATGTAAACCTATTGCAGTGATCTACAAAGTTGCCAAGTACAAGTCCCATCATGCATTGCAGGAGTCTGACAGCCATAATCATGATTCATAAAGGCTAATGTATTGTAGGACTTTTATTTCTATCACAATTGAAGAGGCAAGTTTTAAAGGGAACCTTAACTGAGAGGGATATGGAAGCTCCCTTTGCAACAATGCCAGTTGCCTGACAGTCCTGTTGATCTGTTTGGCTGCAGTAGTGGCTGAATCACACACCTGAAACAAGCATGCAGCTAATCCATTCGAACACCAGTCAGAACACCTGATCTGCATGGTTGTTTAGGGGCTGTGCCTAAAAGTATTAGAGACACAAGTTCAGCAGGAGAGTCAGGCAACTGGTATTATTTCCAAATGAAACATCCACATTGTTGTCAGTTTATGTTCGCTTTAAGATCACTGGCCTATAGCAGTAGTACCCAAAGTAATTTTTTGTTTTTCCCTAACATAAGAACTGAAGATAGCCTACCAGCTGAGCCTGAGGAAGAAGAAATCGACATTAGCCACAACACGAACAGTGATGTTGAAGGACAAGAACTCAGGGCACAGGATGTTGATACAGCTACACCAGTGACTGTACAACACCAGATCACATACAACACAGCCCACAAACTACAAGGGCACGCACAACTATGAGGTCTAGAGGTGTGAGGGTAGCAGCACAAGGCAGGCGAATAGGAAGAGGTATGATCAGGGCGGAATACGATCAGAAGCTCATTAGTTCTATCGAAAAGGCTGTGGGTCATATGGAGAAGCGAGAGGAGGAGATGAAACAATGAAAAGAGCCATGTACCCAGTATCTCTTAAATTTGGTGTCATTGTTACAAAAAGTGCCAGCTGATAGATAATGGGCAACCAGACATGCCATTTCTGAGACACTAGGCACATTTTTGACAACTGAGACCCATCCATGTGAACATTTGCCAAAATACTTCCCTCAACAACACATGCCTGCCTCTACTCATCACTATACTCCATACCCTCATCGTATGTATGAGCCACCTACTTACCCACCTATGCATATGTCAAACCTCACATATGGTCACCAGCCTCATTACCCTATGCCACCACCTATGCGTTCTGAACAAGGAAATATGTTTCAAACATTATCAATGCCTACTGACACTCCAGTGTACACTGATTTGACAGTTCGCAACCAGCCACTAAGAACTCCTGACTCTACTCCACCTGATTTCAGTCATACTACTCCAATGTCTGATTTTGTCTCCCAACATGAGTAGAAAGTTTATGTTATATTGTTAGACATTTTGTTTTATGCTTACATTTTGATGCTAATTTTGCTTACCTAAATGTTATGAGGAGCCGCTCAGTCGGAGTACTTGATCGACGATAATTTGTATCTTCACGTTAAAGGGCATCTTTCAACTTGTCCAAAAGGGCATCAAAACTGACAATTGTTAAAATGTATATTTTAGTTACTGATGCTGTTTGTTATTTCAACAGTTGTTTATTTTTACATACTGTTTTTTTTGGTTGCAAACAAAGCTAATTAATAAGTATGCTCACAACATGGTTTGGAAAAAAAATAAAAAAATAAACCAAATAGACAGTAAAACGTTACAACAAAGGTTTCATTACTGTCTTTCAAATGTTGTTTGTTGCCTTACAATGTTATATATAAAATGTATGTACCAGGGGAATTTAAGGTAAGGTTATTGTAAAACTGGCATATCTTTACTATGGATATATACTATACTAGTTTCTGGGTACTCATAATTAGCTATAGGCCTTATGCAGTGTATGCCTAACACACCAGGAACAAGCATAAAGGTATTTTTTTTTCTAAAATGCATACACATGATTGCTGAGTGTGTACAGTTTAAAATTATACTATAACAAAGTGTGAAGAAAGGGCCAAAAATGCCTAACATGTTCATACTATAAAATATAACAGTCACATGTAAAACACATGTTGTTTACGATTACTGAGGAGTCTCTTTTTTTGGCAATTTTTTTGCATTTTCTGATGGAAATCCAATTTCCATTTTCCGATAGGAAATGCGGGAATTTTAATTCTGTGAAATCTAAATGAGCATCCCTAGTAAATGTATGGCTTGCGTGGATGTGCATGTACATTTCACCAGCCATTAGGTTATACACCCATATGAGCTTTGCATAGTGGTAATCATTAACAAAACCCCAACCCCTGCTTATACCACTACAACACTGACGGCAGCTGTCCTTGGCAGTCTCTGGGGAAGCAGGAAGTTTGGGCGCCTACGAATAATGGACGAATTGTTTTCAAGTCTTATTGCAAACATTGCCTATTGGGCGCCCAAAGCAGAAATTTGGGCGCCCGATGAACATCGGGCGTCGGTCCTTTTTGAGCAAACATTTTTGGTTTTGAACATTATAGTTTTTGGAAATTTTTGTCTTTTATATGTGCACATTTTTTTATTTTTGAAAATCTTCATTTTTAAATGTATCGTTTTGAAAATTAAAACGTTAGGAAGGGAGGTTTTAAGGTTAGGCGTTAGGAAGGGAGTTTTAGGATAAGGTGTCAGGAAGGGGGGTTTTAGGGTTGAGCGTTAGGAGGAAGGGGGGTTTTAGGGTTGAGCGTTAGGAAGGGGGTTTTTAGGGTTAAGCGATAGGAAGGGAGGTTTTAGGGTTAGGCATTAGGAAGGGGGGTTTTAGGGTTAAGCGATAGGAAGGGAGGTTTTAGGGTTAGGCGTTAGGAAGGGAGGTTTTAGGGTTAGGCGTTAGAAAAGGGGTTTTAAGGTTAGGCATCAGAGAGGGGAGGGTTTGTGTGATACTAGGGTTAGAGTTGGTTATATTAAAACATTGGAAACATTTAATTGTCATTACCACTGTAAATATTTTTTGTTTTCATTTTGCACCCAATTCACAATGGTATTTGTTGTTTAGATTTATATCGGCTTCACCCAGCACCCATTTTCCCTCACCCCTCTATTTCAAGTACGCGTCTGTGGCACTCCATATCAATTGTCATGCACTGACGGTCTTCATATTTCTTGCATGGCGTATGTGCTTCAATAGCGGCTGAATTTTATCCTTTGTGAAGTCCACAGTTTAGAAGTGATACAATCAGTTCCGACTACCAGACTGCTCTGCAAAACCAGATCCGGCACAGATTTATAAGGCTGCAGGTTTGCTATCAGCTGGGAATTTATGAAGGATATCCCAATCTGATGGAATTTTGGATGAGCATTGGAGACACTGAGATAGCAGCTATTTGCTGGGAGAATTTTATTAAAGTGTCTGGACAGCTTCCCGGTTTTTCTCTATAACTCTCTGTTGTCATCCATCAGAAAGCACAATCACCAGTAAAATAGTAACTCAATGTGTTGGGGGAGGATTGTTTTCATTTGTTTGTTTTGACAGATCTAAAATAACATATTCTTTTTCTGAAAAACACCACTCTAGCACATCTCACCAAAACTCAGCACAATTCAGCAAACCTTAACCTAGTAGAAGTTACCTGAGCTTTCTCCATTTCATCACTTCCTTTTATTGACTTTAACTGTTAATGTATCACTTGAGTGAGTTATTGATAGATAAACAAATACAGAAGATTTATCAGACAAAGATGATGAGGCATAAAGAGAACTTTTTAGATAAAAGGTAACACTCAGCGTGGTGTCTAGAAATGTTGCAATTAGTTATGAGCAGAAAATACGCCCATGCGTAATTACGCATCCTAATACGCAATTACGCATCGTAATCGTAATGCAAAATTTTGGGGGAATAGTGTAATTAATTTTGTAGTTATTTGTTACCATTTGTAATTAGGCATGAATTTACGCATAATGTACGCATAATTATGTGCTGACTTTGGCGGTGAATAGTAAAGCCCACATACATGCTACCAAATTGCTACATATGTTAAGAAGAATATTGGGTACAATTTACAAAAATAATTGTTCAAAAAGTCCTTGTAGTTTTTGAGAAATCGATGTTAAAAATACAAAAAAAAATGTTTTTTAAACTGTTATTTTTCTGGGTTTAAAAAACATTTTTCTTTGCATTTTTAAAATCGATTTTCTCAAAAACGACAAGGTCTTTTTGAAAAATTATGTTTTTTTTTTTACTTGTATCTGCTATTAGGGATGGTCAGAATGCCAATTTCCGATTCCGCGGTAAATCCGCATTCCGTCATGCACCAATTACCGATTCCACTTTCCGCTGCCAATTTCCGCATTCCAATGTGGAATTTCCGCCAGAAATCGTGGAAATTCCGCCCGACTTTAACATCAATTTTCTCAAAAACTATAAGGTCTTTTTGAAAACTTTTTTTTGCATCTTGTTCACAAAAGTCGGCGGATTTTTACTGTAATGTAAAATGCAGAAAACAGGCAGATGAAGATTTTCTGCATTTTACATTACAGTAAAAATCCGCCGACTTTAGCGGTTAATAGCAAAGCCCCCTTAAGTCCTAGACACACCACATTTTCAGGGTTTATTAAACGGAATCGTGTGAACAAGATGCAAAAAAAAGTTTTCAAAAAGACCTTATAGTTTTTGAGAAAATTAATGTTAAATTCGGGTGGAATTTCCGCGATTTCCGGCGGAAATTTCCGCGATTTCCGGCGGAAATCCGCCTACGGCACTTACATTACCGATTTCCGCATTCCGATGCGGAAATGCAATTTCCGATTGGAATTTTGGAAATTGCATTTCCGGGGAATCCGAATGAGCATCCCTATCTGCTATTCTTCTTAACATATGTAGCAATTTTGGTAGCAATAGTATGTATGGGAGCTTTGCAATTCACCACCAAAGTCGGCACTAAATTATGCGTAAATTACGCATTCATTTATGTGTAATTACGAATTATTATACAAAGTCAATTGAATTACGAATTTTTATTACGTATAAGCGTAATTGCTGTAAATGTACTTGTAATGTGGCGTAATCGTAATTAGCTGATTAGGATCATTACTAGTTGTAATACTATCCAAAGTCTGTGACCAAAGATCAGGGCCCCCTATAGTGTATCCCCGGGGGAAGGAACATCTGGGGCCCAGTGAACACTACTTACACGCCATCTTTCCCAAACAGGCCTTACCACATAGCAGGCTTTGTTGTGGGCTTGCTTGTTATAGGTGAAGGAAGTAATGCTGGTCACATGGTTAAGGGAGGGGATCACTTGCTATATGAAATCCTCTTCCTCCTGCTGATTGACTCCCAGACAGTGTGTGTGCAGCTGTGCCCCTGAAGAAAAAGACTGCTGCATTAGCTCAAAGCACAAGATTTTATTTTTGTTTGGTATAGTAGCAGATAATTATACACAGCAGAAACACAAATTCACTGCGCTGACAAATAATCAGGGTGTATAAAATCTGTGCAGCGCTCCTTTAAACAAAGTCACTCAGTACTCACACCATAGAAGTGCTTCAAGCTAGAAAATAAGTTCCAATACTGCTAGAGTCAATGGTCATCAGAATCTTTAGACTAATATTATGTGACAAGAAAGGAATCCTCAGCAGGGTGACACCCACCACCTCACCCTCAGAAGTGGACACTCACTTTTTTTAAATGACCCTCTGCCTGATGGGTCAACAGTGCCCCCCGGGATATTCTAAGGCAAACCCACAGCCTTTCACAATACCACTTCATGTCTTCAGCAGTCAGAATCTTCATACAAGGGTATACTCCTCAAAATACAAGCAAACACGTCCCACCACAGCGTAAAACCGTATAACAATTTATTAAAAATTCTGCATGCACACTCACATGATAAAATCAGTCATCAGGCATGGAGTTTTTTACCGGCTCTACCGCACGTTAGCCGCCTGGCCGGCTTTCAATGGTGCCTCGTTTAATCCAGCTCAGCTCCAGAACGCCACACTGCCTCTCTTCTGTGTTCGTGACCCCGCCCTACTAGTTTTGTCACATTAGTGACTCTTCGGGGCATGCATGCACATGTGCATGCCCCTGATGAGGAACGAATGTGACTACATTTTAATGTAATCAGTAATTCCCTCCCGTGGGGCTGTCTTTATTTACTGACAGCCCTATCAATATGCATTAAAGCTTTTACATAGCCCCACCCACTTTGATAATGCTTTGTCAGGCTTCAAATGGATCATGTATACATTTGCATGCCGCCATTTTGTTGTTTTTTTTAATTTCTTAACCTCAAGAACCGGAGGGTGTCTCCTCTGGGAAACGCGTCATCTGTTAGCACAATAAAGCGACTTTTAGTCAGTTTCTTTTCCACCGTAATTCTTTTATCTACAGAATTAAAAGGTATTACTTTTACAAGACTTAGCTTTTCTACCCATAATTCTTTGATGTAGTCATGGTAAGCGTTTCCTAACAACCACGTGACTTCTAAGCCCTCCTTACACACTAGCGGCACTGAGATGGGCTGACACCTTTCCCTCTGCTGTGGATTCCCTCCAAAGAGACCAACAGTTGTGTCTAGCTACACCGTGCCTCCCTTCCTGCATCCTGGACTCCTCGCTGAGGTCTCGTGCCCGCTGCTGATTGGAGAGCCTGGTTCCCAGCTGCCATCTAAGAGGTACACATGCTGACTTAGGATGATTTTTACCGACAGCCACTACATTCCAGGTGAGACCTGTGCTGGATAGGACAGTGTGACTGCAACTTTCTGCCAGTGTCAGAGCGCTCTTTTTGTTTGTTTTTAGGCACGTACCTATAGCGTACTTTCTGGTAAATCCAGCCCTGATTAACCGGGATCCAGTATTTGTTACCCTACTTAAAGCAGTTTTAAACTCTGACAAAATATTCAATAAAAATTGTTTTCCTACTTTTTATAACCCATACAATGATCATATTTGCTTTTGTGCACAAGTATTATTATTATTCATTTATTAGAAATTATAAGTTCCCAAAGTTCAGTTTATTTACTTTGAAAGCTGTTGGTGCATTTTATTCATAACTGTTGTATTTCTATTGAAAATGCACCCAGTAATGATTTCTGAGCAGTGTTTCAGTTCAGGACTCATTAGCAGAAATTTCTGCACAGTCAGAGAATGTTTACTTAATTGTATCAAGTGAAGAATGTAAACAGAAGATAAGGTTATCACCAGTTCGGATGCTGCTGCCCCTGCAGGAGAAAAAGTCAGTCCTGTGATTTAACCCTATGAATGCTGTTTTACTAAAAAAAAAATGTGTTAGTATATTATATGCTGTAAATAATCTTTTAGAGGAAAGAAGAAATTATGGGTTTCATTCCACTTCAAGGTTAATTTGTACTAGTGAGTGAACCATTTGGCGTACCAGTAACCGTCTATGGCAGGAGTGTAAGAGCCTGGTCTGAAACATACATTTCCAAAAGCATGAAATAATGGACTGCATTTACCATGCCAAGTAACCAGTCTTGAGTGTCCTATATAGGTGTCTAACGATACAGGTCTACCAACAACATTGCTGTTGAGTTATCAGTGATAAGAGCACTAAATTGTTCCAACTTATTTTTCCACCTCCTAAGAATGACTAGAGTCCGATTGTATTTCTAGTACCCTTTATAGTACTATTGACAAAGAACCCACAGCGCTAAAGAGAAGTGTGAAGTGATGATGATTCCTGAGTCTAAGCAGCCTGAACAGGACATGAGTCTAAGTGCTCATATATCCAGGATGCAGCTATTCAGCCATGGAGTTTTCCCCTAGTTATATTAATAGCTAGCTGTGAGCAGGCAGTTCCCACAAACAGCAGCAGACAACAGATGTTAGAATTTCCTGGCTGTGTATAAATATATCAGATAACATAAAGAGATTTCAGCACTCAATCCTTATAAATAGGCTCCCAAGACTGCAGCATGACTGAGCATTGACACTATTAATGCTATTCACCTCTAGCAACCAAAATGTGATTGTTTGGGCATTGGCTTACCCAAATAAATTATTCAGATTGTCCAATGATGCAATATCCTCTTAAAGGACACCTGAGCCGAAAATAAACAAATGAAATAAATGATTGTATCTATCTTCCGTCTCCTAAAAATGGCTTTTTAATATATTCCACAGTTTTATTTTATGTTTAAATCTACTTTTTAAGTTTTAACTTTTTTATTGTTTTTGCTCAATGACATGTCCATTGAAGTATGCCAGAGCTGAAATCTATGAACCATTGACCCTTTTTATCTCTTTCCTGCTCTCAGAAGCCATTTTCTGCTAGGAAAGTGTTGTATAGTTGGAATTTCTTATCAGTGAGGTTCACACTGTAGTCACTTCCTGTCTGAGTCAGGACTGAGTAAGCCACTTACACACCTGATAATTAACTCTTTTAGGCAGAGAAAGTAAAAAGGAACACAGCATAGTTATTTGTGTGCTAGGCACTGTACATACCCATGTCTATCTCATCATGTCACATGTCACCTCGGGTATCCTTTAAAGAGAACCTCTCATCTTCAAACCACTACAAAAAAAAAAACAAAAAAAAAACACCAGAGCATCTACACAATCGGCCTACGAAATGAAGTGTTGTGTGTTCAATGAACTGCTTGTCAATGTGTCTGCAGAGTCCAATCAAGTGCTCCCCATGACCTAATTGCTTCCAGGGATCTCAAGACATGGAGTTGTTACAGTGTTGTGGACCCCAGTGCAAATTAAATCCACCCACACACACTTCCCAAACACTGTATGTAGAGTAATGGCATCAGGGGCGTTGCTAGGATCCTAAGACGTCTGGGGCACTTTTGGGCTCTCCAGCAGGAAAATGGGTGTGGCCATGCACCAGAATGTGGGTGTGGTCGTGGGTGGCGCCACATTTACATGAAATTAACAGTGGTCTAAGTGGGTCTGCCCAGCAAAATGTTGGATGAAGCTCCCCTCTCCATTCATAATAATAAAAAAACAACAAAGATGCAGTATATCACATACATAGGCAGTGTCACTTAAACATAACTGGGCTTGGGGACATCCAGGGCACCCCAGAATAGACCCGGGGCATGTGCCACTGATCTTTGGAGCTAGCAACGCCCCTGAATGGCATGATACAGAGCACCAGTGCTGGCTTTCCATGGACAGCCACTGTGTGTGTGAGACAGCTGTTAACAGAGGAAAAGGGATGGTTTGGTAATAAGTACCACAATAGAAAGCATCAATACCACTACAGTACCAGTAGAAAGCTAATGTAGCCTTGAGGGTGGGGGAGGGGAATCCCATGTGTTTCACTTTGATTCCAGTGGCTCTGATGTTGTCACAACCTATGTACCCCCCCCCCCCCATGTCACTGCTAATATACAGCAGGTATCATCTTTTACACAAGGAAATACATTTAATAATGGAAGTAACAGAATCCTGTATGTATTGTTAAAGAGACTCTGTAACAAAATGTTCAACCTTATTTCTTCTATCCTATAAGTTCCTATACCTGTTCTAATGTGGACTGTGTTACTGCAGCCTTTTCTAGTTGCACAGTGGCTGTGTTATCTCTGTTATATGAGCTAATCTTCTCTCTTCTGCCAGCTCTGTCAGCTGAGGCTGGAATGTGTGGAATGTGCTGCACTGCTTGTCATTGGCAGAAGCTATACACACCCTCTCCAAGCTCTGTATGAGTCAGAGACTGAGCTACACTCAAGCCTATCACACTCTAGTTAGAAGCCATGTCTTTTGTTTGTAAACACTGCCTAAAAATGGCAATTACAAGCCACGATTGCAGCATGGAGTGGCAGAAACAGCACAGAGGGGCCCAAGAGAACATAATGAATAGAATGGTATGCTTTTTATTGTAAGAATTTTACAGATTCTCTTTAAACATTTCCAAACACAACATTAATAAAAGTCACATAACAAGTGTGTATATTTATCCTGCTCCCCTCAGCTAAGCCCTCGTATGATCACAGTGCCATAGAGGTAACATTACCACTGATGGAATGGATATTTATGTGACTCCCTCTCCATCCTTTGATCCAGTAAGTTCCTCATATCAGTTCTGGGTGACAGCTTGTTATAGATTCCCAGCAGCAGGAGAGTCAGATTGTGCCTGTGATCCGCCATTATAGGAAGATGCCTCATACCGACTTCATGTAAATCCTAATCTATATATCTCTTGTTCGGGAAACTCCTTGAATACAAACAGCTGACACAATGCTGAGGCCTCGGAGATCAATTCAATGCACTCAGATTTTTGTATTATTATTATTGTTGTAATATTTATCTATTGAAAAGAAGTTGAGCTAAAGAAAGAATGTGGCTTTATTTTTTTCTGCCAGCTGTGGTCAGTTTATTTCTCAGCAATTGACTGCAGCAAGTCAAGTAAAGGGCTCGTTTCCATATAGCGGGCTTTCATGCACTTTTATGGAAATGCGATCGCAGGGACATCAAACAGTGCATAGACTGCACTGTCTGCCGTTTCCATTCATGCGCGGCGATTCAGCGCTGAAATGCCATGCATAGTTGCCAGCATTTCAGGGCACTTCAGCCCGCAATCCCAGTAAAGAATGGGATTGTAAGCCCTGCCCCCCCACCGGGAATGACATGCAGGGCAGAGCTACGGGGCCCTGCACTTTAATGGAAATGAACCCTAAGGGCACTCATACACTGGAGAGTGATTTGCGGGTTGTTACAATCACA